>NC_141602.1:6394037-6755166 GCF_047967505.1 Dipteris shenzhenensis | reverse complement strand
GAGTAGGCATTTATATTTTCTTATTATTCACCATGAATCATGAATCATTATTTAAAAATATGGCAACCATGGCCTTTTAGCATATATTTTTATGTTTGATGGGCATGATATTCTCTATAGAGGTCTCAATAGGAGCAATTTTACTCAAGATTTTAGAAATGTATGGGATATGTTTGCATGATTAGGCATGGATATTTCCTCTTTTTAACCATGCTTCTTGCATAAATTTTAAAACATATGCATCTAGAGGCTTCTACCTCACTTCTACCATATTTGTATGTGCTTGATGGGTATGAAACTTTGTATAGATCTTAATTTGAGTAAGATATATGTATGAGTTTCATGGTTAGCCATGCATATTTCCTTGTCTTCACTAGGAATCATGTATAAGTCTTCAAAAATATGCATTGGACCAATAGAATTTCTTGGGTTTTGAGTTTGGTAATAGTTTCATTATCACCTAGTCCTTGGAGATTTTTATAGTCAATTTTTGTCCACTAAATGAAAAGATAATTGTTTAAATCTTCTTCATTTATAGCTTGGATGGTTTTAAATCTTAACTCGCTAATATAAGTACTTAACTAAATCATGCAACAATTCCATGTATGTAGACCTCGGGGGGTTCACTCATCATATGTAACCCTATCACGTGAGTTCAACAAAAGGATATTTTTTATTTCTAAAATTTACAGAAATAAATATACATAAGGGACTATTTAAAATAGTTTTGGGAAAAATTTACAGATTTGTATAGAAAAGGGGTACATTTTATTAACAAAATCTTTTATAGATAAGGGATTTTAAATATAGGCCTTGAACGCACGTGATATAGAGGGTTTATACATAGTGACCCCCCCGAGATGTAGACAAATATTAATACATGTTTTGAGAAATTTTGAGTCGCTTAGCATTACTCTAGGGATAAAATATGGACATGTACTCACTATTGTCCAAATAAAACTTCGATAGGGGATAAAATCTTGCAAACATTAGGAACAAGTTGGGCTCATTTGGGGCCATGCAAGAAATCCATGATTTTCTTATTTGCTTGGATCAAAATTAAAAAGTTTTAGAGTGAGAATATACATCAAGCATTGAATCGATGGTTCCTTGTACAACATTTACATTAAAGCGTTTTGTGTGATGATATTACAAAAGTACATTTTATGAAACTTGTGACATGAATAATTTTTTCCCGACGTAAAAGGTGCACACACAATCACATGACACCTTTTCAAAAAAGTACATTTTACTCTTGCTTTTCATCTATTTGTGCATGTATTAACACATCTATTTGTGCATCTACACTTAGAAAATACGGGCGCGTCTAACATTGTGTTTATCAGCGTGTCTATTTGCGCGTGTATTAGCATGTTTATTAGCGCGTATACACTAGAAATCAGATGCATATTTAGATGCGTATTTAGACGCAAAATAGAGAATACAGAAAGTGAGATTTTGGTGTACATCATTGCTTTCCAAACATTGCCCATGATTACCAAAGCACATAATTTTAACAAAAACATCAATGCTTTTTTGCAAGCCCACATATACAAGAATCAAGTGAGGTGAGGAGAATGAGACAATATGTAAAAAAATTTTGCCAATATCAATGATGGGCTACCGTTTAATATCATCCTCAATGAGATCAACCCTTGCCAAACTATCTACTTCAAAATCCAAACAAGTGTTTAGATCTACAAATACATTCAACCCACTACTACTTGTGCTACTCATGTGCTCATCGAAATCAGCATCACCAATGGTAGGCTCGTCCTCACGGGTAATGGCCTCAATATCTGTATCTCCTATCTCATGATCATCCTTCTCTCTCATATCACGGTCATCATCACATCCATGGCCATGATCATCCTCCATACGCTCCATATTAGTAAATGTACTATACATCACTTTGGAACGTGGCATAATAGGTATGACATGCCACCATCTATTATTATCCACCATTGGTTGATAGACTACCTAATTCAAATACAAATACAATCATGTTATTTTCCTTGCATCGAAGGTATCAAATATTTAAAAGCGAGTATTTTTATATGTGTGCACAGTACCTGTTCACATTGTTGCGGTAGTACTAGTGTGTCCTTCCTACTTTGCCAAAACTTTGTGGAGTCAATAGTTACAAAGCCACTTGCATGGCATTTGATTGTTACATTAGGGCCTCTTTCCACCACGTCCTTAAACCACTTCACATTCAAAACATACACAAAGAAGCATCGAAAGTCAAGCTTAATAATATCTTGGATTATGCCACAATAATCATCCATGGCTCCATTGGCTCCCTCAAAGCTAGCAATGACGCCGCAATCTTGTGTGTTTCTCTTATCATCAATCCGTTGTGTTCGCAAATGCTTGCCCTCACACCATATAGCATTGAACATAGTGCACTACACCAAGAAAAAGTCAATTAAATAAGCAATCTAAATTATTGAAAGCTCCTAACTTATGCATAACATTCTATATACCGACCTTGCTCATGCATCCCCTAGCATACTCCCATTCTTCCGTTGTGATATGCATCCCCTCATCTTTCTCTGCTTTCTCCATTTCATCAAGTAGCCAATCCACATGAATATCCTTTGGAAGTGCTCTTAGATACTGAGGGTATGGCACACGAGATCTGCGCTGTGTACGAAAGAGAGCCCTTTCTTCTTGTCTTCTTGCCTTTGCGTATTTGTCACCCATCTTTTCATCACATCACTATTAAGCATGCAATAGAGGTTGATACTATTATCCAACTCCGTGTCTATTACTTTGTTGCATCCTTTCCCTTGAGGCACAATAGAGGTCATCCTTAGGTCTTCATCATCTCTCCATAGTCGTGGGAGAGAGATATCCACATTAACAAGAAACTCAGAAATATATACAAGTGACTCTTGTACCAACCAACCCTCAGCCATGCTACCTTCGGGTCTTGCATTTTGTCTCACGGAGCCCTTCAAGGTCTTCATGCAGCGCTCGAGAAAGAACAATCATCGTGCATGTATAGTACCGCATATAGCAATCTCATCCACCAAATGCACTATAAGATGTAGTTGGCTTGTGAGAATAGAACATGGAAATGTCTCCTCCACTAAACAAACCACCTCCACTGACATAACTCGAGCATTCTCAAGCGTGGTGGGATCTATTTCCTTTGAGCTCACATACCTAGAAATGAAAAAGTACACCATATTAGCAATATAAACACCTTGCATGGAGCATTGATACGCATCATATTTTGTATCATGTAAAGTACCTCACAAGCTCGCCCATCTTATAAATACAATCTTTCACATCCTTCGATGCATTACGTGAAATGCTAGTAGGTAGTATGAACAGAACCCACAAGCAGTTGGTTGATTAGTTGCTTATAATTATTCGCTCACAAATTTGAAAGGAAAAAGATATTATGCACATAAAATACTTACTTGGGACATCTTATGCCAATCATGAGATTTCAAGCCATATAATTGCTCTACACCTCTTTTCTTGCTCTTTGTAAAGGCTCCCTTCAAACACCTCATGCATCCAGTGGGAGTACGAATTGTAGTAATAGCGCACTTCACCACCGCCATCTCTAGCTTTGATAACCTCCACAGTGCACGAGGTAAAAAAACACGCCCATTTGGTCTCTCTTGTGGCCAAGCTTCATGCATCCTCCCTGTGGTGTGTAGATCCTCCCTTACGCCTATGGAATCTCCTGTCCCATTGAAATGCTCCCAAACAGTAGATGCCACATTCTTGAATATATGCATGGGATTAAGCAGGTGATTGATCTTGAGGTGGGACCAATATGGTAAACGATAAAAGATGGAGTATCTAAACAAAATAAAGTGTTAGCGGGCAATCTTTAATTCCAGCCAATATAGCACACAATAGTTACAAACCCTTACTAGCTCATGCCAAGTGGTGGAGGAGTCGTGGAACCGTCCCAAATTCTCATCCAATCTCCCACGGTGAGTGATTGTGGGAGGACTTCATTCCAAGGGGCAACATATCTAGGATGATCAGGTGGGAGAAACCGATGGTGATTCTCATAGATGACCTTATTCAATGCGTCTACCCGTGAGGCAACTAGCGAAGGACCACAAACAGGACATGCATGGTAACTCAATGTAGTGAGACCTGAACAATAGACACAATTAAGAGTTGAAGGTGGGTTTAGGGTGCCACATCCTTTTCCTATTCATAATTAGAAGTGCAATGCTTACCTGAACACTCGCCATAGCCTGGGAAGTCATGCATCGTCCACATCAAGACTACTTTGCAATTGAAGTCTTGTGATGAGGGAGGCCTACTCACATCATGCACCTCGATACCTCTCCAAAGTATCTCTAGCTCGTCAATCAAATGCTCCAAATAAACATCAGGATTTTTGACTTTGTGTTTCCCTGGAATTAGAAGGGACAACATAACATGTCCTTTCTTAATAGCCATAGAGGGTGGAAGATTATAATTCACCAATATCACTAGCCATACACTATAAGAGGTGCTTTTGAGACCAAATGGGTTCACACCATCCATACCCAATCCAAGTCTCAAGCTCCTAGGTTCTTCCTTGAAGTTGGCCATGTGTCTTCAATATGCTTCCATGCAGGAGAGTCTACGGGAGTTCTCCACTTGCCATCGGTTGGTCGATGGGAGGAATGCCATGACATGAGCTCTGCAATGGATTTGCACTTGAACATATGTTTGATGCAAGGGATTATGGGAAAATGTCGCAGAACCTTATGAGGCACGTCCAAAGTTTTGAGATCTGCTCTATATCTTGCCTCTCCACAAGTAGGGCACTCTCTTGCATCCTTATGTAGTCCACGAAAGAAAACGCAATCATTGACGCATGCATGGATGTGCTTGTAATCTAATCCTCCAAGAGAGGTCACATGTTGCCTTGCCATATCTCTTGAGGTCGGTAATTTATTCTCCCTTGGAAGCATTTTACACAATAGCTTGCACGTGAAGACCATAAATGAGGAAAAGCATTCGAGTAATTGACCCACTAGCATAAATCACCATGTTTGCAAAATAGACTTTAAAGCTTACTTGAGTAATGCATTCAAACTTGCATTGCTCCATCCATAGATGGTTTGCAAGTTTAGTAACTCAAGGGAGGCATGTAGAATAGAGAATGTGCACCCCTCAAACAGTGGAGTCGATGCTGCGGTAAAAAGATCATCTTGCTCCATGCTATCATCCCTCCCTTGATGGATATATAAATCCCGCACCATATCATCAAACACCTCCTCCTCCATGGCTTCATGAGGTAATGGCGGAGGGCTACTATCACCATCACTCCATGCATCCGTAACGGTCCCTCCTGAAGATCCCACCTCATATCGCCGACGCTTCGCGTCCTCACAGCGAGCATAGGGCAACATATGTGGGTGTGGCATTGCATCCTGTATCAAATTAAAACGGGATCATAACTGAAACATATGAACACCCATAGGTATCTCAATCAACCTTAACTCTTGAACACTTACCATGTTTATGGTCACATCCCATTCTCCATACTTTCAGATGTGATTGAGTGTAATCCTGTGTGCACGATACATGTTTCCTCAACATTGATCACATATACATTTGATTTTTTGCTCCAACCACATTTCGCGATGGTGGATATGGAGGGATTCATCCTCACTGGAGCTACTTGTTGAAGATGAAGACATCCTACAAACAAACAACCCAAAAAATTTTCTTTTTCTTCAAATATTTAATTTTAAAACTCTGTGGCATGTCTAAAGGCACGTCTAAAACCGTGTCTGTATGTTCTGTGGTGCGCGTCTACAAGCACATCTAAAACCATGTCTAATCTGTGTATCTAGATGCGCAATTACACACATATTTAGACGCGTGTATAGACGTGCTATTAGACGTGCTTATAGATGCGGTTTTTAAATCTTCTTTTAGGTGCTCGCTTTGCTTTTCTTCACATTACTTATACTTTGCTTTTCTTCACATTACTTATAGATGTGCTATTATACGCAAAAATAGACGCGCTTCTCAGACACATCTATAGATGTGCTCCGACAGTATTCTTTTCCAACAGTAATCTTTTCTTCCATTCCCCTTTCTTCTCAGCTCATTAGTAATCGTCTTTTTTTCTTTTTTCTAGATCCTCATGTGGCCAGGAAGCTCTTCGGGCTCACCTGATCTCCGGGAGTCTATTTTTAGGGACTTATATAACCTTTTAGGGCACCCTCCCAATCCTACAGAGCTATACGGTTATATGATGGATACTCTAAACACCCCCTAGGAGTCGGCACTACAGACTCCAAACCACCCCACACTAGTTGAGATTACCCCAGCGGAGTCAGCACAGTCGAGACTCTTCTCCCATGCTGTCTTATGCCCCTTCCCCCATGCTATCTTATGCCCCTTCCCCCATGCCATCTTATGCCCCTTCCCCCATGCCATCAGGAGGTCCTTTTGTCTCACAAAGCCATCGGCATACTCCTATGCAGTCGATACTCGGTTCTCCAGCTACGAGTGGTCCACATAGTCCCATGCAGTCTCCAGCTATGAGTGGCCAGCGTACTAGCTCGACATGACACGGTAGCAAGCGTAGTAGCAGGGGGAGCGGTGGAGGGTGCATGGCACAGTGCTTTGTGAGGGGTGGTGGTGGGGACGATGATGATTCATATGATTTAGATGTGCCTCCGAGTGATGGTAGGATCTTCTATGATATCATTCAGACAGGAGGCATCTTGATGGATGCACGAGGGAAGGACATCATGGCCTTCATGTGCTCTATAATTGCTAACAATTATAGAGATTGCTTTATCCACTACAAAGACTAGGCAAAGAGGTTGGCTGATGAGACCCTTGCTGTTGTTCGCTCTAGGTATCCTAACCCCCCCAATCGTCAGTATATGTTTTATGTTTCACAACAAGACAAAGCACCTACAGATGTGCACACAGACGCGTTTACTCAACTAAAAAAAACTTACGGGCACGTCTATTAGTGCATCTACAGACCCGCGTCTAAAGGCGCATCTACATAGCAAATAGACATGCCTATAAATGCGCATATAGACATGTAAATAGATGCTCTGCTAGAAATTTTAAAAAATATATAGACACATTTATAGACACATTTATAGATGCATTTATAGATGCGTCCGTAGACGCACAAATAGATGCCCCTCCAACAAACAAACACATATATAGAAGCATTTATAGATGTCGTGATAGACATGCTACATAATATTTTTTAAATTTTGAGTACTTGAACAGAATGTTGTGTATGTTTTGTATGCTATGTAGTTACAGGAATCCCATTTCCACATTGTGTAATTCAATTCTTACAGCTAATCGCATTTTAATTAGGACTCTTGCAAGCACGTCTGTAGCTGACAATTACAATTCCAAATAAAACATTACAACTCCAAAACGTTTAGTTCACAAGGCATTAATTGATAGAACGTTGCACAAGAAAATTGAAAGCCAAAAAAATAAAAAGAGTATATATTAATTCATAGCTCAAAAAGTGCTTGTATGTACATATAGCACGAAGCTAAGCCACGTCCTATGGCTTCAAGTACCAAAAATAAGAGGAGTGTATATATAAGAGGCACGAAGCCAAGCTAGTGGCTTTAAGTACAAAAAAGAGTAGCTAGCACTACTTTTACGACTAATCTAAGTTCTCCACGTCCTCGCTCCCTTCTACACTCCCTTCTTCGCCTCCTTCTTCCTCGTCTTCTTCCTCATCTTCTTGTGCAGGGTCCTGTAAACAAGGGACAACATATATCAATGTATGAAAAATCACATCTTTACTTATAATATTAACATTATTTAATTACTTTCAAATACCTCGGGAGGTGCTCCAGTAGCCTAGATATACTGCTCCTCAGTAATTAACCCATCATTATAGAAGTGCCTCCATGTATCTCCTCTGAATGGTGGTGGTGGTGGTAGGCTGTCTCGATAGGAGTAGGATACACTACAAGGCATAGGCCCTTTTCTGATGAAAATACCGATACTTTTTATATTAATTTTTTTTTTTCACGAGCGCAAACGTCGTTATTAAAGTCATTAAAAGCATTGGAAAAGAACCATCGCTATATAGCGACGCTGTTAAACGTTGCTATATAGTGACACTGATAATCATCGCTATATAGCAGCCCTGGAAAACGTTGCTATATAGTGACAATTAACAGAACTTTAAAAAAAGCATTAGTGGGGCTAAACACGGCCATAGCAAGCCTTGTTCACTAATGCTTTTTTTTTTAAATTACAAAAAAAAGTTTTGTATTACAAAAATTCCCTTGCAAAAAGGGTGAGACAAAATCGCTCAAATGAAATGATCGAGCAACAAAAGCATATACATGTCGAACATATATACAACACTGTTTGTTACCAAATTACCCTTTCAAAAAGGGTGATACAAAATTGCTCAAACGAGCGGATATACAAAATGACATACATGGCGAAGTATATGCAAACTACTACTACTACTCATTCGAATCATCCTCATCGTCCTCGTCCTTGTCCTCATCTTGTTGGCTTGATTCTTGGTCCTCATGTGCTGCACCTTCTCCCTGATCCTCGTCACATGCATCTGATCCCTGGCCCTAGTGATCGCTCGCCTCCGGTGATGGGACGCTCGAGCTTTGACCCTAAGAGTGAACCATATAAATTGAAAATTATATTGGAACTTAAAGAATAAAACAATTTAAAAAGTGAGATTACAAGTATGAGTAGACTTATACCGTGCGAGCAGCCACCTCAGCCCAATCGACTGTCGCTCCCATTGCCTCTTGCTCAATCAACCACAGCTTTGTTCCTATGCGAAATGCACGTCGTGTCTTTGCATCTGTAGGAAGATGGCCCATCGCAGCTTGCTGTGGATCCAATTTACGAGAGTTAGAGTTAGCTAAAGTGCATGTAATATGTATTAAAACAAATAGAACAATTTATTAAATGAGAAGAAGTAGACTTACCACGGTTGCCTCGAACGCCAACCATCCACCTGCTTCAAAGTGCGAAGTACCTACGATGTCCAGCCGTCTCTTCACAGCCCTCCTCTGACCCTCAAACATTTCGGGATGGTCCCTATTCTGCTTTTGTGGCACTATCATATTCACATAAAAATATTGTTTTTTCAATCTATACTTTTGCACCAACATGCAAGAATTTGAAATAATCCTATATTAGAAATTCTAGCTATACCTAAGTTATTTGTTAATTTAATTATTTTTAATATTTTTCCTTGACGTGATAAATTTATAAATCCATGAAAGGAGACTTAAATATTTCATGAAAATAACTGTCACTCGCAATATGCACAAAATTTTTAAAACTTTTAATAAATAGAAAAAAGACATGATGCCATAAGACCCAAGTTTTGTATTGAACCAAAGAATTATAATAGCAATTATAGCTATCATTATAAGTTTACATTGAGAGACATTGCTCTCAGCTGGAGTCTTTGTATCCAAAATGATATAGATTGAACATATGTTTACAATTTAAATTGATGCTCTTGAAGAGCCTCAATTCGTGCCATCTGCATAATTTGACTCCCCATTGTCTTATTGCTCAATGTCACGATAGTCCCTTGCCAGGTGCCATCTGCATTAACTCCCACTTGTCTTGCCAAGCCTTGCCCCTTGGGTGCATTGACTCCCCATTTTCTTATTGCTCAATGTGACAGTCCCTTGCTAGGTGCCATCTGCATTAACTCCCTATTGTCTTGCCAAGCCTTGACCCTTGGGTGACATCCAGTGCAAAATTTAGGTGCCATCTGCATTAACTCCAACTTGTCTTGCCAAGCCTTGCCCCTTGGGTGCATTGACTCCCCATTGTCTTATTGCTCAATGTGATAGTCCCTTACCAGGTGCCATCTACATTAACTCCCTATTGTCTTGCCAAGCCTTGACCCTTGGGTGACATCTAGTGCATATTTTGACTCTCATTTGACATAGGAGGTGATGACTATGATTATAATTGTCTTGAATTGGCTTCTTGCCTAGCACCCAAATAAAATCCTTCAATGGACTTCAATACAAAGCTTTAATCATGGACATTCTTCATTCGCGCCATCTCCTTCTACTTCCTCCATGGCGAGCATCCTTAAAAATTCGTGTATATGTAAAATAATTTGCTATGGTATTTTTATTTTTCCTTCTACCTCATATCCCATGCACTTCTTTGATTTCTTTGCCCTTGAATGCCAAGACACTATGATTGTCTCCGTCGAAACTTGAGAAACCGCTTCATCATTTGGGACCCACTCCTTCATTATACAATTAGTATACAATGTGTTGTTATCCATATTCTCCTTCCTGCCCTTTGGCTCATACCATAGTGTTGTAAATGTTGTAGCTCTCCCTTAGTCATCTCTTTGCACATCAACTACTTTTGCAACCCAAAACTTCACATTCTCATATTCATCATCCGATGGCCGAACCACAACAAAACAATCGACCTCTATATCTACTTGTGGCATAAACTCTCTCTTCTTTGGTCCACAATATGGATGTGGGAGTAATGATACAAATTCATTTTCAAAGACTGGAGCTGGGTGCAAATCGTTATGAACATTTGGCCAAAACATATTGCATTCTTCCCTGACATCCTTTGAGCCTCGCATTCTCTCAAGGTCCTTTATTAAATTTTGTGTCTTGTTAATTACAGTGGTAGTGTGTTCTCTCCAAGTAGGCTTTGAATTAGGATATCTTCGGAGCATTTCCTCTTTGTATGTAATAAATGCTTTTAATCCTTCTATTTCACAGCTAGACCTCTCATTGAATTCTTGTATAGGAGCCCATGTTGGATACCTTTCCTTGCTGGGAATTGAAGTTAAGAGACTGTAAGGTTCTTTAGGTTCCCATTTTGTATCATGAGAATATTGTTGCCATTGCATTACAGGTTTTTCTTCTTTAAAAAAAAAATGAAAGTAGTGTGGATTGGTATGACCTATCAATGCATCACCACCCATTTGTATGAAAGGTAGAATGAAGCTCTTTCAATCATACATTCTTTCGAGCCTCTCACATACTGTACTTTCTTTACGACCACCAACTTGCCTACCACATCTTCTTACCAAGTCATCTATTGTCTCCATTTAAGCTCCCTTGAGATTGTGCTAAAAACCTGATCGATATCCTCATGTGTATGCCCAACATACAAAAATCCACATTCGACCTCATTGAAGATTCAATGAGCAACTAGCATGGAGAAGAATGCAAACATGAGTACATTCTTATTTTATCGCCAGCATTTATCAGCTTGTATTCTCAAAGTCGGTGGTAGGCGACCTTTTTTTGCATGTACATTGTGAATTGCCTTCATAATAGATGTTACAACTTGATTGCTATCATGTAGATGCAAGCAATCAATCCATATATCTGCAAAGAACTTAATTCCATGCACTAACACTCCACATAGATGTGTCTTTAGAAAATTCTTTCCTTGTAATTTAGGTGGAGTGGCAACAAAATGAGGCAATGTTGTTGTATTCTGATCCATACCATCTACAATAAGGCACATGTAGTCATCGGGATGCGAAATAGCTTACTCCTTCTAAAATGCATATTTTTCTCTGGAATGTCGAATAAGGTCATGATGAGATTTTTTGTCTTTTTTGTATAATTCCCTTTGATTTGGACATGTTGCACTCGCAATCGCTCGCTTTAAATCATCACAGACATTGCACTTTGACATTTTTTGCCTCCTTGGTATTTTAACATATCCAAAGTTCTTCTTCCAAAGAGTATACAAAGTATGAGAAGAAGCTATGGCATCCCCTATTTGCCTTTGCTTTTCTGCAATAGAGTCAAATACTTCGAGCTTTGTCAAGCCCATTGGAAGGTGCATTTTAGTGATCGCATCACCGTTAGGGAGTTTGGTAGATATATGGGGCTCGGGGGGTCACTATGTATAAACCCTCTATATCACGTGCGTTCAAGGCCTATATTTAAAATCCCTTATCTGTAAATTTTTTCGTTAATAAAATGTACCCCTTTTCTATACAAATCTATAAATTTTTTCCAAAACTATTTTAAATAGTCCCTTATGTATATTTATTTCTGTAAATTTTAGGAATAAAAAATATCCTTCTATTGAACTCACGTGATAGGGTTACATACGATGAGTGACCCCCCTGAGATATGGGGTTGAGGTAAAGCATTTTCATGTATGAAGTCTTGCAAAATTGTTGTTGCCCTGATAGTTGAGATTCTTGATTTGGACCTTTCTCTATTATCATGAATGCTAAATTTGTTGCCGCCCTTTGCCTTGGTGACTAAATCCCAATATGTACCATGGGATAATCCAGTAATATTGCGATATGCCTTATTGCAAATCTTTTTTCCATTTACGAGAGGTTTTACCTTTTGTCTTGAACTTAGCCTTTTATTGCCATTCTAAAGAAAGCAAGAGAGACTTGTGAGAAGGTATTCATTTCTTTGGCTTCCTCTTCTTTGCCACACGTGTCCTCTACATTCCTTGATGTCTGCAAGATCAATGAAGCGCATACATCTTCGCTTGCAAGATAGATATCCCAATGCATTTAACATGTTCTCCTCCTTCATTACTCTCTTCCTCTTTGGTTGCTTTTGTGGATCTGCCTGGATTTGCTTTCTCTTCATGCATATGTATGATTGTTTTTGTTCCTCGTGCACGTTGTTATCTGTATTTATGCACATCTTCTCCTCACATTTGTTTGTAACCAAGCATCCATGATTGGTCGTTGCATCCTTGGCCATATCACAATCAAAGTTAAATATTGAATAATCCTTCGTTGATCTCATCCTCATTTTTAACATACTCTTAGGACCATTCAATGAATTCAATATTCTACGAGAGTATTGAGAACCTTGAAACTCTTCCACTCCTGAGAGAACATCGCTCATTGGGACATCTTGCATGGCTTTCACAAATCCACAAGCTTGATTGACACCAGGTTTGTTAATATGCATGAATTCATCCCCACTTGACAAGACGTCGCTATTGAAACCTTTGCCCTTCTCACTGTGCAAGAATTCATCCACCCCAGATAAGGCTTCACTTCTAAAATCATTTTGTTTCTCGAAACCAATGAACTCATCCACTCCATATAAGATTTCACTTCTATAATTGAGTACATTGAAATCATCCACATTTGAAGTGATAGAGCCTGGCACATGGGCATGCTTTTTAGGTCCTTTGATATTATAGTATACCTTGTCTTTATCATTGAAAACCACGTGCCTCTTTCTCATGTTTAAAAATTGCATGGTCCATCTCATATTCTTGCCTACCTCATAGTAGGGATCACATAAGGATGTTATGTTATCAACCATACCATCATCAATAACTTTTAGAATCCTCATCTGTGCAAATGACCATCGCTCCACTTGTTCAAATCTCAATACTTCACCTTCTGCTACAGTCTTATTTGCAAATGATCTCATTTGTAAAATGTCCCCTATAGTAAAATCCAAGGTGGTGCACTTTGTATTCTTGATAATGTTTGTTGCATAAGTCTCATATTTGTCCCATGCTATTAATGATTTGTTAAATGTATTGTAGGGCATAACATCTCTAAGTGTTTCCATATCTCCACATTTATACTTTAGCTCAACATGTGCGCTAAGAATCTTTGATAAAGTAACTGCCACCTTATCTTCGCCAAGTCTTCGAAAGTGGCAAACTAAATTGGGATCACTATCATGGATTGTAGCAAATGCAACTACTTGTCTTTTGCTACATAGAATCACATCCATCCCTGGAATTGAGTCTATAGCCATCTCCTTTGTGAGAGTCCTTTACAAGCAAGCTGCAGTAGCAACAATTACATAAATATTAGTCTCTTTTTAATAATCTACTCATTTATTATAAGTTTTAATTAGTACTTAATTTATTGGTGGGAGAAGTTATCCGATTAAGTACTCATTAGATGGACATGCCAAGTTATCCTTTGCATGGTCGATCGAGCATTAAATACTATTTTTGCTCTAGTGTCATGCACATCCGTAAAAAAACACAATGCTAGGTATGCTATCTGATCAAGTACTTATGGGATGGGCACGTCACTTTGCATGTAAGTCAATTCCAACTATTTGAAGGTGTCTGCAAAGTATTGGCCCATTGGATATGCTTTGCATTGTCGATCAAGCATAAAACACCATTTTTGCTTTAGTGTCATGCACAACCATAAAAAAACATGTCCTAGGTGTGTTATTCAAACCAGTATTTCTCAGATGGGGGCTCCACTTTGCATGCAAGTCAGTTTCAACTAGGTTGAGGTTCGTTAAAAGTATTGTGACCATCGGATATGCTTTGCATGGCCGATCACGCATTATACACCGTTTTTTCCCTAGTGATATGCACATCCGCAAAAAAACACGCTCTTAGGTATGTTATCTGACCAAGTACTTATCGGATGGGTGTGCCTATTTGAAAACATGTCACTGCCGCCTAAGTTGAGGTGCAGGAAAAGTATTGTGCCCATCGGATATGCTTTGCATGGTTGATCGAGCATTAAATACCATTTTGGCCTTAGTGTCATGCACATCCGTAAAAAAACATGTTGCTAGGTATGTTCTCCGATCAAGTACTTATGGGATGGGCATGCCACTTTGCATGTAAGTAAATTCCACCTCTTTTAAGGTGTGTGCAAAGTATTATGACCATTGGATATGCTTTGCATTGCCGATGAAGCATAAAACACCATTTTTGCTGTAGTGTAATGCAAAACCATAAAAAAACACGATCCTAGCTGTGTTATTCAAACAAGTACTTATCGAATGAGGGCTCCACTTTGCACGGAAGTATTGTAACCATTGGATATGCTTTGCATGGTCGATCACGCATTGTACACCATTTTTCCTATAGTGATATGCACATCTGCAAAAAAACACGCCCTTAGGTATGTTATCTGACCAAGTACTTATCGGATGGGTGTGCCCCTTTGAGAAAATTTCAATACCACCTAGGCTAAGGTGTAGGAAAAGTATTGTGCCCATCGAATATCCTTTGCATGGTCAATCGAGCATTAAATACCATTTTTTCCTTAGTGTCATGCACATTTGTAAAAAAACACGCTGCTAGGTGTGTTATCCGATCAAGTACTTATGCGATAGGAATGCCACCTTCCATGTAAGTCAATTCCACCTAGTTGAAGGTGTGTGAAAAGTATTGTGCCCATCGGATATTCTTTTCATTGTCGATCTAGCATAAAACACCGTTTTTGCCTTAGTGTCATGCACAACCATAAAAAAACACGGTCCTAGGTGTGTTAATTAAACAAGTACTTATAGGATGGGGGCTCCACTTTGCACGCAAGTCCGTTTCAACTAGGTTGAGATGCGTGCAAAGTATTGTCACCATCAGATATGCTTTGCATGCTCGATTACGCATTATACAATGTTTTTCCGATAGTGACATGCACATCCGCAAAAAAACACACCCTTAGGTATGTTATCTGACCAAGTACTTATCGGATGGGTGTGCCTCTTTGAGAACATTTCAATACCACCGAGGTTAAGGTGTAGGTAAAATATTGTGCCCATCGGATATGCTTTGCATGGTCGATCCAGCATTAAATACCGGTTTTGCCTTAGTGTCATGCACATTCGTAAAAAAAACACGCTGCTAGGTGTGTTATCTGATCAGGTACTTATGCAATGGGAATGCCACTTTGCATGTAAGTCAATTCCACCTAGTTGAAGGTGTGTGCAAAGTATTCTACCCATAGGATATGCTTTTCATTGTGCATTAAGCATTAAACACCATTTTTGCCTTTGTGTCATGCACAACCATAAAAAAACATGGTCCTAGGTGTGTTATTCGAACATGTACTTCTCGGATGGGGGCCCCACTTTGCACACAAGTCTGTTTCAACTAGGTTGAGGTGTGTGCAAAGTATTTTCACCATCAAATATGCTTTGCATGGCCGATCACACACTATACACCGTTTTTCCCTTAGTGATATGCACATCTGCAAACAAACTCGCCCTTAGGTGTGTTATCTGACCAAGTACTTGTCGGATGGGTGTGCCTCTTTGAGCACATTTCAATACCACCTAGGTTGAGGCATAGGAAAAGTGTTGTACCCATCGGATATCCTTTGCATGGTCGATCGAGCATTAAATACTATTTTTGCTCGTGTCATGCACATCCGTAAAAAAACACGCTGCTAGGTGTGTTATCCGATGAAGTACTTATGCGATGGGAATGCCACTTTGCATGTATGTCAATTCCACCTAGTTGAAGGTGTGTTCAAAGTATTCTGCCCATCGGATATGCTTTGCATTGTCGATCAAGCATAAAACACCGTTTTTGCCTTAGTGTAATGCACAACCATAAAAAAACACGATCCTAGGTGTGTTATTCAAACAAGTACTTATCAGATGGGGACTCCACTTTGCATGCAAGTATCTTTCAGCTAGGTTGAGGTGCGTGCAAAGTATTGTGACCATCGGATATGCTTTGCATGGCCGATCACGCATTATACACCGTTTTTTCCCTAGTGATATGCACATCCATAAAAAAACACGCCCTTAGGTGTGTTATTTGACCAAGTACTTATCGGATGGGTGTGCCTCTTTGAGAACATTTCAATACCACCTAGGTTGAGGCATAGGAAAAGAGTTGTGTCCATCGGATATCCTATGCATGGTCGATCGAGCATTAAATACTATTTTTACTCTACTGTCATGCACATCCATAAAAAAACACATTGCTAGGTGTGTTATCCGATCAAGTACTTATGCGATGGCAATGGCACTTTGCATGTAAGTCAATTCCACCTAGTTGAAGGTGTGTGCAAAGTATTGTGCCCATCATATATGCTTTGTATTGTTGACCAAGCATAAAACACCGCTTTTGCCTTAGTGCTCGGGGGGGTCACTCATCATATGTAACCCTATCACGTGAGTTCAACAGAAGGCTATTTTTTATTCCTAAAATTTACAGAAATAAATATACATAAGGGACTATTTAAAATAGTTTTGGAAAAAATTTACAGATTTGTATAGAAAAGGGGTACATTTTATTAATGAAAAAATTTACAGATAAGGGATTTTAAATATAGGCCTTGAACGCACGTGATATAGAGGGTTTATACATAGTGACCCCCCCGAGCCTTAGTGTAATGCACAACCATAAAAAAACACGGTCCTAGGTGTGTTATTCAAACAAGTACTTATGAGATGGGGGCTCCACTTTTCATGCAAGTATCTTTCAACTAGGTTGAGGTGTGTGCAAAGTATTGTGACCATCGGATATTCTTTGCATGGCCGATCACGCATTATACACCGTTTTTCCCCTAGTGACATGCACATCCGCAAAAAAACATGCCCTTAGGTGTGTTATCTGACCAAGTACTTATCGGATGGCTGTGCCTCTTTGAGAAAATTTCAATCCAACCTAGGATGAGGCGTAGGAAGATTTTTGTGCCCATCGGATATCCTTTGCATGGTCGATCGAGCATTAAATACCATTTTTGCCTTAGTGTCATGCACATCCGTAAAAAAACACGCTGCTAGGTATGTGAAAAGTATTGTGCCCATTGCATATGCTTTGCATTGTCGATCAAGCATAAAACAACGTTTTTGCCTTAGTGTCATGCACAACCATACAAAAACATGGTCGTAGGTGTGTTATTCAAACAAGTACCTATCGGATGGGGGCTCCACTTTGCACGCAAGTCTATTTCAACTAGGTTGAGGTGTGTGGAAAGTATTGTCACCATGGGATATGCTTTGCATGGTCGATCACTACTACACACGCATCCTATTGCGACGTTTACGTACCGACGATTAGTGCCCGCTTAGCGTTAATCGTCGGTATAAAAATCGGGTGTCGTAAATCGTCGCTATATAGCAACTTTTAATAAGAGTCGCTATATAGCGACGTTAGTAATGGTCGCTATATAGCGACTGTAAAACGTCGCTATATAGCGACTTTAGTAAAAGTCGCTATATAGCGACTTTTAAAGGTCGCTATATAGCGACACTGAGACTATATTATAGCGACGTTTTACAGAGAGGTTTTTTTTTTTTTTTTAGCCTTAAAATTTATTTTCTTCCAATGACAAAATTTTTTAAATTTTCATACATGTTTGAGCTCATAGAGAAATAAAAAATGAGAGCATGTACATCAAGCCTTTGAAGCTCATATATTCATGTCCAAGTTGGAGATGAGAAAAATCAAATTAAATAAGAGCATTTACATCAACTGTTTCATCTTGAGCCAAGTCTAAGGCGCCAAGCAAGTCTATCTCCAACTCTATACCGAGTTGATCTCCTATATCATCATCGTACTCTAGCATCGTACGTTCACCTAAAAGTATTTGATCATCTTCTTCAATTAAGCTTAAGTGTGGTGATCGATCTTGACGATTGTTGTCTTCCTCGTCAATATCGTGATCTCCATCCTCCTCCCGTGCGATGTCATTATGCGCATCTTCCTCTTGCCTCATATGGTGATCTACATCTTCTTCGCTAGATTCATCAATTGGATCCGGATTTGGTAGTGGCATCTCCATATCCACATCTCGATCTTCAAAAACCTGCTTACTTCGTGGTGCAACTTGGATCACGTACCACCATCTTGGATCAGAACGATCCGGATGAAAAACCACCTATATTGAAGATGAAAAATCACGTGCCAAATGTCGTCAATTATATATATATCAATGGACTTAAAAAACGAAAGCTTCGACTAATTAAATCATTAGTATGCACCTGCTCACAGTGCTCGGGAAGAACAAAAGTATCACTTTCATCGGTCCAATGTTTGGTGGAGTCTATTGCAAAGAGACCGCTACCATCTTTTCTCACAGTTGCATGGGGACCGTTGTAAGTAGTTCTAAACCATTTTACATCAAGAATGAAAATAGTAAATCGTCTGAAATCAATTTCATAGATGTCGCGTATGGTTCCACAATAATCCAACTGTGAGGAGAGAAGATTGGTATCCGAAGCACTTGCTCGGCTATCTTGTGTGAAGTTAGCCATGACTCCACAATCATACGTGACTCTCTTTGAATCGATGCGTTCTATGCGAAAATGTCGTCCATATGACCATAATGCACTGTACTTTTTGTACTGTAAAAGAGCATCATTAAAACAATGAAGATGCACCTATTTTATAGCATATATTGCCACAAATAATTACTTAATTACATCAAGAGATAAGAAACTTACATGCACCATACATCTAGATGATAACTCCCGCTCGCGCTCGTTTATTGTCTCTCCATCACGTTCGGCTTTACGTATAGCTAGTTGTAGCCAATCAAGTGACATGTGAGTAGGGAGAAGAGCCAGATCTCGTGGATATGGTTGTGATCGCCTGTACATTACTCTGAATCTCGTCCTTGCATTTATTCTTTCTGCTTTGGCCACTTCATATCTCTCAATCCACTTCTGCATCTCAGGGCTATTGAGGATACAAAACTTATTGAATTTCTCCATTTGCTCTTCGCTCATCTTTCTTTCAATCCCTTTTCCTTGGGGGACCTCGCCAATGATGCGATCATCATCCTTGTTGTGCCAAGCTTGCGGCATATCAGGATCCGTGGATGCAAGAAACTCTGTGATATATACTAATGACTCTTGCACAAGCCATCCCTCTGCCATGCTTGCTTCTGGTCTTGCTCTTTGTCTTACAAACCCCTTTAAAGTTTTCATAAACCGCTCGAGAAAAAACATCCATCGATTATGAACGGTACCTGCTATAGCCACCTCATCAACTATGTGCACAAGCAAGTGGACTTGAGTTGTCATAATGCTTGAGGGAAAGTGCTTCTCAAGCAAGCATACGGCTTCGATGGATTCCACCCTAGCCTTCTCGATGCTCGATATAGAGATCTCTTTTTGAGATATCCACCTATTTCACATGTCCATGCATATGTAAGATATTTGAGATATCCACCTATTTCACATGTCCATGAAGAAAATACATAATGCGAATTGATAGTAAGCATACCTCACAATACCACAGATCTTGAATATAGCATTTCTAACATCTTCTTGTAAGCACCCTTTTATTGTAATTGGAAGGATGAACTATCAAAGCAACAATGAAATCATGTCAACAATATAACATAATAATAATTACGCTAATGCATCACTATTATCGGTACACTAATTCTACTTAGAATACCTGTAAGACCTTGTGCCAATCATGGGACTTGAGGCCACTAAGCTTATTGTCCTTTGAAAATGCTCCTTTCAAGCAACGCATGTACCCTGTCGGTGTTTGAAAAGAGGCAATGTCTGCCTTGATCGCTGCCTCCTCCCTCGTAGAGAGGATCCACGTTGCTTTCGGGAGGACAACTTTTCCTGAAGCATGCACTTGGGGCCACAAACGAGACATCCTATTCATAGCACGCAAGTCTTCTCGCACTCCTCTCGAGTCCTTGGAACCAACCAAGTGTGCCCAAATGGTAGCCCCCACATTCTTAAAGATATGCATGGGATCCAAGAGATGATTGATTTGTAACTGACCCCAATAAGGAAGCTCGTGAAAGATCGATAGCCTCTTCATACCAGGAGGAGGTTCCTCTCCATTCTCCCTCCAAGCTTGAATCCAATCACTTGCTTTCAAATATGATGGTGGTGGATCAAGCTGACCTCCACGTGCGAGATGGTCGAGCGGAAGGTATCGAGCATGACCTTCATAAACATTTTTCCTCATGTGTTTGGAGTAGCGTGCAAGGGATTTCAGAGCGGGTCCACAAACAGGACAAGCATGGTACCCACTTGTAACAAGCCCTGCACGCGTGCATGAATATGTTAGTACAAGACATGCGTGCAAAAGAGAGTAAAAAAAGCATAATCCCTCATTGTACATGTAAAGACATAACCACGTACCTGCGCACTCTCCATATCCTGGGTAGTCATGCATGGTCCACATCAAGATACCCCTGATGGAAATATCATTGGTATGCCTAGGAGCTCTGGAAATATCAAAGACCTGCACTCCTCTCCATAATATCTGTAACTCCTCTATCAAAGGTGCCATGTACACGTCCATGTTTCTTGCCTTGTACTTTCCTGGCACAAGTAGTGCAAGCATGAGGTGTCCCTTTTTTATTGTTAGCCATGGTGGGATATTGTAATTCACCACGACTATGGGCCATGTCAACCAAGATGTCGAGCGTAACCCGAAAGGATTCACGCCGTCCATGGCTAGCCCAAGATGTAAGTTGCGTGGCTCTCTCGCAAAGTCCGGCCACTGATTATCTATGTGCTTCCAAGCCGCACAATCTGCGGGAATCCTCAATGTGTGATCAGTGGACCGATGAGATGCATGCCATGTCATCAACTCCGCTATGGATTTGCATCGAAACATGTGTTGTATTCTTGCAATGATGGGAAAGTGTCTTAAGACCTTTACCGGTATCCTCTCACCCTGCAAGTCATCTCTATATCGTTGTTCCCCACACTTTGGACAACTAGCCAAATCTCCATGCTCACGACGAAAGAGAATACAATAATTACGGCAAGCATGGATGGTATCATAATCCATACCCACCATTGTTAGCATCTTTTTCGCTTCATCTCTTGATGCGGGCATGGTATTTGGTGCAGGCAACATCTTTTGGAGCAACCTATGACAAAGACACTATCCAAATGATGATTCTCAAAACAAACAATATCCAAATAATGAGTCAATCAAATTAATGCAAGGGCTAACCTCATTAAGGCCGAGACACTTGTATCCGACCATCCATACTGTACTTGTAGATTCAAGATTGAGAGACAAGCACGTAGTTTAGACATCCTGGCACCCTCGTACAATTGTGTTGATTGCAACTCTCGCATTTTCACCTCAGACTCTGACATCACGTGTACGTGGGATGTAGTGCCCCTAAAAATGGAATCCATCATGTCGACCATACCCTCGTCGTCATCTGGGAGACTATAGTCTTGTTGAAAGTGAGAAGGTATATGTGTACCCTCGTCACCCTCGTCATCCTGTCATAAGCTTATTCGTGTAAATAGAAGATCTTCTAATTCCGGGTATACAATAAGATTGCGAACTTAAATAGCTTTGACTTACCGATGATCCATCAACATGTGCAACACCAACGGGGGGTACTGGTTCCGGCTCCTCCCCATACATCCGCAAGTGGCGCATGATAATACGACGTTGATGTCGTACTTCTCGCTTGCAATGAGTGCAATGACAATATAACCTCTCCGTAAGCCACTTCGTGCTCCCGGGCGTTGGCGCATCATCGGATGAGCTTCCACTCGTCCCTTCCATCTACACTTATAAAACCAAAACATCAGCATGAAGAGGAGATGTACACAATTATGAGCATAGCATGTTTAATTTGAGCTTCTCTTGAGGCTATATAAAAAGAATGACATCGCTATATAGTAAGGATTGAAACAAAAAATCCTATATAGTAAGGCTATGTAGTAAGAGGAGATATTGACAATTATAGGCATAGCATGTTTGAGTCACAAGAGGCCTCATTAAAAAACAAACAGTAAGCGTCGCTATATAGCGACTCTCTGTTCCGTCGCTATATAGCGACGATTTTAATTGAAAGCGTCGCTATATAGCGACGTTTTCAATTAAAAACGTCGCTATATAGCGACGAATAAGCGTCGCTATATAGCGACGCTGTGGGTTAAAACCCGAAACGACGAAACCCGCGGCGTTTTGCTCAAAGCTTTCCTAATCTCTAAACTAAGCTCTCCAAAATCTCCTCCCACCTATTTTCACTGACCTCCCATCTATTCCAAGCAACCTCCTACCCTATTTCCCACTCCTCACCCTCCTCCTACCTCTTGTGCACCCTCTCTCTCCTTTTTCCCTCTTTGGTTTCCAGAAAGAAAGTTCTTCAAAAGGTGAGTTTTTTTCAACAATGTAGGTTGTTTGTTTGTTAGCTTTGGTTTTGTGAGTGTTTCTACTTGTATTGCTAAAGTTTTAAACTAGTTTTCATGCTTGATTAGAAAGGATTCAAACAAAAAACGAAATTTCAAGAAAGAAAGAAAATTTCAAGAAAGAAAGAAAGAAACTCACCTCTTCTTTCTGTATTTCTCTTCCTTCTCTTCCTTCTCTTCTCCTCAATCTCCTCCTTTCCTTGTCTCCTCAATCTTCTCTTTCCTTGTCTCCTTTCAAGAAGATGCTTTTGTGATCTCCTCTTTCCACTAACATCTTATTTGAAAAAATGGGTTGTTTTCTCTCTTTTGTAGGGCCAGTCCACTACACCGAGCGGGACATAGTCTCTCTTTTGTGGGCCCAGTCCACTACACCGAGCGGGACATACTTTTACAGGTAAGTGCTTCCTCTTCTTTCCATTTAAGCTTTTTGTTATTTGCATTTGCCTGCAGCTAGCGCCTTAAGCGCTAGCTGCAGGGATGGGCGTAGGAACCCTCTCTTCCCCCTTCTCTTTTTCTCATTTTCCCCCTTCTCTTTTTTCCCTCTTCTCTTATTCTCTCTTTCCCCCTCTCTCTTTTCCCTTCTCTCTTTCCTTTCCCCCTTATTCTCTATTTCCGCATCCCTCTTATTCTCTTATGCTTATGCTTCTCTCATTCCGCATAAGCTCCTCCTCTATTTCCGCATGAGCATAAGCTCATGCTTATGCTCATTCATGAGCATGAGCTTATGCGTAAGTTTCCGCATAAGCTCCTTCTCTCATTCCGCATAAGCTCCTTCTCTATTTCCGCATGAGCATAAGCATGAGCTTATGCTTATGCTTATGCTTATGCTCATTCATCCGCAAGAGCTTATGCGTAAGTTTCCGCAAGAGCTTATCCGCAAGTTTCCGCAAGTGCTCCTTCTCTTTTTCCGCATAAGCTCCTCCTCTATTTTCGCATGAGCATAAGCATGAGCTTATGCTTATGCTTATGCATAAGCATAAGCATAAGCTCATGCTTATGCTCATTCATGAGCATGAGCTTATGCGTAAGTTTCCGCAAGAGCTTATGCGGAAATAGAGAATGAGAGAAGCATATGCTTCTCTCATTCTCTTTTTCCGCATAAGCTCCTTCTCTCATTCCGCATAAGCTCCTTCTCTATTTCCGCATGAGCATAAGCATGAGCTTATGCTTATGCTTATGCTTATGCTTATGCATAAGCATAAGCATAAGCTCATGCTTATGCTCATTCTTCGCATGAGCTTATGCGTAAGTTTCCGCAAGAGCTTATACGGAAATAGAGAATGAGAGAAGCATATGCTTCTCTCATTCTCTTTTTCCGCATAAGCTCCTTCTCTCATTCCGCTTAAGCTCCTTCTCTATTTCCGCATGAGCATAAGCATGAGCTTATGCTTATGCTTATGCTTATGCTTATGCATAAGCATAAGCATAAGCTCATGCTTATGCTCATTCATCCGCAAGCATAAGCATGAGCATAAGCATGAGCATAAGCATGAGCTTATGCTTATGCTTATGCATAAGCATAAGCATAAGCTCATGCTTATGATCATTCATGAGCATGAGCTTATGCGTAAGTTTCCGCAAGCATGAGCTTATGCTTATGCTTATGCATGAGCATAAGCATAAGCATAAGCATAAGCTCATGCTTATGCTCATGCGGAAATAGAGAAGGAGCTTATGCGGAATGAGAGAAGGAGCTTATGCGGAAAAAGAGAATGAGAGAAGCATATGCTTCTCTCATTCTCTTTTTCCGCATAAGCTCCTTCTCTCATTCCGCATAAGCTCCTTCTCTATTTCCGCATATGCTTCTCTCATTCTCTTTTTCCGCATAAGCTCCTTCTCTCATTCCGCATAAGCTCCTTCTCTATTTCCGCATGAGCATAAGCATGAGCTTATGCTTATGCTTATGCTTATGCTCATGCATAAGCATAAGCATAAGCTCATGCTTATGCTCATTCTTCATGCTTATGCTCATTCATGTCCATGAGCTTATGCGTAAGTTTCCGCAAGAGCTTATGCGGAAATAGAGAATGAGAGAAGCATATGCTTCTCTCATTCTCTTTTTCCGCATAAGCTCCTTCTCTTATTCCGCATGCAAGTTTCCGCAAGTTTCCGCATGAGCTCCTTCTCTTATTCCGCATAAGCTCCTTCTCTCATTCCGCATAAGCTCCTTCTCTATTTCCGCATGAGCATAAGCATGAGCTTATGCTTATGCTTAAGCATAAGCTCATGCTTATGCTCATTCATCCGCAAGAGCTTATGCGTAAGTTTCCGCAAGAGCTTATGCGGAAATAGAGAATGAGAGAAGCATATGCTTCTCTCATTCTCTTATTCCGCATAAGCTCCTTCTCTCATTCCGCATAAGCTCCTTCTCTATTTCCGCATGAGCATAAGCATGAGCTTATGCTTATGCTTATGCTTATGCTTATGCATAAGCATAAGCATAAGCTCATGCTTATGCTCATTCTTCGCATGAGCTTATGCGTAAGTTTCCGCAAGAGCTTATACGGAAATAGAGAATGAGAGAAGCATATGCTTCTCTCATTCTCTTTTTCCGCATAAGCTCCTTCTCTCATTCCGCTTAAGCTCCTTCTCTATTTCTGCATGAGCATAAGCATGAGCTTATGCTTATGCTTATGCTTATGCTTATGCATAAGCATAAGCATAAGCTCATGCTTATGCTCATTCATCCGCAAGCATAAGCATAAGCATGAGCATAAGCATGAGCTTATGCTTATGCTTATGCATAAGCATAAGCATAAGCTCATGCTTATGCTCATTCATGAGCATGAGCTTATGCGTAAGTTTCCGCAAGAGCTTATGCGGAAATAGAGAATGAGAGAAGCATATGCTTCTCTCATTCTCTTTTTCCGCATAAGCTCCTTCTCTCATTCCGCATAAGCTCCTTCTCTATTTCCGCATGAGCATAAGCATGAGCTTATGCTTATGCTTATGCTCATGCATAAGCATAAGCATAAGCTCATGCTTATGCTCATTCTTCATGCTTATGCTCATTCATGTCCATGAGCTTATGCGTAAGTTTCCGCAAGAGCTTATGCGGAAATAGAGAATGAGAGAAGCATATGCTTCTCTCATTCTCTTTTTCCGCATAAGCTCCTTCTCTTATTCCGCATGCAAGTTTCGGCAAGTTTCCGCATGAGCTCCTTCTCTTATTCCGCATAAGCTCCTTCTCTCATTCCGCATAAGCTCCTTCTCTCATTCCGCATATGCTTCTCTCATTCTCTTTTTCCGCATAAGCTCCTTCTCTTATTCCGCATGCAAGTTTCCGCAAGTTTCTGCAAGTTTCCGCATGAGCTCCTTCTCTTATTCCGCATAAGCTCCTTCTCTCATTCCGCATAAGCTCCTTCTCTATTTCCGCATGAGCATAAGCATGAGCTTATGCTTATGCTTATGCATAAGCATAAGCATAAGCTCATGCTTATGCTCATTCATCCGCAAGAGCTTATGCGTAAGTTTCCGCAAGAGCTTATCCGCAAGTCTCCGCAAGTGCTCCTTCTCTTTTTCCGCATAAGCTCCTCCTCTATTTCCGCATGAGCATAAGCATGAGCTTATGCTTATGCTTATGCATAAGCATAAGCATAAGCTCATGCTTATGCTCATTCATGAGCATGAGCTTATGCGTAAGTTTCCGCATAAGCTCCTTCTCTCATTCCGCATAAGCATAAGCATGAGCTCCTTCTCTCCTTCTCTCCGCATGAGATCCTTCTCTCCTTCTCTCCGCATAAGCTCCTTCTCTCATTCCGCATAAGCATAAGCATAAGCATAAGCTCCTTCTCTCCTTCTCTTATCCGCAAGTTTCCGCAAGTGCTCCTTCTCTTTTTCCGCATAAGCTCCCTCTCTTTTTCCGCATGAGCATAAGCATGAGCTTATGCTTATGCTTATGCTTATGCATAAGCATAAGCATAAGCTCATGCTTATGCTCATTCTTCATGCTTATGCTCATTCATGTCCATGAGCTTATGCGTAAGTTTCCGCAAGAGCTTATGCGGAAATAGAGAATGAGAGAAGCATATGCTTCTCTCATTCTCTTTTTCCGCATAAGCTCCTTCTCTTATTCCGCATGCAAGTTTCCGCAAGTTTCCGCATGAGCTCCTTCTCTTATTCCGCATAAGCTCCTTCTCTATTTCCGCATGAGCATAAGCATGAGCTTATGCTTATTCATGAGCATGAGCTTATGCGGAAGTTTCCGCAGGAGCTTATGCAGAAATAGAGAATGAGAGAAGCATATGCGGATCTCATTCTCTTTTTCCGCATAAGCTCTTTCTCTCTTTCCGCATAAGCTCTTTCTCTTTCTCTTTTGCGTGAGCATATGCGGAAATAGAGAATGAGAGAAGCTTATGCTTCTCTCCTCCTCTATTTTCGCGGAAAAAGAGAAGGAGCTTATGCGGAAATAGAGAATGAGAGATGCTTCTCTCCTTCTCTTTCCCTTTCTCTCATTCTCTATTTCCTCGTTCTCATTCTTTTCTTTCCTTTACATCTTCTTTCCCTCTTATCTTTCCCTCTTCTTTCCCTCTTTCCTTTCCCTCTTCTTTCCTTTCCCTCTTCTTTCTTCTTGCCTATGCCTATGCCTATGAGAATGCTCATGTTTGTTTATTTGTTTTCTGTTTTCGTGTTTGTGTCTATGTTAGACATGGGATCACGTCGCTCATCGGACGAGTACGGACAGCCTCGCAGGAGGAGAGCTCACGATCTATATGCTCCAGAGGACTTTGATTCCTCTCAGGCGACTACCCCGAGGACTACCCCTGGTCCGACTCCTCTCGGTCCTAGCACTGTGACTACCCCTGGTCCGACCCCTCTTCCACGTAGCACTGCGACTACCCCTCAGGGGACTCCTTTGCTAGCCGCGCATGGCTTTGTTGGGACTCCCGACGAGTTTGTAGCGCAGATGAGCGATGAGGAGGCAGCGAGATTCTTCTCTCTGCTCTCTCAGAGGACCTCCGCAATTCCTTCCCCTACACCGACGGGTGGACGTACAGCCCAGCCATCCCCTCGCGCCCCTTCGACCGCGGGATCATCACCTGCGCATGCCTCCCGCAAGGGAAGGAAGAGTAGGATGGGCGGCTCATGTTGTGCTGACTCAGGAGATGTAGACGAGTCAGCACACTCACGCTCCTTTAGGTCTCCACTTGGTCCGGAGACACAGTATCAGTCAGGTCCCTTTCCCTCTCCTACTCCCACAGCTACTCCTCGATCCGGAAGCGGTCGCGCAGCTTCCACTCCTTCAGACTCTGCTACCGTCAGTCCCCCTTACTCATCAGGGGATCTCTCCTATCAAATCACATCTGCCGGAGAGATAATAGAAGACAAAAAGGGCAAAGCAGTGATGGCCGCCATGAGGCGGTTGATGAGTCATCACTTCAAGAGCGGCATAAATATCGATTGGCGGTATCAAGATGCCCAAAAGAAGCAGGCAGTGATCGATGAGTTAAAACTCAGATTTCCTAATCCGCCAAATGTGGAGTTTAATAACAGTTATATGCTCGAGCGCATGGGTTTGGTCCTAAAGCATCGCAGATCAACCATGCGTACTTCCATTACAAAGGGGTTGTCTAAACCCAGCTGGGCAGACAAAGCTGATTGGAAGTTCTTGAAGAAGCAGAATAGGGACCATCCTGAAATGTTCGAGGGTCAGAGGAGGGCTGCGAAGAGACGGCTGGATGTCATAGGTACTTCGCACTTTGGTGCAGGTGGACGGTATGCGTTCGAGGCAACCGTGGTAAGTTTACTTCTTTCCATTTAATGTATTGTTCTATTTGTTTTACTTACATATTACATGCACTTTAGCTAACTCTAACTCTCGTAAATTGGATCCACAGCAAGCTGCGATGGGTCGTCTTCCTACGGATGCAGAGACGCGGCGCGCATTTCGGATAGGAACCAAGCCGTGGTTCATTGAGCAAGAGGCAATGGGAGCGACAGTCGATTGGGCTGAGGTGGCTGCTCGCACGGTATAAGTTTACTCCTGCTTGTAATCTCACTTTTTAATTTAAGTTCCAATCTAATTTTCGATTTATATGGTTCAGTCTCAGGGTCAAAGCTCAAGCGTCCCATCATCAGAGACGAGCGATCAACAGGGGCAAGGATCGGACGCAGGTGCCGATGACGAAGGAGAAGACGCAGGTGTCGAGGACGAGGGAGAAGATGCAGGTGCCGAGGACCAGGGAACAGCCCAACAAGACGATTCGGATTCGGATTCGGATTAGTAGTGGTAGTAGCATTTTTCATATCCGCTCGTTAGAGCCATTTTGTATCGCCCTTTCACAGGGTAATTTTGTTTCAAACACAGTTGTATATGTATATGCATTTCTTCCTCATCGTTCACAAGAACAATTTTGTATCACCCTGCAAGCAAGGGAAATTTTGTTATAAAAAACTTTCTTTTGTAATTACAAAAAAAAAAAAAAGGTTAGTGGGGCTAAACAGGGCTTCCTTTTGGCCCTGTTTAGCCCCACTAACCATTTTTTTTACCTTCTGTTAATCGTCGCTATATAGCGACGTTTACCAGTGTCGCTATATAGCGACGATTAACAGAGTCGCTATATAGCGACGTTTATATCGTCGCTATATAGCGACGTTTACATCGTCGCTATATAGCGACGATTAACAGCGTCGCTATATAGCGACGGTTTATAGCGACGCTCCTTTTTCGACGATTTTAACGACTTTTATAGCGACCTTTGCGCCCGTGAAAAAAAAAAATTTTAATGTAAAAAGCGTCGGTATTTCCGTCGGAAAATGGCCTATGCCTTGTAGTGGATCACGCATTATATACAACGTTTTTCCGGTAGTGATATGCACATCCGCAAAAAAACATGCCCTTAGGTATGTTATTTGACCAAGTACTTATCCGATGGGCATGCCTCTTTTAGAACATTTCAATACCACCTAAGTTAAGGCGTAGGAAAAGTATTGTGCCCATCCGATATGCTTTGCATGGTCGATCGAGCATTAAATACCATTTTTGCCTTAGTGTCATGCACATCTATAAAAAAACATGCTACTAGGTGTGTTATCCGATCAAGTACTTATGCGATGGGAATGCCACTTTGCATGTAATTCAATTCCACCTATTTGAAGGTGTGTGCAAAGTATTGTGCCCATCGGATATGCTTGCATTGTCAATCAAGCATAAGGTGGTTTTTGCCTTTGTGTCATGTAGAACCATAAAAAAACATGGTCCTAGGTGTGTTAATCAAACAAGCACTTATCGGATGGGGGCCCACTTTGCACGCAAGTCCTTTTCGACTAGGTTAAGATGCGTGGAAAGTATTATCACCATAAAATATGCTTTGCATGGTCGATCACGCATTATACAACATTTTTTCGGTAGTGATATGCAGATCCATAAAAAAACACGCCCTTAAGTATGTTATTTGACCAAGTACTTATCCGATGGGTGTGCCTCTTTGAGAAAATTTCAATACCACCTAGGTTAAGGTGTACGAAAAGTATTGTGCCCATCAGATATTCTTTGGATGGTCGATCGAGCATTAAATACCATTTTTCCCTTAGTGTCATGCACATCCGTAAAAAAACACGCTGCTAGGTGTGTTATCTGATCCAGTACTGATGCGATGGGAATGCCGCTTTGCATGTAATTCAATTCCACCTAGTTGAAGGTATGTGCAAAGTATTGTGCCCATCGGATATGCTTTGCATTGTGGATCAAGCATAAAACACCGTTTTTGCCTTAGTGTCATGCACAACCATAAAAAAACACGGTCCTAGGTGTGTTATTCAAATAAGTACTTATCGGATGGGGGCTCCACTTTGCACGCAAGTTGTTTTAACCTAGGTTGAGTTGCATGCAAATTATTGTCACCATCGGATATGCTTTGCATGGCCCATCACGCATTATACACCGTTTTTCCCCTAGTGAAATGCACATCCGCAAGAAAACACGCCCTTAGGTATGTTATCTGACCAAGTATTTATCGGATGGGTGTGCCTCTTTGAGAACATTTCAATACCACCTAGGTTGAGGCATAGGAAAAGTGTTGTGCCCATCGGATATCCTTTGCATGGTCGATCGAGGATTAAATACTATTTTTGCTCTAGTGTCATGCACATCCGTAAAAAGACATGCTGCTAGGTGTGTTATCTGATCAAGTACTTATGCGATGGGAATGCCACTTTGCATGTAATTAAATTCCACCTATTGGAAGGTGTGTGCAAAGTATTGTGCCCATCCGGATATGCTTTGCATTGTCAATCAAGCATAAAACACCGTTTTTGCCTTAGTGTAATGCACAACCATAAGAAAACACAGTCCTAGGTGTGTTATTCAAACAAGTACTTATCAGATGGGGTCTCCACTTTGCATGCAAGTATCTTTCAACTATGTTGAGGTGTGTGCAAAGTATTTTCACCATCAAATATGCTTTGCATGGCCGATCACGCATTATACACCGTTTTTCCCCTAGTGATATGCATATCCGCAAAAAAACACACCCTTAGGTGTGTTATCTGACCAAGTACTTATCGGATGGGTGTGCCTCTTTGAGAACATTTCAATACCACCTAGGTTGAGGCGTAGGAAAAGTGTTGTGCCCATCGGATATCCTTTGCATGGTCGATCGAACATTAAATACTATTTTATCTCTAGTGTCATGCACATCCGTAAAAAAACACGCTCCTAGGTATGTTATCCGATTAAGCACTTATGGGATGGGTGTGCCACTTTGCATGTAAGTCAATTCCACATATTTGAAGGTGTGTGCAAAGTATTGTGCCCACCGAATATGCTCTACATTGTCGATCAAGCATAAAACACCATTTTTGCCTTACTGTCATGCACAACCATAAAAAAACAGGTCCTAGGTGTGTTATTAGAACAAGTACTGAACGGATGGGGGCTCCACTTTGCACACAAGTCCATTTCAACTAGGTTGAGATGCGTGCAAAGTATTGTCACCATCAGATATTCTCTGCATGGTCCATCATGCCATTATACAACGTTTTTCCCGTAGTGATATACACATCCGCAAAAAAACTCGACGTTAGGTATGTTATCTGACCAAGTACTTATCGGATGGGTGTGCCTCTTTGAGAACATTTCAATAACACTTAGTTTAAGGCATAGGAAAAGTATTGTGCCCATCGTATATGCTTTGCATGGTCAATCGAGCATTAAATACCATTTTTGCCTTAGTGTCATACACATTTGTAAAAAAACACACTGCTAGGTGTGTTATTCGATCAAGTAGTTATGCGATGGGAATGCCACTTTTCATGTAATTCAATTCCACCTAGTTGAAGGTGTGTGCAAAGTATTGTGCCTATCGGATATGCTTGCATTGTCGATCAAGCATAAAACACCATTTTTGCCTTTGTGTGATGCACAACCATAAAAAAACACAGTCCTAGGTGTGTTATTCAAACAAGTACTTATCGGATGGGGGATCCACTTTGTATGCAAGTCCTTTTAGACTAGGTTGAGGTGCAGGAAAAGTATTGTCACCATTGAATATTCTTTGCATGGTCGATCATGCATTATACAACATTTTTCCTATAGTGATATGCACATCCACAAAAAAACATGTCCTTAGGTATGTTATTTGACCAAGTACTTATTCGATGGATGTGCCCCTTTGAGAACATTTCAATACCACCTAGGTTAAGGTGTAGGAAAAGTATTGTGCCCATTGGATATCCTTTGCATGGTCGATCAAGCATTAAATACCATTTTTCCCTTAGTGTCATGCACATCCGTAAAAAAACACACTGCTAGGTGTGTTTTCTGATCAAGTACTTATGCGATGGGAATGCCACTTTGCATGTAGGTCAATTCCACCTAGTTGAAGGTGTGTGCAAAGTATTGTTCCCATCCGATATGCTTTGCATTGTCGATCAAGCATAAAACACCGTTTTTGCCTTAGTCTCATGCATAACCATAAAGAAACACGGTCCTAGGTGTGTTATTCAAACAAGTACTTATCGGATGGGGGTTCCACTTTGCACACAAGTCTCTTTCAACTAGGTTGAGATGCATGCAAATTATTACCACCATTGGATATGCTCTGCATGGTCGATTACGCATTATACAATGTTTTTTCGGTAGTGATATGCACATCCGCAAAAAACATGCCCTTAGTATGTTATCTGACCAAGTACTTATCGGATGGGTGTGCCTCTTTGCGAACATTTCAATACAACCTAGGTTAAGGCATAGGTAAAGTATTGTGCCCATTGGATATGCTTTGCATGGTCGATCGAGCATTAAATACTATTTCTACCTTAGTGTCATGCACATCTGTAAAAAAGCACGCCACTAGGTGTGTTATCCGATCAAGTACTTATGCGATGGGAATGCCACTTTTCATGTAATTCAATTCCAGCTAGTTGAAGGTTTGTGCAAAGTATTGTGCCCATCAGATATGCTTTGCATTGTGGATCAAGCATAAAACACCATTTTTGCCTTAGTGTCATGCACAACCACAAAAAAACACGGTCCTAGGTGTGTTATTCAAATAAGTACTTATCGGATGGGGGATCCACTTTGCACACAAGTCTGTTTCAACTAGGTTGAGGTGCGTGCAAAGTATTGTCACCATCAGGTATGCTTTGCATGGCCGATCACGCATTATACACCGTTTTTCCCCTAGTGATATGCACATCCGCAAAAAAACACGCCCTTAGGTGTGTTATCTGACAAAGTACTTATCGGATGGGTGTGCCTCTTTGAGAACATTTCAATACCACCTAGGTTGAGGTGTAGGAAAAGTGTTGTGCCCATTGAATATCCTTTGCATGGTCGATCGAGCATTAAATACTATTTTTGCTTGTGTCATGCACATCCGGAAAAAAACACGCTACTAGGTATGTTATCAGATCAAGCACTTATGGGATGGGTGTGTCACTTTGCATGTAAGTCAATCATTATACAACGTTTTTCGAGTAGTGATATGCACATCCGCAAAAAAACACGCCCTTAGGTATGTTATCTGACCAAGTACTTATCGGATGGGTGTGCCTCTTTGAGAACATTTCAATACCACCTAGGTTAAGGCATAGGAAAAGTATTGTGCCCATCAAATATGCTTTGCATGGTCGATCGAGCATTAAATACCATTTTTGCCTTAGTGTCATGACATCCGTAAAAAAACACGCTACTAGGTGTGTTATCCGATCAAGTACTTATGTGATGGGAATGCCACTTTGCATGTAAGTCAATTCCACCTAGTTGAAGGTGTGTGAAAAGTATTGTGCCCATCGGATATGCTTTGTATTGTGGATCAAGCATAAAACACCGTTTTTGCCTTAGTGTCATGCACAACCATATAAAAACACGGTCCTAGGTGTGTTATTCAAACAAGTACTTATTGGATGGGGGCTCCACTTTGCATGCAAGTCCGTTTCAACTAGGTTGAGGTGTGTGGAAAGTATTGTCACCATCGGATATGCTTTGCATGGCCGATCACGCATTATACACCATTTTTCCCCTAGTGATATGCACATCCACAAAAAAACACGCTGTTAGGAGTGTTATCTGACCAAGTACTTATCGGATGGGTGTGCCTCTTTGAGAACATTTCAATACCATCTAGGTTGAGGTGTAGGAAAAGTGTTGTGCCCATCGGATATCCTTTGCATGGTTGATCGAGCATTAAATACTATTTTTGCTCTAGTGTCATGCACATCCGTAAAATAACACATTGCTAGGTATGTTATCCGATCAAGCACTTATGGGATGGGTGTGCCACTTTGCATGTAAGTCAATTCCATCTAGTTGAAGGTGTGTGCAAAGTATTGTGCCCAACGGATATGCTTTGCATTGTCAATCAAGCATAAAACACTGTTTTTGCCTTAGTGTCAAGCACATTTGTAAAAAAACACGGTGCGAGGTGTGTTATCGCATCACTTGAGTACTTATCTAACTGACACGCCACTTTTCATGCAACTCAATAACACCTAGGTTGAGGTGGGTGCAAAGTATTGTGCCCATCGGATGTACTTTGCATGGTATATCACGTATTAAACTCCATTTGTGCCTCAATGTCATGCACAACCATAAAAAAACACGCTTTTAGGTGTGTTATCCGACAACTGCTTATCAGTTGGGTGTACCACTTTGCATGCAATGCAATACCACAATTTTTTAGACTCATGCAAAGTATTGTGCCCATCGGATATGCTTTGCATTGTCGAACAAGCATTAAACACTGTTTTGGCCTTAGTGTCATGCACAACCGTCAAAAAACGCGGTCCTAGATGTGTTATTTGACTAAGTACTTATGGGATGGGCACGCCACTTTGCATGTAAGTCAATAACATCTAGGTTGAGATGTGTGCAAAGTATTGTGATGATCGGATATGTGTTGCATTGTCGATTAAGCATAAAACAGTGTTTTTGCCTATGTCATGGACAACAACCAATAAAAAACATGGTCCTAGGTGTGATATTCTAAAAAGTACTTGTCAAATGGGGGAGCCACTTTGCAAGAAAGTCAATTTTAACTAGGTTGATGTGCATGCATAGTATTGTGTGTATCGGTTATGCTTTGCATGGGGGATCACACATTATACACCGTGTTCCCCCTAGTGTTATGCACATCCGTCAAAGAAGATGCTCTTAGGTGTATTATCATACCAAGTACATATTGAATGGATGTTCCGCTTTGCATGGAACACCATACCACTGCTTTTGAGGCACGTGCAAAGTATTGTGCCCATCGGATATGCTTTACATGGTAGATTGAGTATTAAATACTGTTTTTGCCTTGGTGTCATGTAGAATCGTCAAAAAACATGATCCTAGGTGTATTTTTCAAACAAGTACTTATCGGATGGGGATGCCACTTTGCACACAAGTCAATACTACCTAGGTTGAGGAACATCCAAAGTCTTGTGTCCATTGGATATGCTTTGCATAGTCGATCGCACATTATACACCATTTTGTTCCTAGTGTTATGCACAATCATCATAAAATATGTTTGCAGGTGTGTTATCCGAAAAAGTACTTATGGGATGGGTGCACCACTTTGTATGCAAGTCGATACAACCTAGGTTGAGGCTTGTACAAAGTTTTGTGCCCATCGGAGAAATGTAGATGCAATAATATTAGAAAATTATCGGTATGTGTATATGTGTGTGTGCGTGGCAAACAATTTTGATACAACAAAGTAAACACCTAGCGCACAAATTATGCACTTCATATCTTGAGTATTGTGTCAAAATAAAAGCTGAAATAAGCTTGTTTATGAGGATAAATATGCCCTTGTAAATACGCCCTTGAATAAAAGCACATTTATTGTATGACCACAATAGGATCGCTTTGACACCTGTGATTTTGCCCACATGTAAGTTTGCAAATAGTATAAAAAATCATATAATAATATATTAATAGTTTGCAAATGTGTATAGCAAGTGAGTAATGGGAAGTGGAAGTGGGAGTGAGGAGGGAGGAGTGGAATGGGAGAGGGGAAGTAATAGGGGTGTATGATAATAAGTATAAAAAATAGTATAATAATATATTAATAGTTTTCAAATGGCAAGTGAGTAATGGGAAGTGGAAGTGAGAGTGGGGAGGGAAGAATGGAATTGGAGAGGGGGAGGTAATAGGGGAGTAGGATAATAACGGAGTGAAATGAGTGAGGGGAGTTAATAGGGGATGAAAAAGAGGAGGGTGAGATGGGGAAATATGGGATTTTGGGAAATGTGAGGAGTATGGGACGTGGTGGAAATGTGGGATGGGAGTGGTGGAAATGGGGAAGGAAGAAGAAATGGATGGGGGGAGGGCCAATGGAAGATTGGGATGAGGGATGGAGGTCCAATGGGAGAGGGGGAGTAATGGGAGCCAATGGGAGAGGGGAGAAATGAAAAGCCAATAGGAGAGAGGGGAGGAATGGAAAGCCAATAGGAGAGGAGGAGGAAAACCTGATTTTTATTATATATAGTCTTCCTTCTTCATTCATTCTCCCCTCATTTCATTCATTGAAGCAAGAAAGCAAGAAGCAAGGACGAGCAAGAAAGCAAGGAAGGAAGAGCAAGAAAGCAAGAAAGAGCAAACTTACAAACTTTTTCCAGGTGCTTTTAAATTTTTTTGATTAATTCTTTATTTAGATTTTTTTTAAAAATTTTGAAGAGAGAGAAAGAAAGGAGAGAGAGGAACTAGAGAGAGAAAGTTTAGAGAGAAGGAGAGAAATCTTGGAGGCCGCGGCCTCCAGGAGGAAGAGGGAAGTGGAGGGGGATGAGAGGGAGCAAAGGAGGGAGGGAGGAGCCAAGGAGGGAGGGAGGAGCGATGGAAGAGGGGAGGGAGAGAGGGAGAGAGGGAGGGAGGGAGGGAGGGAGAGAGGGAGGGAGGAGTGGAGGTAGGGGGAGAAAGGGAGGGAGGTAGGAGGGAGAAAGAGGAAGGGAGGAGTGGGGGCGTAGGGGAGGCGAGAGGCGGGAGGGGGGATCCTGGCGGCCGCCAGGGGGAGGCGAGAGGGAGGGGAGGGAGGGGAGGGAGAGAGAGAGGAGGGAGGGGAGGGAGCAGGGGGCGGCGGGGTAGGTGGGAGCGGGGGCGGTGGGGTAGGGGGAGGCGAGAGGCAAGAGGGGGGGAGGTGAGAGGCGGGAGGGGAGGGGGAGGCAAGAGGCGGGCGAGAGGCAGGAGGGGGGGGGAGAGGCGAGAGGGCACCAGGGGGAGGCGAGCGGGAGGAGGGGGAGGCGAGCAGTAGGAGGGAGGGGCATCCTGCCGTCCGCGGCCACCAAGGGAGGCGAGCAGGAGAGGGGAGGAGGCAAGAGACAGGAGGGGGGAGGTGAGAGGCATGAGAGGGGGCATCCTGGCAGCCGCGGTCACCAAGGGGAGGCGAGCAAGAGAGGGGGGGGATGGGAGGGGGGCATCCTGGCAGCTGCGGCCGCCAAGGGGAGGTGAGTGGGAGAGGGGGGGGAGGCAAGAGGCGGGAGGGGGGGAGGCAAGGGGGGGGCATCCTGGCAGCCACAGCCACTAGGGGGAGGGGAGCGGGAGAGGGGGGGACGAGCAAGAGGTGGGGGGGACGAGCGGGAGGTGGGGGGAGGGGGGGACGAGTGGGAGGTGGGGAGGCAAGCGGAAGAGGGGGGCAGGCGAGAGGTGGGAGGGGGGAGGCAAGGGCGGGCATCCTGGCGGCCGCGGCCACCAAGGGGAGGGGAGCGGGAGAGGGGGGAACGAGCGGGAGGGGGGGGACGAGCGGGAGGGGGGGCGAGTGGGAGAGGGGGGGAGGCGAGAGGCGAGAGGGGGGAAAGGTGAGGGGGGGGCATCTTGGCGGCCACGGCCGCCAGGGGGAGGGGAGCGAGAGAGGGGGCGGACGAGAGGGGGGGCATCCTGGCGACCACGGCTGCTAGGGGGAGGTGAGCGGGAGAGGGGGGGAGATGAGAGGCAGGAGGGAGGCATCCTGGCAACCGTGGCCGCTAGGGTGAGGCGAGAAGGGGGGGTCCTGCCGGCCGAGGCCACCAGGGTGAGAGAGAGAGGAGGGACGGGAGGGAGGGAGAGGGGGGGTCCTGGCAATCGTGGCCGCCAGGTGAGAGAGAGAGAGGAGGGAGGGGAGGGAGAGAGAGAGCAAGAGAGAGAGAGAAAGAGAGAAAGAGAGAGAGAGATTAAGAGAGAGAAGAGGGGCAGAGGGAGAGAGAGAAAACTCTTGGCAGCTGTGGCAGCTAGAGGAGGGGGGTTTTTTAGAAGGCATTACAATTCTTTTTAAATTAGTTTCTTATTTGAGTTTTTGAGTTCTATTTTAATTAGTTTCTTATTTAAATTTGAGTTTGTAAATTTGAGAAATGAGAGAGAATAGGGAGGGGGAGAAAGAGAGAGGAGAGAGGGAAAGAGAGAAATTAAGAGAGAGAAGAGGGGCTCTTGGTGGCCGTGGCCGCCAAAGGGAGAGACAAAATCATAAATGAGAGAGAGAATGAGAAATGAGAGAGGAGTAGGGAGGGAGAGAAAGAGAGAGAGGAGAGAGGGAGAGAGAGAGAGAGAGAGATTCAGAGAGAGAAGAGGGGCTCCTTAAATGAGAGAGACATTAGGGAAAAAGGGAACTCATTTTGGGGCCCTGTAAGAAATTCACTATTTTTTGATTTATTTCTCTCCTAAAAGACCTCAAAAATAGTAAAATACAGAAACGTGGCTCCGAACTGTCAGTAAGGACTACAGAACTGTCAATGCAAAAAGGAATAAGATAATCTTTTGTCTGACTAACACGATTTGGCATTAAATATCTCCTTAGATTTTTTTTTGTTTACCAAAGATTCCGCATCTCTTTTGCCGATGTGTGCAGACCTTTCATAAAGAATCCATCACTAAACTTGGTGATTGCAAGTTTTCAAAATATTGACATGGATATTGCCACACTTCCATGATTCATGTTACAAAACGACTATGAGATTGACAAACAAACTTCACAACCTCAGAAGCACAAAAAATGGCCGATACTAGTGAGTCACTATCTCAAAAGAAGCGATTACACCATCTTCACATCGAGACTTAGAAGAACAATATGCTCTAGCACAAAAAAGATGAAAGGATACGGTGCTGAATGCTCAACAGCGGGAAAATATGAGAAAAGAAGGGCTTCAATATATTGACTTATGGTGCGATGGAAGCATATATCCAAAATGTCAAGTAAAAAACTCTACACCTCCATTTGTCAATCCCACCACATTACTGAGGTTTGCCGGCGATGGACAAAATGGACTTCTTGGTTATATTTCAGCGCAGTAGTGTGCATTTGCAGAAATGTATAAAATGATGTACCTATAAGAAAAGGGGGCCAAGATGCAGGAGATAGCCATTCATGCAAAATTGGAACAGCAGTTGCAGAATGAAATTGAGGAGCATTCAAAGAGTAAAAAAGAGTTGACAAGAGCAAGAACGAAGAGAACCGTGCTTGGAGACAGACTACGTAGCAGAAAGAGTAAAAACATTGCAAATTTGAAGGCTGGGACTGGTGGATGCAAGCAACAAATTCAGGAAGCAAGGTTAGATTAAAATTTATCATTTTGTATACTCAAAAAGGCTCTCAAATGACTATATCTATTTCGTCCCTTACCACAAAACAAGAATGGAGGTGCTGAATGATATAGGCATATTGTGTTGTTACTATAGGAAATTATTGGAGCCTGCAAAAGAAAATATGGATCCGAACCTTCTTCCTGTTAAACAAATGAAAGGATTGCTTTCTTGTGGTGTAGCAAAAGGTTTGATTGAGGAAAAAAAATACAAAACAGTCAAACACAATGTTGTAGAGGACTTTGTATCCAATAATCAAGTTGATGGCACTATAATCCAACAGGTTCTTGATGTTAGTGGAGTTAGCAGAAGGAATATAGTTTGATTTTCCATGCGATATCCTCAACTTTGAAAGATCAAAGGATTAAACGAGTATTACTGCCAAATCCAGCAACTGTGTGGAGGATAAGAGGTCATTTGAATGAAAGTATAGATGAATTTATTGGGCAATATATCCATATTGAAGAAATATTTCATGGTGGTAAAGGAACCACTGTGTATGATCCTTGGAACAATATATTTGTAGATCTACAACAACTTCAAAGAAGAATGGTCGAGTTTTATGGAATAACATTTGAGGAGTGCAAAGGCATTTTGAAATTTGTTATCAAACTGGATGAGTGTGAGGTTGTAAAGGAAAAGAAAATGGAAAGAGTTACTATTACATTGATGAATGGAGCAATTGATACATCATTGACTGAAGCGAGTTTGAAGTATTTTAGTGTGCAGTCAAAGAAACACATATGGTGGTTAGGCTTGTTCCAGGTATGATCATTTTTTGTTTTGTACTTGATTTTGGTCATTGTTTTCAAATCTGTTATAGTAAGACTTTTGTTTTCTATAATCTGGCAGGTGAAGACAGAAGACCATGAAACACTAGATTGGGTGTTTCACCACACAGAAATACCAAGAATAATCAAAAGACAAGTGCAAGGTGAGAATCTCCATGTTGCAGGAAAAGGTGATTTTCAAGTAGAGTGGCACATGGCCGGGGATCTTAAAACACTTAAGTGCATGTATAACGTTAGTAAAGGAGGCAACTCAAAGTCTCCTTGTCTTTACTACAAATAATCAGCTCAAGTAATGGATTCAAAATGGTGGAAGAGAGCACCTAATAGAGATAAAGTTGACCCTGACTTCAAGGCCATTCTGGACATTCCACTATGTAATGTTCACATCTGCACATTGCATGGTGTATTTCGAATTATTGAGAAATTGGTATTTTTATATATTCGATTTGCTTGGAAACTTCGTCCCAAAAAAAATAGAAAGAATGCTCTTCAAGCATTGGAAAAAGTGTTATTTGATATTTTGGAGATCAAAAGTCCAATGGATGGAAGAAATATATGTCAAAAAACATTGAAAACAATCTAGATTCTGACCTTTTTTTTCCTTTTCCATGTTGTTAGAGTTGCACTAGTGAATCTCCTGCTCTTTCACTAGCTTGAACTCTGCACCCTGGAGATCTGACAATGGTAGTACTCTTCAGGCAGGTTGCAGTCTGGATGGAGTGTGCTGGGTAGGAAAGGATCAGAGAGAGAAGGAAATGGAAGATGCGAGGGTCCTGGCAGGGATGAAAGATTGGGAGGCAGGGGAGGGAAGAGTGGTTGTGGAATTGATTATGAAATCATGAATGGCACAAGTTCCAAGGCATAAAGTGTACCTTTCACACGTGCCAAATTTCAAACTCCAAGAGATCTGGGTCCCATCCACAGGTGTGAAAAACGACTACATTCCACACGTGTGGGATTTAGTAGCTGCCTTATTTGTATTTTGCACTTATTTGTGGTATCCTATCACCCTGCCGCTGGGGGCTTTGCCCCCAAACCCCCACCGGGGGCCTGCGCCCCCCGGACCCCCTACTATCGGGGGGGCTATCGCCCCCCCGAACCCCCCCTTTGTGCAGACGGGTATCTACTCTTGGCTCCTAAGCCGTCTCATAACCATCTGGTCTACTCTAAGACCCCTTCCAGTGTCTAAACTGAGGATCCCTCCCAATATCTGATACCCATCATGGCTTCTCCTCATATGGGGGCCTTACAACATTGGGTACACAGAATATTGGTGGGTTACATGAGAGGTGGACATTTGAGCTAACTCTAACATTCAGTTGCATAGAAGGTTGGACAACCTCACAAAACACTGAACTACATGTCTTCTTATCCCAACCTTTATCCAAAAATTGTGGCATGCATGCCGAACTTGTTGCTTTAACTATGAACATTGTTTTTGAAACCTTCACTGGAACGGTATTAAACAAGTCCACAAAAACTGTGAGAGGCATGCATAAAGCCATGGTTGATTGAGCAAGAGGCAATGGGAGCGACAGTCGATTGGGCTGAGGTGGCTACTCGCACGGTATAAGTCTACTCATACAAGAGGCAATGGGAGCGACAGTCGATTGGGCTGAGGTGGCTACTCGCACGGTATAAGTCTACTCATACTTGTAATCTCACTTTTTAAATTGTTTTATTCTTTAAGTTCCAATCTAATTTTCAATTTATATGGTTCACTCTTAGGGTCAAAGCTCGAGCGTCCCATCACCGGAGGCGAGCGATCACTAGGGCCAGAAATCAGATGCATGTGACGAGGATCAGGGAGAAGGCACAGCACATGAGGACCAAGAATCAAGCCAACAAGATGAGGACAAGGACGAGGATGATGAGGATGATTCGAATGAGTAGTAGTAGTAGTTTGCATATACTTCGCCTTGTATGTCGTTTTGTATATCCACTCGTTTGAGCAATTTTGTATCACCCTTTTCGAAAGGGTAATTTGGTAACAAATAGTGTTGTATATATGTTCGACATGTATATGCTTTTGTTGCTCGATCATTTCATTTGAGCGATTTTGTATCACCCTTTTTGCAAGGGAAATTTTGTAATACAAAACTTTTTTTTGTAATTAATTAAAAAAAAAAAAGCGTTAGTGGGGCAAAACAAGGCTTGCTATGGCCCTGTTTAGCCCCACTAATGCTTTTTTTAAAGTTCTGTTAATCGTCACTATATAGCAACGTTTACCAGGGCTGCTATATAGCGATGATTATCAGTGTCACTATATAGCAACGTTTAACAGCGTCGCTATATAGCGACGGTTCTTTTCTAATGCTTTTAATGACTTTAATAACGATGTTTGCGCTCGTGAAAAAAAAAAATTTAATATAAAAAGCATCGGTATTTTTCGTCGGAAAAGGGCCTATGCCTTGTAGTGTATCCTACTCCTATTGAGACAGCCTACCACCACCACCACCATTGCAGAGGAGATACATGGAGGCACTTCTATAATGATGGGTTAATTACTGAGGAGTAGTATATCTGGGCTACTGGAGCACCTCCCGAGGTATTTGAAAGTAATTAAATAATGTTAATATTATAAGTAAAGATGTGATTTTTCATACATTGATATATGTTGTCCCTTGTTTATAGGACCCTGCACAAGAAGATGAGGAAGAAGACGAGGAAGAAGGAGGCGGAGAAGGGAGTGTAGAAGGGAGCGAGGACATGGAGAACTTAGATTAGTCGTAAAAGTAGTGCTAGCTACTCTTTTTTGTACTTAAAGCCACTAGCTTGGCTTCGTGCCTCTTATATATACACTCCTCTTATTTTTGGTACTTGAAGCCACAGGACGTGGCTTAGCTTCATGCTATATGTACATACAAGCACTTTTTGAGCTATGAATTAATATATACTCTTTTTATTTTTTTGGCTTTCAATTTTCTTGTGCAACGTTCTATCAATTAATGCCTTGTGAACTAAATGTTTTGGAGTTGTAATGTCTTATTTGGAATTGTAATTGTCGGCTACAGACGTGCTTGCAAGAGTCCTAATTAAATGGGATTAGTTGTAAGAATTGAATTACACAATGTGGAAATGGGATTCCCGTAACTACATAGCATACAAAACATACATAGCATTCTGTTCAAGTACTCAAAATTTAAAAAATATTATGTAGCATGTCTATCATGGCATCTATAAATGCGTCTATATATGTGTCTGTTTGTTGGAGGGGCATCTATTTGCGTGTCTATGGATGCATCTATAAATGCATCTATAAATGTGTCTATATATTTTTTAAAATTTCTAGCAGAGCATCTATTTACATGTCTATATGCGCATTTATAGGCATGTCTATCTGCTATGTAGATGCGCCTTTAGACGCAGGTCTATAGATGCACTAATAGACGTGCCCGTAAGTTTTTTTTAGTTGAGTAAACGCGTCTGTGTGCACATCTGTAGGTGCTTTGTCTTGTTGTGAAACATAAAACATATACTGACGATTGGGGGGGTTAGGATACCTAGAGCGAACAACAGCAAGGGTCTCATCAGCCAACCTCTTTGCCTAGTCTTTGTAGTGGATAAAGCAATCTCTGTAATTGTTAGCAATTACAGAGCGCATGAAGGCCATGATGTCCTTTTCCCGTGTATCCATCAAGATGCCTCCTGTCTGAATGATATCATAGAAGATCGTACCATCACCCGGAGGCACATCTAAATCATCTGAATCATCATCGTCCCCACCACCACCCCTCACAAAGCACTGTGCCATGCACCCTCCACTGCTCCCCCTGCTACTACGCCTGCTATCGTGTCATGTCGAGCTAGTATGCTGGCCACTCATAGCTGGAGACTGCATGGGACTACGTGGACCACTCGTAGCTGGAGAACTGAGTCTCGACTGCATAGGAGTACGCCGACAGCTTTGTGACACAAAAGGACCTCTTGATGGCATGGGGGAAGGGGCATAAGACGGCATGGGGGAAGGGGCATAAGACAGCATGGGGGAAGGGGCATAAGACGGCATGGGAGAAGAGTCTCGGCTATGCTGACTCCGCTAGGGTAATCTCAGCTGGTGTGGGGTGGTTTGGAGTCTGTAGTGCCGACTCCTGGGGGGTGTTTAGAGTACCCATCATATACCCGTATACTCTGTAGGATTGGGAGGGTGCCCTAAAAGGTTATATAAGTCCCTAAAAATAGACTTTCGGAGATCAGGTGAGCCCGAAGAGCTTCCTGGCCACATGATGAACTAGAAAAAAGAAAAAAAGGTGATTACTAATGAGCTGAGAAGAAAGGGGAATGGAAGAAAAGATTACTATTGGAAAAGATTATTGTCAGAGCACATCTATAGATGTGTCTGAGAAGCGCGTCTATTTTTGTGTATAATAGCGCATCTATAAACGTGGCTGTTTGTGTCTGCAAACAGGCTAGACGCACATCTAGATGCACTTGTAGACACAGTTTTAGATGCACTCTGAGACACGTCTATAGACGCGCTTCGACAGACGGACTATTCTAAAAAGTAGAAAAGGACATGCGCCCGACACAAAAACATAACACTGATACCAAAATCATGCATTTCTTGGATACGACAAAGGACAAATCCAAAGAGAGCAACTTCCAAAAAAGATCAACCGTAAAAAGACTTACCTTGGATAGAGGTATGGAAGCTTCTTCTCCTTTTTCAAAGTTGCTTCTCTTCCTTGTTCACCCTCTTCTCCTTTAAGCCTGGAAGTAAGTGTGGGTGCCTTCCTCTTAAGTGTAAGCTTGGAAGTAAGTGTCGGTGCCTTCCTCTTAAGCATCAAAACTGTGGATCTGCTAATAGCAAAGCAAGCCATTCGCGCGAAGTATAAGTAATGTGAAGAAAATCAAAGCAAGCACCTAAAAGCAGATTTAAAAACCGCATCTATAAGCACGTCTAATAGCGCATCTATACACGCATCTAAATATGCATGTAATTGCACATCTACATACACAGATTAGACACGGTTTTAGATGTGCTTGTAGACGCGCACCACAGAACAAACAGACACAGTTTTAGATGCACCTTTAGCCATGGCACAGAGTTTTAAAATTAAATATTTGAAGAAAAAGAAAATTTTTTGGGTTATTTGTTTGTAGGTGAGAGTGCTCTCAACGGAAGCAAGAATGGAAGAAGGAGAGAGAGAGACAGAGAGCCACACAAGTTTTGGTGGGTGCAGAACCACCCTAATCTTCTTTTTCATTCATTTATATATGTGTTTGAGTATTGTACATAACTGGGGTTAAGTCACAGTGACATTTAACCCCCACAACCTCCCACTTAAAGGACAATGTGCCTTTAAGGGAGAACAACTAGTGAGCATACTATCCAATGCCCCTCAATACACGACAATACTCAAACCGCTGACTAGGTAGACTCTTCGTCAGCATATCTGCAGGGTTATCATCTGTATGAACCTTGACAAGCTCTATGCGCTTGTCCTCAAGTACCTCCCTGATGAAATGGTACCTGACCTCAATGTGTTTGGTCTTTGCATGAAAGACTGGATTCCGTGCTAGCTGAATAGCACTCATGGAATCACTATGCAATGTCGGTACACCTGTATGAATCCCCAAATCTCCCACTAGCCGATCAAGCCATATAGCCTCCTTGCAACCCTCTGTGGCTGCAACATACTCAGCCTCTGTGGTAGACAAAGCCACGCACTTCTGTGCACGAGACATCCACGACACTGCACCACCTGCAAAGGTGAACACATAACCAGAAGTGGATCTCCTACTATCCACATGCCCTGCATAGTCTGAATCTGTGTACCCAAGTACACGCATGTCTCCTTTACCAAAGCAAATGCACATCTCCTTGGTACCCTTCATGTACCTCATGATGCACTTAACTGCCTCCCAATGCCTCTTTCCTGGATTAGCCATATACCGGCTAACAACTCCCACTGCAAATGCAATGTATGGTCTAGTAGCTATCATAGCATACATAAGACTCCCAAATGCTGATGCATAAGGAACCTTGGCCATCATGGCCCTCTCCTCATCTGATTTGGGACAATCTGTATGACTCAGTTTCACATATGGAGGCAATGGAGTACTCACTGCCTTCCCCCCCTCCATATTGAAATGCTGCAATACTTTTGTAACATACTCTTTTTGTGAAAGCCAAAGGAGTTTCCTACTCCGATCACGCGTGATGCGCATACCAAGAATATGACCTGCAAATCCCAAATCCTTCATATCAAAGGCCTCATGCAACTTGGCCTTTAATGCATCTAGCTCATAAGTATTCTTGCTAGCCAATAGCATATCATCCACATATAGTGCCAGGATTATCAAGCTACTATCCTGAGCCCTTTTAGTGTAGAGGCAGTGATCAATTTCACTCCTTCTAAAACCCTGGGACCAAATGAAAGCATCAAACTTCTGATACCATTTTCTAGGTGCTTGCTTAAGACCATAGAGACTCTTCTTCAGCTTGCAAACTAAATGCTCTTTGCCCTTTTCTTCAAAGCCTTTCGGCTGCACCATGTAAATTTCCTCATGCAAATCCCCATGCAAGAAAGCTGTCTTGACATCCATTTGCATAAGCTCCATATCCTCTGATGCCACTAGTCCAAGCATGCATCTAAGTGTGGTCATCTTCACAACCGGAGAGAATATCTCATCAAAGTCCACACCCTTCTCTTGCTTAAACCCTTTAGCAACCAAACGGGCCTTGTACCTAGGCACATCATCACCTGTGACCTTCATTTTGTAGACCCATTTACATGGCAATGCTTTCTTTCCATGTGGCAAGGAAACCAAGTCCCAAGTCTTATTCTTCATAAGTGAACTCATCTCTGATTGCATAGCATACTCCCACTTGCGTTGATCCTCACGCATCATAGCCTCTTTGTAGCAAGAAGGCTCCCCGCAATCAGTAAGCATCACATAGTCTACCCCTAGAACAAACCTATCAGGCGGTCTAGACACTCTAGATGATCTTCTCAATGGCATTTCAGCTTGCTGTCCCACCTGCATATCAGCCACATTTGGCTCATCATTTCCACCAATAGATGATCCATCATCTACCCTTAATTGTATACCTGTGGGAGTACTTGGTGGCACCATTTCTTGCACATTTGGTGCATGGACAGCTTGCTGTCTATTAACATATGTAGGTGGATTCACATCCTGGAAAGTGATTCTCCTCATTTCCACATCCCTCATGGGTGCCTTATGCATCTTCTTCTCATTGAAGACCACATCATGGCTGCGTATGATCTTCTTTGCTTCTGGATCCCAGAGACGATAGCCCATCTCTCCACTTTCACCATAACCCAGAAAGATGCATTTCCTAGACTTAGGATCTAGCTTCTTTCGAAGCTCTTTTGGCACATGTGCATATGCCTCACACCCAAATATACGCAAATGAGAGTAAGAGGGCTTCTTGCCACTCCATGCCTCTTCAGGAATACCACCATCCAAACTCTTACTAGGTGATCTATTGATCACATGCACTGCAGTCTTCATTGCCTCAGCCCAAAAACCACCAGAAAGACTTGCATTGGAAAGCATGCATTGCAACCTTTCTTGAATGGTACGATTCATCTTTTCTGCAACTGGATTTTGCTCTGGAGTATGAGGGGATGTGAGCTCCCTCTTAATCCCACGTGTATCACAGAAATGCTGAAAGTCATGAGAGAGATACTCTCCACCATTGTCAGTCCGTAGGCATTTAAGCATTCTACCTGACTGATTCTCAACCAAGGCCAGCCATTTCTGAAATACCTGGAACACATCACTCTTCCGAGCTATAGCATAAGCCCACACTTTCCTAGTTGCATCATCAATGAATGTCACATAGTATTCAGCCCCGCCTAATGACCGTGTAGGCATGGGACCACATACGTCTGAATGCACCAAATCAAGCATTTCAAACTCTTTCTTTCCTTTTCTTTTATGGGCTGATTTAGTCTGCTTCCCATAGAGACAGTGCTCACAAAATTCAAAATCAGAGAAACTCAAATGTGGTACATAACCCAAACGGCATAAGAGTTTCATTCCATTCTGGCTCATGTGCCCCAACCTGCAATGCCACAAAGAAGTGCTCGGCTGCTCGGTTATTGGAACAACATGATCAAATACCCCTGATACATGTAAGGGATACAAAGTCCCACACTTGGCACCCCTGGCCAAAAGCATAGAGCCCTTTTGAATTTTCCAACTTTGAAAACCAAAAGTGGTGTGAAAACCAGCATCATCTAGCTGACCCACTGAAATAAGACTCTTGGTCAGCTTAGGCACATGTCTCACATGTTTCGAAACAAATGCAGACCCATTTGCAAAAGAAAACTTTATGTCACCTGCTCCCACTATGTCACATGCATAGTGGGGAGTAACATGGAATGAAGCACCAGAATCCAAAATCCAATCCTGGGAATATGCATCATCTGAAGTGGTAAGCAACTCTGCAGATAAACTAGACATGAAGAGAACATCATTGTCACTATCATGTGTGACTGCATTGATCTCCTCGATCTTCACTTTTCCTTTGTCCTCCCTTGGACTCTCTTCCTTTTGATTTGCACCCCAATTTGCATTCTTTTTCTTATCCTTTTGCTCTCTTTTCAGCTTGTAGCAATCCTTTTTCATATGGCCCTTCTTGCCACAATGGTAACACTCAATGTTCCGTGCCCTGGATTTGCTACGAGACTTCCCTCTTTCTTGGGACTTCCCCCTGAACTGTGATCTGCCCCTTTGCACATTTAAGGCTGCATCCTGCTTGTTGCCATCCATAGACTTTCGTCTAATCTCCTCGGCCAACAAGCTACCCACAACATCATCAAATTTCAGTACTCCACCAGGTGCAGAGTTACTGACAGCTATACGGAAGGTATCCCATGAGGATGGCAATGAACATAAGAGAAATATTGCCTTAGTCTCCGCATCAAAATTCATTTTCTGAGCCTGAAGCTGGCTGAAAATAATATTGAATTCATTCAAATGAGAAGCAATGGAGACCCCTTCCTTCATCTGCAGCTCAAACAACCTCTTCATGAGGTAAACTTTATTAGAGGCAGTTTCCTTCTCATAAGTGGCACACAGTTTCTTCCACAAATCTTCCGTAGTCTGCTCATTTACTACTGTGAAATAAACTGACTCTGCAAGATGAAGTCTAATAGTAGACTTTGCTAATGCATCCAACTCATTCCAATCATCCTCAGACATATCCGCAGGCTTAGCTTCAATACTTGCCAAGGGTTTAATCTGCTTCTTTTGAATAAGCACATCCCTTATTTGTTCTTTCCACAAAGAAAAGTTTGTCCCATCAAACTTTTTGATGCTGAAAAAATCCTTTTCAGACATGGAAGAGGATGCCATGATGCAAATGAAACAAAATCCCAAATGCTAGTGCCTGCAAGAGAGAATCACACCAAATACTAGGTGCACCCAAATGTGTATGCCACAATAGAGTGAAATATCACCAAAATTCAAAGCTCAAAGCATCAAAAGATGCATTTGACTCATGTGCATATACTATGCATCCATATGAGCAAATCTGACCCAAAAGAAAATGCCAATAAGTGCCAAATGACTCAAGCATAAACACCGTCCACTGGCATATGCATCAATAATATCTCATCCAAGAGAGCATAGCACTATCAGTGCATCACCTGCAATGTGTCAAAGCTGTCCCTCAGCATAAAATAGCATCCATGTGCAAAGCGTCCATAAAAAATAGCATCCCACAAGGCAATTTGGGCCTATCAGCGCATCCAACAAGGACCGCAATGCATCCAAATGGCCTATAAATCATCCACTGCAACCCAATGCATACCACGAATGAGCGCACACTGCTCAAACTCTGCAACCAGAGTGATCTGCATAAGGTATGCTCAAGAAATCATAGTCCCACGGTAATGAGCGCTACTGAAAATAGAACCTGAGATGCTTCAAAACATGGGCGCCATTGCATAATCCGACTCAACAAGAAAATCTGCAAATATCTCTCTTCTGCCAGAACTCCAAAATCCCAACCGATGAGTGAGAAATGGGAGTCAACACTTATCCACTGCCATGTGGCATAAATCTAAGGTTTCAAAACCTTAGTATGAAAAAATGCATAACAGAGAGACGAAATCGAATACACAGAGATTTATAACTCTGAAAATCCTCCACCGAATCACGCAAGAACTGATAGGTAGGGGTTTTTGGGCCTCCGGAACGCAATGGGACAGACGGTTTTGGAAACCGTGGCCTCAATCACTGGGTTCAACACACGGACTGAAAAACGTTTTTGGAAACAGAGCTATCTGTAAACTCCACCGGAGTGCGAATGATGAGCAACATAGAAGTTTTAGGACCTCCTGAGTCCACCGGAACTGACAGATCTGCAAATGGTTGCTCCAAACTTGAGTTCCAACACCCGGGCAAAAAACGCAGGAATTGACACAGTGAGTCATAAATCCACTGAAATGATCTCAGATTCAAGAATGAAGGTGTTTCCAAGCTCCTGAAGTAATGTGGACACCAAAAGCAAGCAATAGTTGCCTCCACAAGTCAATACGGAGTCTCTGTCATCGAACGGAACAGGGAAAAGCTCAAAAAACGACTTTTTCTTTGAAAGCTCTTAACAGACTCTCAAAACCACTTCGTAAAGCCAAAGTGACTTTTCCAAAGGTTCCTCCAAGGTCTCTGCACACTCGGATGCAAGTAAAGTCACCCACAAAGCTTCCCACAGAGCTTCTCCTTCCTCCCACAGAGCTGCTGAGCTTCCAAGCATTCACGCACGCTCAGCTAGATCACCCGAGCTCTGATACCAGTTGAGAGTGCTCTCAACGGAAGCAAGAATGGAAGAAGGAGAGAGAGAGACAGAGAGCCACACAAGTTTTGGTGGGTGCAGAACCACCCTAATCTTCTTTTTCATTCATTTATATATGTGTTTGAGTATTGTACATAACTGGGGTTAAGGCATAGTGACCTTTAACCCCCACAGTAGGATGTCTTCATCTTCAACAAATAGCTCCAGTGAGGATGAATCCCTCCATATCCACCATCGCCAAATGTGGTTGGAGCAAAAAATCAAATGTATATGTGATCAATGTCGAGGAAACATGTATCGTGCACGCAGGATTACACTCAATCACATCTCAAAGTATGGAGAATGGGATGTGACCATAAACATGGTAAGTGTTAAAGAGTTAAGGTTGATTGAGATACCTATGGGTGTTCATATGTTTCAGTAATGATCCCGTTTTGATTTGATATAGGATGCAATGCCACACCCACATATGTTGCCCTATGCTCACTGTGAGGAGGCGAAGCATCGGCGATATGAGGTGGGATCTTCAGGAGGGACCGTTACGGATGCATGGAGTGATGGTGATAGTAGCCCTCCGCCATTACCTCATGAAGCCGTGGAGGAGGAGGTGTTTGATGATATGGTGCGGGATTTATATATCCATCAAGGGAGGGATGATAGCATGGAGCAGGATGATCTTTTTACTACAGCATCGACTCCACTGTTTGAGGGGTGCACATTCTCTATTCTACATGCCTCCCTTGAGAGTTACTAAACTTGCAAACCATCTATGGATGGAGCAATGCAAGTTTTAATGCATTACTCAAGTAAGCTTTAAAGTCTATTTTGCAAACATGGTGATTTATGCTAGTGGGTCAATTGCTCGAATGCTTTTCCTCATTTATGGTCTTCACGTGCAAGCTATTGTGTAAAATGCTTCCAAGGGAGAATAAATTACCGACCTCAAGAGATATGGCAAGGCAACATGTGACCTCTCTTGGAGGATTAGATTACAAGCATATCCATGCATGCGTCAACGATTGCTTTTTCTTTCGTGGACTACATAAGGATGCAAGAGAGTGCCCTACTTGTGGAGAGGCAAGATATAGAGCAAATCTCAAAACTTTGGACGTGCCTCGTAAGGTTCTGTGACATTTTCCCATAATCCCTCGCATCGAAAATATGTTCAACTGCAAATCCATTGCAGACCTCATGTCATGGCATTCCTCCCATCGATCAACCGATGGCAAGTGGAGAACTCCCGCAGACTCTCCTGCATGGAAGCATATTGAAGACACATGGCCAACTTCAAGGAAGAACCTAGGAGCTTGAGACTTGGATTGGGTATGGATGGTGTGAACCCATTTGGTCTCAAAAGCACCTCTTATAGTGTATGGCCAATGATATTGGTGAATTATAATCTTTCACACTCTATGGCTATTAAGAAAGGACTTGTTATGCTATCCCTTCTAATTCCAGGGAAACACAAAGTCAAAAATCCTGATGTTTATTTGGAGCATTTGATTGACGAGCTAGAGATACTTTGGAGAGGTATCGAGGGAGGGATGATAGCATGGAGCAAGATGATCTTTTTACCGCAGCATCGACTCCACTATTTGAGGGATGCACATTCTCTATTCTACGTGCCTCCCTTGAGTTACTAAACTTGCAAACCATCTATGGATGGAGCAATGCAAGTTTGAATGCATTACTCAAGTAAGCTTTAAAGTCTATTTTGCAAACATGGTGAATTATGCTAGTGGGTTAATTACTCGAATGCTTTTCCTCATTTATGGTCTTCACGTGTAGGCTATTGTGTAAAATGCTTCCAAGGGATAATAAATTACCGACCTCAAGAGATATGGCAAGGCAACATGTAACCTCTCTTGGAGGATTAGATTACAAGCACATCCATGCATGTGTCAACGATTGCGTTTTGTTTCGTGGACTACATAAGGATGCAAGAGAGTGTCCTACTTGTGGAGAGGCAAGATATAGAGCAGATCTCAAAACTTTGGACGTGCCTCGTAAGGTTCTGCGGCATTTTTCCATAATCCCTCGCATCCAACATATGTTGAAGTGCAAATCTATCGCAGAGCTCATGTCATGGCATTCCTCCCATCGATCAACCGATGGCAAGTGGAGAAATCCCGCGGACTCTCCTACGTGGAAGCATATTGAAGACACATAGCCAAGCTTCAAGGAAGAACCTGGGAGCTTGAGACTTGGATTGGGTATGGATGGTGTGAACCCATTTGGTCTCAAAAGCATGTCTTAGAGTGTATGGCTAGTGATATTGGTGAATTATATTTTTCCACCCTCTATGGCTATTAAGAAAGGACATGTTATGCTGTCCCTTCTAATTCCAGGGAAACATAAAGTCAAATACCCTGATGTTTATTTGGAGCATTTGATTGACGAGCTAGAGATACTTTGGAGAGGTATCGAGGTGCATGATCTGAGCAGGCCTCCCTCGTCACGAGACTTCAATTGCAAAGCAGTCTTGATGTGGACGATGCATGACTTCCCAGGCTATGGCGAGTGTTCAGGTAAGCATTGCACTTCTAATTATGAATAGGAAAAGGATGTGGCAACCTAAACCCACCTTCAACTCTTAATTGTGTCTATTGTTCAGGTCTCACTACATCGAGTTACCATGCATGTCCTGTTTGTGGTCCTTCGCTAGTTGCCTCATAGGCAGACACATTGAATAAGGTCATCTATGAGAATCACCATCGGTTTCTCCCACCTGATCATCCTAGATATGTTGCCCCTTGGAATGAAGTCCTCCCACAATCACTCACTGCGGGAGATTGGATGAGAATTTGGGACGGTTCCACGACTCCTCCACCACTTGGCATGAGCTAGTAAGGGTTTGTAACTATTGTGTGCTATATTGGCTGGAAATAAAGATTGCCCGCTAACACTTTATTTTGTTTAGATACTCCATCTTTTATCGTTTACCATATTGGTCCCACCTCAAGATCAATCACCTGCTTAATCCCATGCATATCTTCAAGAATGTGGAATCTACTGTTTGGGAGCATTTCAATGGGACAAGAGATTCTGTAGGCGTAAGGGAGGATCTACGTACCACAGGGAGGATGCATGAAGCTTGGCCACAAGAGAGACCAAATGGTCATGTTTTTTTACCTCGTGCACTGTGGAGGTTATCAAAGCTAGAGATGGCGGTGGTGAAGCGTGCTATTACTACAATTCGTACTCCCACTGGATGCATGAGGTGTTTGAAGGGAGCCTTTACAAAGAGCAAGAAAAGAGGTGTAGAGCAATTATATGGCTTGAAATCTCATGATTGGCATAAGATGTCCCAAGTAAGTATTTTATGTGCATAATATCTTTTTCCTTTTAAATTTGTGAGCGAATAATTATAAGCAACTAATCAACCAAATGCTTGTGGGTTCAGTTCATACTACCTACTAGCATTTCACGTAATGCATCAAAGGATGTGAAAGATTGTATTTATAAGACGGGCGAGCTTGTGAGGTACTTTACATGATACAAAATATGATGCGTATCAATGCTCCATGCAAGGTGTTCATATTGATAATATGGTGTACTTTTTCATTTCTAGGTATGTGAGCTCAAAGGAAATAGATCCCACCACGCTTGAGAATGCTCGAGTTATGTCAGTGGAGGTGGTTTGTTTAGTGGAGGAGACATTTCCATGTTCTATTCTCACAATCTAACTACATCTTATAGTGCATTTGGTGGATGAGATTGCTATATGCGGTACTATACATGCACGATGGTTGTTCTTTCTCGAGCGCTTCATGAAGACCTTGAAGGGCTCCGTGAGACAAAATGCAAGATCCGAAGGTAGCATGGCCGAGGGTTGGTTGGTACAAGAGTCACTTGTATATGTTTCTGAGTTTCTTGTTAATGTGGATATCTCTCTCCCACGACTATGGAGAGATGAAGACCTAAGGATGACCTCTATTGTGCCTCAAGGGAAAGGATGCAACAAAGTAATAGACACGGAGTTGGATAATAGTATCAACCTCTATTGCATGCTTAATAGTGATGTGATGAAAAGATGGGTGACAAATATGCAAAGGCAAGAAGACAAGAAGAAAGGGCCCTCTTTCGTACACACCACGGATTTCGTGTACTGCCATACCCTCAGTATCTAAGAGCACTTCCAAAGGATATTCATGTGGATTGGCTACTTGATGAAATGGAGAAAGAAGAGAAAGATGAGGGGATGCATATCACAATGGAAGAATGGGAGTATGCTAGGGGATGCATGAGCAAGGTCAGTATATAGAATGTTATGCATAAGTTAGGAGCTTTCAATAATTTAGATTGCTTATTTAATTGATTTTTTCTTGGTGTAGTGCACTATGTTCAATGCTATATGGTGTGAGGGCAAGCACTTTCGAAGTGGCTTTGTAACTATTGACTCCACAAAGTTTTGGCAAAGTAGTAAGGACACACTAGTACTACCACAACAATGTGAACAAGTACTGTGCACACATATAAAAATACTCGCTTTTAAATATTTGATACCTTCGATGCAAGGAAAATAACATGATTGTATTTGTATTTGAATTAGGTTGTCTATCAACCAATGGTGGATAATAATAGATGGTGGCATGTCATACCTATTATGCCACATTCCAAAGTGATGTATAGTACATTTACTAATATGGAGCGTATGGAGGATGATCATGGCCATGGATGTGATGATGACCGTAATACGAGAGAGGAGGATGATCATGAGATAGGAGATACAGATATTGAGGCCATTACCCGTGAGGACGAGCCTACCATTGGTGATGCTGATTTCGATGAGCACATGAGTAGCACAAGTAGTAGTGGGTTGAATTTATGTGTAGACCTAAACACTTGTTTGGATTTTGAAGTAGATAGTTTGGTAAGGGTTGATCTCATTGAGGATGATATTAAACGGTAGACCATCATTGATATTGGCAAAATTATTTTACATATTGTCTCATTCTCCTCACCTCACTTAATTCTTGTATATGTGGGCTTGCAAAAAAGCATTGATGTTTTTGTTAAAATTATGTGCTTTGGTAATCATGGGCAATGTTTGGAAAGCAATGATGTACACCAAAATCTCACTTTCTGTATTCTCTGTTTTGCGTCTAAATACGCATCTAAATACGCATCTGATTTCTAGTGTAAACGCGCTAATAGACACGCTAATACACGCGCAAATAGACACGCTGATAAACACAATGTTAGACGGGCCCGTATTTTCTCAGTGTAGACGTGCAAATAGACGTGTTAATACATGCACAAATAGATGAGCTGTTAGACGTGCTATTAGACACGCCCATAATTTCTCTATTCAAGCAATGCCTATAGACGCACCCGCTATTTTGCACGTCTATCAAGTGCATCTATAGTTGCTTTGTGTTGTTGTGGAAGGGGTCAAAATGACCATAATAGGCGCTAAGAAAGTAGTTTGGTGCACTATACAATAGAAAGTATTTTGGTGCATTGTACAATAGAAAGCAATTTGAAAACCTGACTAGAAGCCGAGTGCCTGAATTGGTTTCTAATGTACAGTGCTCTTTGGCAATTGTTTTGGTTGTTTTGACCCCTTTGGGCATCCAAATTTAGTGATTTAAAAGTCATTTTGGGGCTTTTTGTCAATAATACTACATTATACACCTTGAGTAGAAAAGCAAGAGTAAAATGTACTTTTTTGAAAAGGTGTCACGTGATTGTGTGTGCACCTTTTACGTCGGGAAAAAATTGTTCACGTCACAAGTTTCAGAAAATGTACTTTTGTAATATCATCACACAAAACGCTTTAATGTAAATGTTGTACGAGGAACCATCGATTCAATGCTTGATGTATATTCTCACTCTAAAAATTTTTAATTTTGATCCAAGCAAATAAGAAAATCATGGATTTCTTGCATGGCCCCAAATGAGCCCAACTTGTTCCTAATGTTTGCAAGATTTTATCCCCTATCGAAGTTTTATTTGGACAATAGTGAGTACATGTTCATATTTTATCCCTAGAGTAATGTTAAGCGACTCAAAATTTCTCAAAACATGTATTAATATTTGTCTACATACATGGAATTGTTGCATGATTTAGTTAAGTACTTATATTAGCGAGTTAAGATTTAAAACCATCCAAACTATAAATGAAGAAGATTTAAACAATTATCTTTTCATTTAGTGGACGAAAATTGACTATAAAATTCTCCAAGGACTAGGTGATAATGAAACTATTACCGAACTCAAAAATCAAGAAATTCTATTGGTCCAATGCATATTTTTGAAGACTTATACATGATTCCTAGTGAAGACAAGGAAATATGCATGGCTAACCATGAAACTCATACATATATCTTACTCAAATTAAGATCTATACAAAGTTTCATACCCATCAAGCACATACAAATATGGTAGAAGTGAGGTAGAAGCCTCTAGATGCATATGTTTTACAATTTATGCAAGAAGCATGGTTAAAAAGAGGAAATATCCATGCCTAATCATGCAAACATATCCCATACATTTCTAAAATCTTGAGTAAAATTGCTCCTATTGAGACCTCTACAGAGAATATCATACCCATCAAACATAAAAATATATGCTAAAAGGCCATGGTTGCCATATTTTTTAATAATTATTCATGATTCATGGTGAATAATAAGAAAATATAAATGCCTACTCATGGAAATTATATAGGATGTACATAATACAATGATATCACATGGATTTTACTCACATTAATTACTTTGTAAAGTAGCATACCCATCGGACATACATATACATATGCTACACTACTACACACGGATCCTATTGCGACATTTACGTACCGATGTTAAGTGCCCACTTAGCGTTAATCGTCGGTATGAAAAGCGGGTTTCCTAAATCGTCGCTATATAGCGACTGTTATTAAAAGTCGCTATATAGCGACAGTATTGATATACAAATTTATAGTGACGTTTTTACAGAGGTTTTTTTTTTTTTATAGGCCTTAAAAGTTAGTTTTTTCCAGTGACAAATTTTTTTAAATTTTCATACATGTTTGAGCTCATAGAGAATAAAAAAATGAGAGCATGTACATCAAGCCTTTGAAGCTAGTATATTCATGTCCAAGTTTGAGATGAGAAAAATCAAATAAGAGCATTTACATCAACTGTTTCATCTTGAGCCAAGTCTAAGGCACCAAGCAAGTCTATCTCTAACTCTATACCGAGTTGATCTCCTATATCATCATCGTACTCTAGCATCGTACGTTCCCCTAAAAGTATTTGATCATCTTCTTCAATAAAGCTTAAGTGTGGTGATTGATCTTGATGATTGTTGTCTTCTTTGTCAATATCGTGATCTCCATCCTCCTCCCGTGCGATGTCATTATGCGCATCTTCCTCTTGGCTCATATGGTGATCTACATCTTCTTCGCTAGATTCATCAATTGGATCCGGCATTGGTAGTTGCATCTCCATATCCACATCTTGATCTTCAAAAATTTGCTTACTTCGTGGTGCAACTTGGATCACGTACCACCATCTTGGATCAGAACGATCCGGATGAAAAACCACCTATATTGAAGATGGGTGCCAAATGTCATCAATTATATATATGAAATTATGCTCAAGTACATGTATCAATGGACTTTAAAAATGAAAGCTTCGACTAATTAAATCATTAGTATGCACCTGCTTACAGTGATCGGGAAGAACAAAAGTATCACTTTCATCGGTCCAATGTTTGGTGGAGTCTATTGCAAAGAGACCGCTACTATCTTTTCTCAGTATCGCATGGGGACCATTGTAAGTAGTTCTAAATCATTTATTCTTTCTGCTTTGGCCACTTCATATCTCTCAATCCACTTCTGCATCTTAGGGCTATTGAGGATACAAAACTTATTGAATTTCTCCATTTGCTCTTCGCTCATCTTTCTTTCAATCCCTTTTCCTTAGGGAACCTCACCAATGATGCGATCATCATCCTTGTTGTGCCAAGCTTGCGGCATATCAAGATCCATGGATGCAAGAAACTTTGTGATATATACTAATGACTTTTGCACAAGCCATCCCTTTGCCATGCTTGCTTCTGGTCTTGCTCTTTGTCTTACAAACCCCTTTAAATTTTTCATAAACCGCTCGAGAAAAAACATCCATCGACTATGAATGGTACCTACTATAGCCACCTCATCAACTATGTGCACAAGCAAGTGGACTTGAGTTGTCATAATGCTCGAGGGAAAGTGCTTCTCAAGCAAGCATACGGCTTCGATGGATTCCACCCTAGCCTTCTCGATGCTCGATATAGAGATCTCTTTTTGAGATATCCACCTATTTCACATGTCCATGCATATGTAAGATATTTGAGATATCCACCTATTTCACATGTCCATGAAGAAAATACATAATGCGATTTGATAGTAAGCATACCTCACAATACCACAGATCTTGAATATAGCATTTCTAACATCTTCTTGTAAGCATCCTTTTATTGTAAGTGGGAGGATGAACTATCAAAGCAACAATGAAGTCATGTCAACAATATAACATAATAATAATTACGCTAACGCATCACGATTATCGGTACACTAATTCTACTTAGAATACCTGTAAGACCTTGTGCCAATCATGGGACTTGAGGCCACTAAGCTTATTGTCCTTTGAAAATGCTCCTTTCAAGCAATGCATGTACCCTATCAGTGTTTGAAAAGAGGCAATGTCTGCCTTGACCGCTGCCTCCTCCCTCGTAGAGAGGATCCACGTTGCTTTCGGGAGGACAACTTTTCCCGAAGCATGCACTTGGGGCCACAAATGAGACATCCTATTCATAGCACGCAAGTGTTCTCGCACTCCTCTCGAGTCCTTGGAACCAACCAAGTATGCCGAAATAGTAGCCCCCACATTCTTGAAGATATGCATGGGATCCAAGAGATGATTGATTTGTAACTGACCCCAATAAGGAAGCTCGTGAAAGATCGATAGCCTCTTCAAACCAGGAGGAGGTTCCTCTCCATTCACCCTCCAAGCTTGAATCCAATCACTTGCCTTCAAATATGATGGTGGTGGATCAAGCTGACCTCCACGTGCGAGATGGTCGAGCGGAAGGTATCGAGCATGACCTTCATAAACATTTTTCCTCATATGTTTGGAGTAGCGTGCAAGCGATTTCAGAGCTGGTCCACAAACAGGACAAGCATGGTACCCACTTGTAACAAGTCTTGCACGCATGCATGAATGTGTTAGTACAAGACATGCGTGCAAAAGAGAGTAAAAAAAGCATAATCCCTCATTGTACATGTAAAGACACAACCACGTACCTGCGCACTCTCCATATCCTGGGTAGTCATGCATGGTCCACATCAAGATACCCCTGACCAAAATATCATTGGTATGTCTAGGAGCTTTGGAAATATCAAAGACCTGCACTCCTCTCCATAATATCTGTAACTCCTCTATCAAAGGTGCCATGTACACGTCCATGTTTTTTGCCTTGTACTTTCCTGGCACAAGTAGTGCAAGCATGAGGTGTCCCTTTTTTATTGTTAGCCATGGTGGGATATTGTAATTCACCATGACTATGGGCCATGTCGACCAAAATGTCGAGCGTAACTCGAAAGGATTCATGCCATCCATGGCTAGCCCAAGATGTAAGTTGCGTGGCTCCCTCGCAAAGTTCAGCCACTGATTATCTATGTGCTTCCAAGCTACACAATCTGCGGGAATCCTCAATGTGTGATCAGTGGACCGATGAGATGCATGCCATGTCATCAACTCCGCTATGGATTTGCATCGGAACATGTGTTGTATTCTTGCAATGATGGGAAAGTGTCTCAAGACCTTTACCGATATCCGCTCACCCTACAAGTCATCTCTATATCGTTGTTCCCCACACTTTGGACAACTAGCCAAATCTCCATGCTCACGACGAAAGAGAATACAATCATTACGGCAAGCATGGATGGTATCATAATCCATACCCACCGTTGTTAGCATCTTTTTCACTTCATGTCTTGATGCGAGCATGGTATTCGGTGCAGGCAACATCTTCTAGAGCAACCTATGACAAAGACACTATCCAAATGATGATTCTCAAAACAAACAATATCCAAATAATGAGTTAAATTAATGCAAGGGCTAACCTCATTAAGGCCGAGACACTTGTATCCGACCACCCATACTGTACTTGTAGATTCAAGATTGAGAGACAAGCACGTAGTTTAGACATCCTAGTACCCTCGTACAATTGTGTTGATTGCAACTCTCGCATTTTGACCTCAAACTCTGACATCACCTGCAGGCAACATCTTCTGGAGCAACCTATGACAAAGACACTATCCAAATGATGATTCTCAAAACAAACAATATCCAAATAATGAGTCAAATTAATGTAAGGGCTAACCTCATTAAGGCCGAGACACTTGTATCCGACCACCCATACTGTACTTGTAGATTCAAGATTGAGAGACAAGCACGTAGTTTAGACATCCTAGTACCCTCGTGCAATTGTGTTGATTGCAACTCTCGCATTTTGACCTCAAACTCTGACATCACGTGTACGTGGGATGTAGTGCCCCTAAAAATGGAATTCATCATGTCGACCATACCCTCGTCATCATCCGAGAGACTATAGTCTTGCTGAAAGTGAGAAGGTATATGTGTACCCTCATCACCCTCCTCATCCTGTTTTAAAATTTCGTGTAAATATAAGATCTTCTATTTCCTGGTATACAATAAGATTTCGAACTTAAATAGCTTTGACTTACTGATGGTCCATCAACATGTGCAACACCAATGGGGGGTACTAGTTCTGGCTCCTTGCCATACATCCGCAAGTGGCGCATGATAATACGACGTTGATGTTGTACTTCTCACTTGCAATGAGTGCAATGACAGTATAACCTCTCCGTAAGCCACTTCGTGCTCCTAGGCATTGGCGCATCATCGGACGAGCTTCCACTCATCCCTTCCATCTACACTTATAAAATCACAACATAAGCATGAAGAAGAGATATTAACAGTTATAAAATAGCATGTTTGAGCTTCTTTTGATGCCACATCAAAAAAGTGACTATAAGCGTCGCTATATAGCGACCTTTTCCTCTGTTCCGTCGCTATATAGCGATGTTTTTATATATAGCGATGAATAAGCGTCGCTATATGGTGACGAATAAGCGTTGCTATATAGTGACACTGTGGGTTAAAACCCGAAACTCTAATCGCACGGCATTTTCTTCATCCTATTCCCTAATCTCTCAAGTAAGCAAGCCAATATCTCCTCGCACCTATTTTCGACGACCTCCCACCTATTTCAAGCAACCTCCCACTCTATTTTCCACTCCTCACCCTTCTCCTACCTCTTGTACTCGCTCTCTATCCTTTTCCCTCTTTGGTTTCTTGAAAGGAAGTTCTTCAAGAGGTGAATTTGTTTCAACAATGTAGGTTGTTTGTTTGTTAGCTTTAGTTTTGTGAGTGTTTCTTCTTGTATTGCTAAACCTGTAAAATAGTTTTCATGCTTGTTTTGAAAGGATTGAAACAAAAAACGAGATTTCAAGAAAGAAAGAAAACTCACCTCTTTTTTCTGTATTTCTCTTCCTTCTCTTTCTCCTTGTCTCCTCAATCTCCTCCTTTCCTTGTCTCCTCAATCTCCTCCCTTCAAGAAGTTGCTTTTGTAATCTCCTCCTTCCACTAACATCTTATTTGAAAAAATGGGTTGTTTTCTCTCTTTTATAGGGCCAGTCCACTACACCGAGCGGGACATACTATTTCAGGTAAGTGCTTCCTCTTTTTTCCATTTATTATTTTTGTTATTTGCATTGGCTGCAGTGATGGGCATAGGAACCCTCTCTTCCCCTCAAACTCTTTCCTTCTTCCCCCTTCTCTTATTCTCTTTTTTCCCCCTTCTCTTTTTTCCCTCTTCTCTTATTCTCTCTTTCCCCCTTCTCTCTTTCCCCCTTCTCTCATTTCCCTTCTCTCTTTCCTTTCCATCTTATTCTCTATTTCTGCATAGCATGAGAGCATGAGCTTCTCTCTTTCCTCTTATGCTTCTCTCTTTCCCTTCTCTATTTCCCCCTTCTCTCATTCTCTATTTCTACATAAGCTTATGCTTATCCATGAGCTTATGTGGAAATAGAGAATGAGAGAAGCATAAGCTCATTCTCTATTTCCGCAAAAGCTCATGCTTATGCTTCTCTCCTTCTCTATTTTTGCATAAGCTCATTCTCTATTTCCGCATAAGCTTATGCTTATGCTTCTCTCTTTCCCCCTTCTCTATTTCCGCATAAGCTCATGCTTATGCTTCTCTCTTTCCCCCTTCTCTATTTCCCCCTTCTCTCATTCTCTATTTTTGCATAAGCTTATGCTTATGCATGAGCTTATGCGCAAATAGACAATGAGAGAAGCATAAGCTCATGCTTATGCTTCTCTCATTCTCTATTTCCACATAAGCTCATTCTCTATTTCCGCATAAGCTTATGCTTATGCTTCTCTCATTCCCCCTTCTCTCTTTCCCCCTTCTCTATTTCCCCCTTCTCTCATTTGCATAAGCTCATGCACATGCATGAGCATAAGCATGAGCTTATGCTTATGCTTATGCTTATGCATAAGCTCATAATTATGCTCATGCATGAGCATGAGCTTATGCTTAAGTTTCCCCCTTCTTTATTTCTCTATTTCCGCATAAGCTTATGCTTATGCATGAGCTTATGCGGAAATAGAGAATGAGAGAAGCATAAGCTCATGCTTATGCTTCTCTCATTCTCTATTTCCGCATAAGCTCATCATCTATTTCCGCATAAGCTCATTCTCTATTTTCGCATAAGCTTATGCTTATGCTTCTCTCATTCCCCCTCATCTCTTTCCCCCTTCTCTCATTTGCATAAGCTCTTGCTCATGCATGAGCATAAGCATGAGCTTATGCTTATGCTTATGCTTAAGCATAAGCATAAGCATAAGCATATAAGCTCATGCTCATGCTCATGCATGAGCATGAGCTTATGCTTAAGTTTCCCCCTTCTTTATTTCTCTATTTCCGCATAATCTTATGCTTATGCATGAGCTTATGCGGAAATAGAGAATGAGAGAAGCATAAGCATGAGCTTATGCTTAAGTTTCCCCTCCTTCTTTATTTCTCTATTTCTACATAAGCATAGCTTATGCATGAGCTTATGCGGAAATAGAGATAGAGAGAAGCTTATGCTTCTCTCATTCTCTATTTCCGCATAAGCTCATTCTCTATTTCTGCATAAGCTCATGCTTATGCTTCTCTCATTCCCCCTCATCTCTTTCCCCCTTCTCTATTTCCCCCTTCTCTCATTCGCATAAGCTCATGCTCATGCATGAGTATAAGCATGAGCTTATGCTTATGCTTATGCTTAATTCGCATAAGCTCATGCTCATGCATGAGCATTCATGCTTATGCTCATGCATGAGCATGAGCTTATGCGAATTAAGCATAAGCATAAGCATAAGCTCATGCTTATACTCATGAATGAGCATGAGCTTATCATGCTTATGCTCATGCATGAGCATGAGCTTATGCGAATTAAGCATAAGCATAAGCATAAGCTCATGCTTATACTCATGCATGAGCATGAGCTTATGCTTAAGTTTCCCCCTTCTCTATTTCTCTATTTTTGCATAAGCTCATTCTTTATTTCCGCATAAGCTCATGCTTATGCTTCTCTCATTCCCCTTCTCTATTTGACCTTCTCTATTTCCCCCTTCTCGCATTCGGATAAGCTCATGCTCATGCATGACCATAAGCATGAGCTTATGCTTATGCTAATGCTTAAGCATAAGCATAAGCATAAGCTCATGCTTATGCTCATGCATGAGCATGAGCTTATGCTTAAGTTTCCCCCTTCTTTATTTCTCTATTTCCGCATAAGCTTATGCTTATGCATGAGCTTATGTGAAAATAGAGAATGAGAGAAGCATAAGCTCATGCTTCTCTCATTCTCTATTCCCGCATAAGCTCATGCTTATGCTTCTCTCATTCCCCTTCTCTATTTTCCCCTTCTCTATTTCCCCCTTCTCTCATTCGCATAACCTCATGCTCATGCATGAGCATAACCATGAGCTTATTCTTATGCTAATGCTTAAGCATAAGCATAAGCATAAGCTCATGCTCATGCTCATGCATGAGCATGAGCTTATGCTTAAGTTTTCCCCCTTCTTTATTTCTCTATTTCCGCATAAGCTTATGCTTAGGCATGAGCTTATGTGGAAATAGAGAATGAGAGAAGCATAAGCTCATCTCTCATTCTCTATTTCCGTATAAGCTCATTCTCTATTTCTGCATAAGCTCATGCTTATGCATGAGCTTATGCGAAAATAGAGAATGAGAGAAGCATAAGCTCATGCTTATGCTTCTCTCATTCCCCCTCATCTCTTTCCCCTCATCTCTTTCCCCGATCTCTAGAGAAATAGAGAAGGGGGAAACTTAAGCATAAGCTCATTCTCTATTTCCGCATAAGCTTATGCTTATGCTTCTCTCATTCCCCCTCATCTCTTTCCCCCTTCTCTATTTCCCCCTTCTCTCCTCTATTTCCGCATAAGCTCATGCTTATCCATGAGCTTATGCGCAAATATGCTTCTCTCCTTCTCTATTTCCGTATAAACTCATTCTCTATTTTCGCATAAGCTTATGCTTATGCTTCTCTCATTCCCCCTCATCTCTTTCCCCCTTCTCTATTTCCCCCTTCTCTCATTCGCATAAGCTCATGCTCATGCATGAGCATAAGGATGAGCGTATGCTCATGCATGAGCATGAGCTTATGCTTAAGTTTCCCCCTTCTTTTTTTCTCTATTTCTGCATAAGCTTATGCTTATGCATGTGCTTATGCAGAAATAGAGAATGAGAGAAGCATAAGCTCATGCTTATGCTTCTCTCATTCTCTATTTCCGCATAAGGTCATTCTCTATTTCCGCATAAGCTTATGCTTATGCTTCTCTCATTCCCCCTCATCTCTATCCCCCTTCTCTATTTCCCCCTTCTCTCATTCTTTATTTCTGCATAAGCATAAGCATGAGCTTATTCTCTCTAACTCTATTCTCTATTTCCCTCTTCTTCCTCTTCTCTTTCCTTTCCCTCTTCTTTCCCTCTTTCCTTTCCCTCTTCTTTCCTTTCCCCCTTCTTTCTTCTTGCCTATGCCTATGCCTATGCCTATGCTTATGTTTGTTTTTTTGTTTTTTGTTTTTGTGTTTGTGTCTATGTTAGACATGGGATCACGTCGCTCATCCGATGAGTACGAACAGCCTTGCAGGAGGAGAGCTCACGATATATATGCTCCAAAGGACTTTGATTCCTCTCAGGCGACTACCTCGAGGACTACCCCTGGTCCGACTCCTCTCCGACCTAGCACTACGACTACCCCTGGTCCGACTCCTCTTTCACGTAGCACTGCGACTACCCCTCGAGGAACTCCTTTGCTAGCCATGCATGGCTTTGTCGGGAGTCCCGACGAGTTTGTAGTGCAGATGAGCGATGAGGAGGCAGCGAGATTCTTCTCTCTGCTATCTCAAAGGACCTCATCAATTCCCTCCCCTACACCGATGGGTGGACATACTGCCCAGCCGTCCCCTCGCGCCCCTTCGACTACGGGATCATCACCTGTGCATGCCTCTCGCAAGGGAAGAAAGAGTAGGACGGGCGGCTCATGTTGTGCTGACTCAGGAGATGTAGACGAGTCAGCACACTCACGCTCCTTTAGGTCTCCACTTGGTCCGGAGACATAGTATCAGTCAGGTCCCTTTCCCTCTCCTACTCCCACTGCTACTCCTCGCTCCGGAAGCGCTCGCGCAGCTTCCACTCCTTCTGACTCTGCTACCGTCAGTCCTCCTTACTCATCAGGCGATCTCTCCTATCAAATCACATCTGTCGGAGAGATAATAGAAGATAAAAACAGCAAAGCAGTGATGGCCGCCATGAGGAGGTTGATGAGTCATCACTTCAAGAGCGGCATAAATACCGATTGGTGGTATCAAGATGCCCAAAAGAAGCAGGCGGTCATCGATGAGTTAAAACAAAGATACCCTAATCCGCCAAATGTGGAGTTTAATGATGATTATATGCGAGAGCGCATGGGTTTGGTCTTGAAGCATCGTAGATCAATCTTGCATACTTCCATCACAAAGGGGTTGGCTAAACCCAGCTGGGTAGACCAAGCTGATTGGAAGTACTTCAAGAAGCAACATAGGGACCATCCCGAAATGTTCGAGGGTCAGAGGAGGGCTGCGAAGAGACGACTGGATGTCGTAGGTACTTCGCACTTTGGTGCAGGCAGATGGTATGCATTCGAGGCAACCGAGGTAAGTCTACTTCTTCTCATTTAATGTATTGTTCTATTTGTTTTACTACATATTACATGCACTTTAGCTAACTCTAACTCTCGTAAATTGGATCCACAGCAAGCTGTGATGGGTCGTCTTCCTACAAATGCAGAGACGCGATGCGCATTTCGGATAGGAACAAAGCTGTGGTTGATTGAGCAAGAGGCAATGGGAGTGACGGTCAATTGGGCTAAGGTGGCTGCTGGCACGGTATAAGTTTACTCCTACTTGTAATCTCACTTTTTAATTTAAGTTCCAATCTAATTTTCGATTTATATGGTTCACTCTTAGGGTCAAAGCTCAAGCATCCCATCATCAGAGGCGAGTGATCAACAGGGCCAAGGATCAGACGTAGGTGGCGAGGACGAGGGAGAAGATGCAGGTGTCGAGGACCAAGGAACAGGCCAACAAGACGAGGATGATTCAGATTCTGATGAGTAGTAGTGGTAGTAGCATTTTGTATATCCGCTCGTTTGAGCAATTTTGTATCGCCCTTTCGAAAGGGTAATTTTGTTACAAACAATGTTGTATATGTCTGACATGTATATGCTTTTGTTGCTCATCATTTCAAAAGAACAATTTTGTATCACCCTTTTCGCCAGGAAAATTTTGTTATAAAAAAACTTTATTTTGTAATTACAAAAAAAAAAAGGATTAGTGGGGCTAAACAGGGCCAAAAGGATTAGTGGGGCTAAACAGGAAGCCCTGTTTAGCCCCACTAACCCTTTTTTTTACTTCTGTTAATCGTCACTATATAGCAACATTTACCAGTGTCGCTATATAGCGACGATTAACAGTGTCGCTATATAGCGACGTTTGTCAGTGTCGCTATATAGCGACGTTTGTCAGTGTTGCTATATAGCGACGGTCCTTTTTCGATGCTTTTAGCGACACTTATAGCGACGTTTGCACCTGTGAAAAAAAAAATTAATGTAAAAAGCGTCAGTATTTTCGTTGGAAAATAGCCTATGCCTTGTAGTGCTACAAGCCCACTAAATGCATGTTTTTCTACACAAATGCATGATGCATGATCAAAGCAAGGATATATGCATGCTCAACTATGAAATGATACAACATAAAACTCTATGAGAACATGGATCTTACTTAGATTAAGGCTGTTTCAAAGTATCGTATCCATTGAACACAAACAGATATGCTAGAATATCATGAGTGCACATGTTTTTACAGTTACACATGATGCATGTTGAAAAACAAGGAAACATGCATGCCCAACCATAAGAAATATATTTCATCCACATAAGAATTTCGGACAACATGTTCCTTACTCAGATAAATGGCTCTACAAATTATGATGTACATTGGACTCCGAAACATATGCCAAAAGCCCATTAGTGCATGTCTTTTAACACATGGACATTGCATGGTGAAAAACAAGGAAATATGCATGCTTGGTAATGTAAGTGATAACCCATTCACATAAAAATTTTGGTGAACATATACCTTACTCACATCAAATTCTCTATACAATATCATACCCATCAGACACATACATATATGATACAAGCACATCGATGCATAGTTTTTAACACATGCATAATACATGTTGAAAAACATGAGAATATGGACACCCAACCATGCAAATGATATATATCCACATTATACCTCCATTATACTTTGAACTAATATGTATCTTACTCTCATTAAGTCCTTGGTAGAGTATCATACCCATTGGACACATACACATATGGCAAAATTCCTTTTATGAATTTTTTTCCTGAGGGGACCACTATCACTACAAGGCATAGGCCATTTTTTGACGAAAATACCGATGCTTTTTACATTAAATTTTTTTTTTTCACGTGTGCAAACGTCACTATAAGTGTCGCTAAAAGCGTCGAAAAAGGACTGTCGCTATAAAGCGTCGCTATATAGCGACACTGGCAAACGTCGCTATATAGCGACGATGCAAACGTCGCTATATAGTGATACTATTAATCGTTGCTATATAGCGACACTGGTAAACGTCGCTATATAGCGACGATTAATAGAAGCTAAAAAAAAGGGTTAGTGGGGCTAAATAAGGCTTCCTTTTGGCCCTGTTTAGCCCCACTAATCCTTTTTTTTTTTGGTAATTACAAAACAAAGGTTTTTTATAACAAAATTTCCCTTGCAAAAAGGGTGATACAAAATCGTTCTTGTGAAATGATGAGCAACAAAAGCATATACATGTCGGACATATACAACATTGTTTGTAACAAAATTACCCTTTCGAAAGGGTGATACAAAATTGCTCAAACGAGCGGATATATAAAATGCTACTACTCATCCGAATCGGAATCATCCTCGTCTTGTTGGCTTGTTCCTTGGTCCTTGACACCTACGTCTTCTCCCTCGTCCTCGCCACCTACGTCTGATCCTTGGCCCTATTGATCGCTCGCCTCTGATGATGGGACGCTTGAGCTTTGACCCTAAGAGTGAACCATATAAATCAAAAATTAGATTGGAACTTAAATAAAAAAGTGAGATTACAAGTAGGAGTAAACTTATACCATGCGAGCAGCCACCTCAGCCCAATCGACCGTCGCTCCCATTGCCTCTTGCTCAATGAACCACGGCTTTGTTCCTATCCGAAATGCGCATCGCGTCTCTGCATTTGTAGGAAGACGACCCATCGCAGCTTGCTGTGGATCCAATTTACGAGAGTTAGAGTTAGCTAAAGTGCATGTAATATGTAGTAAAACAAATAGAACAATACACTAAATGAGAAGAAGTAGACTTACCACGGTTGCCTCGAACGCATACCGTCTGCTTGCACCAAAGTGCGAAGTACCTATGATGTCCAGTCATCTCTTCGCAGCCCTCCTCTGACCCTCGAACATTTCAGGATGGTCCCTATGTTGCTTCTTGAAGTACTTCCAATCAGCTTTGTCTGCCCAGCTGGGTTTAGCCAACCCCTTTGTGATGGAAGTATGCAAGATTGATCTACGATGCTTCAAGACCAAACCCATGCGCTCTCGCATATAATCGTCATTAAACTCCACATTTGGCAGATTAGGGTATCTTTGTTTTAACTCATTGATCACCGCTTGCTTCTTTTGGGCATCTTGATACCACCAATCGGTATTTATGCCGCTCTTGAAGTGATGACTCATCAACCTCCTCATGGCGGCCATCACTGCTTTGCCGTTTTTATCTTCTATTATCTCTCCGACAGATGTGATTTGATAGGAGAGATCCCCTGATGAGTAAGGAGGACTGACGGTAGCAGAGTCAGAAGGAGTGGAAGCTGCGCGAGCACTTCCGGAGCGAGGAGTAGCAGTGGGAGTAGGAGAGGGAAAGGGACCTGACTGATACTGTGTCTCCGGAACAAGTGGAGACCTAAAGGAGCGTGACTGTGCTGACTCGTCTATATCTCCCGAGTCAGCACAACATGAGCCGCCCATCCTACTGTTCCTTCCCTTGCGAGAGGCATGCGCAGGTGATGATCCCGCGATCGAAGGGGTGCGAGGGGATGGCTGGGCAATACGTCCACCCATCGATGTAGGGGAGGGAATTGCTTAGCTCCTTTGAGATAGCAGAGAGAAGAATCTCGCTGCCTCCTCATCGCTCATCTGCGCTACAAACTCGTCGGGACTCCCGACAAAGCCATGCATGGCTAGCAAAGGAGTTCCCCGAGGGGTAGTCGCAGTGCTACATGAAAGAGGAGTCGGACCAGGGGTAGTCGTAGTGCTAGGTCGGAGAGGAGTCAGACCAGGGGTAGTCCTCGAGGTAGTCGCCTGAGAGGAATCAAAGTCCTTTGGAGCATATATATCGTGAGCTCTCCTCCTGCAAGGCTGTTCGTACTCGTCGGATGAGCGACGTGATCCCATGTCTAACATAGACACAAACACGAAAACAAAAAACAAAAAAACAAACATAAGCATAGGCATAGGCATAGGCATAGGCAAGAAGAAAGAAGGGGGAAAGGAAAGAAGAGGGAAAGGAAAGAGGGAAAGAAGAGGGAAAGGAAAGAGAAGAGGAAGAAGAGGGAAATAGAGAATAAGAGTTAGAGAGAATAAGCTCATGCTTATGCTTATGCAGAAATAAAGAATGAGAGAAGGGGAAATAGAGAAGGGGGATAGAGATGAGGGGGAATGAGAGAAGCATAAGCATAAGCTTATGCGGAAATAGAGAATGACCTTATGCGGAAATAGAGAATGAGAGAAGCATAAGCATAAGCTTATGCAGAAATAGAGAAAAAAAGAAGGGGAAAACTTAAGCATAAGCTCATGCTCATGCATGAGCATACGCTCATCCTTATGCTCATGCATGAGCATGAGCTTATGCGAATGAGAGAAGGGGGAAATAGAGAAGGGGGAAAGAGATGAGGGGGAATGAGAGAAGCATAAGCATAAGCTTATGCAAAAATAGAGAATGAGTTTATACGGAAATAGAGAAGGAGAGAAGCATATTTGCGCATAAGCTCATGGATAAGCATGAGCTTATGCGGAAATAGAGGAGAGAAGGGGGAAATGAGAGAAGGGGGAAATAGAGAAGGGGGAAAGAGATGAGGGGGAATGAGAGAAGCATAAGCATAAGCTTATGCGGAAATAGAGAATGAGCTTATGCTTAAGTTTCCCCCTTCTCTATTGCTCTAGAGAAGGGGGAAAGAGATGAGGGGAAAGAGATGAGGGGGAATGAGAGAAGCATAAGCATGAGCTTATGCTTCTCTCATTCTCTATTTTCGCATAAGCTCATGCATAAGCATGAGCTTATGCAGAAATAGAGAATGAGCTTATACGGAAATAGAGAATGAGAGATGAGCTTATGCTTCTCTCATTCTCTATTTCCACATAAGCTCATGCCTAAGCATAAGCTTATGCGGAAATAGAGAAATAAAGAAGGGGGAAAACTTAAGCATAAGCTCATGCTCATGCATGAGCATGAGCATGAGCTTATGCTTATGCTTATGCTTAAGCATTAGCATAAGAATAAGCTCATGGTTATGCTCATGCATGAGCATGAGCTTATGCGAATGAGAGAAGGGGGAAATAGAGAAGGGGAATGAGAGAAGCATAAGCATGAGCTTATGCGGAAATAGAGAATGAGAGAAGCATGAGCTTATGCTTCTCTCATTCTCTATTTTCACATAAGCTCATGCATAAGCATAAGCTTATGCGGAAATAGAGAAATAAAGAAGGGGGAAACTTAAGCATAAGCTCATGCTCATGCATGAGCATAAGCATGAGCTTATGCTTATGCTTATGCTTAAGCATTAGCATAAGCATAAGCTCATGCTTATGCTCATGCATGAGCATGAGCTTATCCGAATGCGAGAAGGGGGAAATAGAGAAGGTCAAATAGAGAAGGGGAATGAGAGAAGCATAAGCATGAGCTTATGCGGAAATAGAGAATGAGCTTATGCGAAAATAGAGAAATAGAGAAGGGGGAAACTTAAGCATAAGCTCATGCTCATGCATGAGTATAAGCATGAGCTTATGCTTATGCTTATGCTTAATTCGCATAAGCTCATGCTCATGCATGAGCATAAGCATGATAAGCTCATGCTCATTCATGAGTATAAGCATGAGCTTATGCTTATGCTTATGCTTAATTCGCATAAGCTCATGCTCATGCATGAGCATAAGCATGAGCTTATGCTCATGCATGAGCATGAGCTTATGCGAATTAAGCATAAGCATAAGCATAAGCTCATGCTTATACTCATGCATGAGCATGAGCTTATGCGAATGAGAGAAGGGGGAAAGAGATGAGGGGGAATGAGAGAAGCATAAGCATGAGCTTATGCAGAAATAGAGAATGAGCTTATGCGGAAATAGAGAATGAGAGAAGCATAAGCTTCTCTCTATCTCTATTTCCGCATAAGCTCATGCATAAGCTATGCTTATGCAAAAATAGAGAAATAAAGAAGGAGGGGAAACTTAAGCATAAGCTCATGCTTATGCTTCTCTCATTCTCTATTTCCGCATAAGCTCATGCATAAGCATAAGCTTATGCGGAAATAGAGAAATAAAGAAGGGGGAAACTTAAGCATAAGCTCATGCTCATGCATGAGCATGAGCATGAGCTTATGCTTATGCTCATGCATGAGCAAGAGCTTATGCAAATGAGAGAAGGGGGAAATAGAGAAGGGGGAAAGAGATGAGGGGGAATGAGAGAAGCATAAGCATAAGCTTATGCGAAAATAGAGAATGAGCTTATGCGGAAATAGATGATGAGCTTATGCGGAAATAGAGAATGAGAGAAGCATAAGCATGAGCTTATGCTTCTCTCATTCTCTATTTCCGCATAAGCTCATGCATAAGCATAAGCTTATGCGGAAATAGAGAAATAAAGAAGGGGGAAACTTAAGCATAAGCTCATGCTCATGCATGAGCATAATTATGAGCTTATGCATAAGCATAAGCATAAGCATAAGCTCATGCTTATGCTCATGCATGTGCATGAGCTTATGCAAATGAGAGAAGGGGGAAATAGAGAAGGGGGAAAGAGAGAAGGGGGAATGAGAGAAGCATAAGCATAAGCTTATGCGGAAATAGAGAATGAGCTTATGCGGAAATAGAGAATGAGAGAAGCATAAGCATGAGCTTATGCTTCTCTCATTCTCTATTTGCGCATAAGCTCATGCATAAGCATAAGCTTATGCGAAAATAGAGAAAGAGAGAAGGAGGAAACTTAAGCATAAGCTCATGCTCATGCATGAGCTTATGCAAATGAGAGAAGGGGGAAATAGAGAAGGGGGAAAGACATGAGGGGGAATGAGAGAAGGGGGAAAGAGAGAATAGGAGAAGAGGGAAAAAAGAGAAGGGGGAAAAAGAGAATAAGAGAAAGGGAAAAAAGAGAAGGGGGAAAAAAGAGAAGCTCATGCTCTCATGCTATGCGGAAATAGAGAATAAGAGGGAAAGGAAAGAGAGAAGGGAAAAGAGATGAGGGGGAAATAGAGAAGGGGGAAAGAGAGAATAAGAGAAGAGGGAAAAAAGAGAAGGGGGAAAAAAGAGAAGGGAAAAAAAAGAGAATAAGAGAAGGGGAAAGAAGGAAAGAGTTGAGCGGAAGAGAGGGTTTCTACGCCCATCACTGTAGCGAGAGCTTAAGGTGCTAGCTACAGGCCAATGCAAATAACAAAAATAATAAATGGAAAAAAGAGGAAGCACTTACCTGAAATAGTATGTCCCACTCGGTGTAGTGAACTAGCCCTACAAAAGAGAGAAAACAACCCTTTTTTTCAAATAAGATGTTAGTGGAAGGAGGAGATTACAAAAGCAACTTCTTGAAGGGAGGAGATTGAGGGGACAAGGAAAGGAGGAGATTGAGGAGACAAGGAGAAAGGGTCAGTTACAAATCAATCATCTCTTGGATCCCATGCATATCTTCAAGAATGTGGGAGCTACTATTTGGGCACACTTGGTTGGTTCCAAGGACTCGAGAGGAGTGCGAGAAGACTTGCGTGCTATGAATAGGATGTCTCGTTTGTGGCCTCAAGTGCATGCTTCGGCAAAAGTTATCCTCTTGAAAGCAACGTGGATCCTCTCTATGAGGGAGGAGGCAGCGGTCAAGGTAGACATTGCCTCTTTTCAAACACCGACAGGGTACATGCGTTGCTTGAAAGGAGCATTTTCAAAGGACAATAAGCTTAGTGGCCTCAAGTCCCATGATTGGCACAAGGTCTTACAGGTATTCTAAGTAGAATTAGTGTACCGATAGTCGTGATGCATTAGCGTAATTATTATTATGTTATATTGTTGACATGACTTCATTGTTGCTTTGATAGTTCATCCTCCCAATTACAATAAAAGGGTGCTTACAAGAAGATGTTAGAAATGCTATATTCAAGATCTGTGGTATTATGAGGTATGCTTACTATGAAATCGCATTATGTATTTTCTTCATGGACATGTGAAATAGGTGGATATCTCAAATATCTTACATATGCATGGACATGTGAAATAGGTGGATATCTCAAAAAGAGATCTCTATATCGAGCATCGAGAAGGCTAGGGTGGAATCCATCGAAGACGTATCCTTGCTTGAGAAGCACTTTCCCTCGAGCATTATGACAACTCAAGTCCACTTGCTTGTGCACATAGTTGATGAGGTGGCTATAGCAGGTACTGTTCATAATCGATGGATGTTTTTTCTCGAGCGGTTTATGAAAACTTTAAAGGGGTTTGTAAGACAAAGAGCAAGACTAGAAGCAAGCATGGTAGAGGGATGGCTTGTGCAAGAGTCATTAGTATATATCACAGAGTTTCTTGCATCCACGGATCCTGATATGCCACAAGCTTGGCACAACAAGGATGATGATCGCATCGTTGGCGAGGTTCCCCAAGGAAAAGGGATTGAAAGAAAGATGAGCGAAGAGCAAATGGAGTAATTCAATAAGTTTTGTATCCTCAATAGCCCTGAGATGCAGAAGTGGATTGAGAGATATGAAGTGGCCAAAGCAGAAAGAATAAATGCAAGGACAAGATTCAGAGTAATGTACAGGCGATCACAACCATATCCACGAGATCTGGCTCTTCTCCCTACTCACATGTCACTTGATTGGCTACAACTGGCTCTACGTAAAGCCGAACGTGATGGAGAGACAATAAACGAGCGCGAGCGAGAGTTATCATCTGGATGTATAGTGCATGTAAGTTTCTTACCTCTTGACGTAATTAAGTAATTATTTGTGGCAATATATGCTATAAAATAGATGCATCTTCATTGTTTTAATGATGCTCTTTTACAGTACAAAAAGTACATTGCATTATGGTCATATGGATGACATTTTTGCGTGGAACGCATCGATTTAAAGAGAGTCACGTATGATTGTGGAGTCATGGCTAACTTCACACAAGATAGCCGAGCAAGTGCTTCAGATACCAATCTTCTCTCCTCACAATTGGATTATTATGGAACCATACGCGACATCCATGAAATTGATTTCAGACGATTTACTATTTTCATTCTTGATGTAAAATGGTTTAGAACTACTTACAACGGTCCCCATGCGACAGTGAGAAAAGATAGTAGCGGTCTCTTTGCAATAGACTCCACCAAACATTGGACCGATGAAAGTGATACTTTTTTTCTTCCCGAGCACTGTGAGCAGGTGCATACTAATGATTTAATTAGTCGAAGCTTTCGTTTTTAAAGTCCATTGATACATGTACTTGAGCATAATTTCATATATATAATTGACGACATTTGGCACCCATCTTCAATATAGGTGGTTTTTCATCCGGATCGTTCTGATCTAAGATGGTGGTACGTGATCCAAGTTGCACCACGAAGTAAGCAAATTTTTGAAGATCGAGATGTGGATATGGAGATGCCACTACCAATGCCGGATCCAATTGTTGAATCTAGCGAAGAAGATGTAGATCACCATATGAGCCAAGAGGAAGATGTGCATAATGACATCGCACGGAAGGATGGAGATCATGATATTGACAAAGAAGACAACAATCATCAAGATCAATCACCACACTTAAGCTTTATTGAAGAAGATGATCAAATACTTTTAGGTGAACGTACGATGCTAGAGTACAATGATGATATAGGAGATCAACTCGTTATAGAGTTAGAGATAGACTTGCTTGGTGCCTTAGACTTGGCTCAAGATGAAACAGTTGATGTAAATGCTCTTATTTGATTTTTCTCATCTCAAACTTGGACATGAATATATGAGCTTCAAAGGCTTGATGTACATGCTCTCATTTTTTTATTCTCTATGAGCTCAAACATGTATGAAAATTTAAAAAAATTTGTCATTGGAAAAAACTAACTTTAAAAAAAAAACCTCTCTGTAAAAATGTCGCTATAATATTTTGTATCAGTGTCACTATATAGCGACTTTTAAAAGTCGCTATATAGCGACTTTTAGCAACAGTCGCTATATAGCGACGATTTAGGAAACCCGCTTTTCATACCGATAATTAACGCTAAGCGGGCACTAAACATCGGTACGTAAATGTCGCAATAGGATCCGTGTGTAGTAGTGTATGTAAAAACCCCATATAGCATGTGCGATCAAGGGATATTTAAAAAATCCCCTAAGTATGGACTATTATAACCTATATACACCGTACCCTTTCTGTAAACTCTAAGGCGATTAAAGTATCTCTTATGTATGAAAATTTTCAATTTTTGGATTAAAAAACCCTTATGTACGTAAATTTTTTATGACTCCATAAAAATATCAAACCCCTTCCGTTGATCGCACGTGCTATCTTATATATTTCTTAGTAACCCCCCGGGATATTTTTTAACACTCAAGTATAAGGTCAAGTGAAGAACAGGATAGTACACAAGCCCAACCATGCAATAGATATCTGATTCAAATAAAGCCTTTCGAGAATTTGGATCTTACTCACATTCAGTCCTTTGCAATTTTATCATACCCAAAACATGCATACAGATAAATTGCAGAAACCTTCTGATGTGTATTTTTAAGTGACCATGCAAACCACTTGTGGGCTACTTGTACACTCACCTCTAGATCACTATTTGAGAAAATAGTACTAAGAAAAAGCCTACCTATGTTCATATGCTTTGTTTCGATCATATTGTTGCTGACATACCCATTCTTACAAATGTAGAACTATTTTTTTTCTATGCATGTTTTCTATTCGTAAACAATAGTATTTTAAATATTAATGATATACTGAAAGAAATTAGGAAGTTTGAAAAAAGCATTGTTGAATTCTTGGATTTGAAATGTCAACATGTTTTGTTTCTTTTGTTATGTGTGTCTATACTACTCTCTCTCTCTCTGTCTCTCTTTCTCTCTCTCTCTCTCTCTCTCTCTCTCTCTCTCTCTCTCTCTCTCTCTCTCTTTGTCTCTCCCTACTCTTGCTCCCAACTCACACACCTTCATCTCCTACATACCCTTCTCGCTCACTCTCCTTGCCTCTCCTTTTGTTGTTAGGAGCTTGGACTCCCACTTTTCCCACTTCTAGGAGCTACAGGAGCTTATGGGCTTCACCTAGCCATTTCTTTCTCTCCATCCACTATTTTGCTTGCAAGTGAGTTCCATTATCCATCCTATTATTCTTGATTCTAAGCAATATGTATTTTTTCTTTCCATTTGTGGGTATTAAATCTTGACATTTGTCTATTTTTGGTATTCAAATAAGCTAGGATGCATGTCTTTTTGAAAAGAGGAAAACATGAATTTCTAAGGGATGTTATGCTTGTTTTTTCTCCAAACCTCCCTCTTGTTTTCATTCATGGCAAGAAAAGGAACTTTGAAAGAGATGAAGTAGAGAGGTCCGCGTACGATAGCAAACCCCTTTAAATCATATGTTGAAACTGTCAACACGTCTAAAGAAATAAATAATTATAATCATATTGAAAATAAATAAACACAAAATAAATAACGATGAGGTGTAAATGAATGGACACACCGAATCACATTGTGCTCGTAGGAGCCCAATCCAGCCAAGCCCTTTTTGTCCATACATGACGACTGATCGCGATAGTCTATCACGATGGCCCAGCAAACATGAACTATAAGGTTGACAAATTAAAAGAGAAGAATTACCAACCATGGAAGATGGCCATGGAGCTGCTCTTGCAGAAACTCGACCTGCTCAAAGCTCGGGGGGGTTCACTATGTATAAACCCTCTATATCACGTGCATTCAAGGCCTATATTTAAAGTCCCTTATCTATAAAAAATTTTATGAATAAAATGTACCCCTTTTCTATACAAATCTCTAAATTTTTTCAAAACTATTTTAAATAGTCCCTTACGTATATTTATTTCAGTAAATTTTAGAAATAAAAAAAATCCTTCTGTTGAACTCACGTGATAGGGTTACATATGATGAGTGACCCCCCCGAGGCTCAAAGTCGTAGATGGAACAACAGTATGCCCCAACCCAACAATGGCGGCTAATGCTAAGGCAGTTTTCGAATGGAAGGAAAAAGACCTCAATGCAAATCTTGATATCTTGCTCTACATGGAGGTACTCAAAGGCAGATGATGAGAACTCTGACCACTGCAAACGCAATTTGGACTCAATTACAACAAACTTATGAACACAGATGTTTCGTCCCAAATTGCCTATTTGAAGAAACTAGTGAAGGTCAATATGACTGAAGAAGATGTCGTACCTATATTTCTTCAGACATGGCAAACTACCATGGATGATCTAACCCTCTCAGGATTGGTTTTTGAACAAAAAGTTCAAGTGCTAATCCTTCTCGCCTCGTTGCCCCCTTCGTGGCAACCCTTCATCACTACACAAATCACACAAGCAAACCTCACCATTCCGCTCATCCTCTCTGCTATTCAACGCCAAATATTCCAAAAACATAGGAAATCAAAAACCAACCGATATCAAAATTGGACTTCAAACTCACACAAAAACGCCAATCAAACATCTACATGCCCCTCTAATCAATCTAATCCAAATTCCCATTTCCGGCTACTCAAACCTCAATGCCAAATTTGCAAGAAAAATCATGAAACACGTGACTATTGGTTTAATGCGAAGAACAAAGGAAAATCCCCATCGAGGGGATACGCTCATTGCGCCTCTGATTCAGATAGCCAACCCGATTCCCCTTATGAGGATGATAACTAGTTAGATATTTATGACGGTCCGTCTCATGAAGATGTCCTATTCAGCAATACACTTACCTGAGTCACTAAAATCCACCTGGATTTTAGATACGGGAGCGACTTGCCATCTAACATCAAGGTTAGAATGGCCAACTAGTAGAAAAACCCATTGAAATCCAATTCGGCGACAATGGCACTCAAAACGATATTGGTACTGCAAGCGTCCATATCGAACTCTCGGATGGCAATCTTGTCCAAATTGACAACATCTTCTACGTACCTATGATCGCAAAGAATTTGATCTCTGTGAGTAAACTCACGGACCCTAATACGTCTGTGAAGTTTCATCACTCCCATTGCACAATTCTTCACCGTCTACGCTCAGGCCGCAACGATGCAGTATCATGTTTGAAATATGGAAGGCTCTTACTTTCTGGGCTAAACACCTACCCCTGCCCATGAAATCTATACAATTACACACGGAACATCCACCCAGTACAAAACGTTACTGTGGCATTACCGTCTCGGACACTTGAACCTACAAACGATGAAATACATTTCCCAACAAAAACTCGCGTCCAATTATCATCTTCCCTCCACAAGCCATTTATCCCTCTACGAAGGATGTATCTACGGTAAACTTGCCAATTCCAAGTTCCCCACGAATCAAACAAAAACCACAAAAGCACTTCAAATTATACACTCAGATCTCTGTGAATTACCCTCGATATCACTCTCACAAAACAAATACTTTATTACCTTCATCGACAACTTCACAAGATTCACATTCGTCTCCTTCTTAAAAACCTTGCAAGCACTCCGACACTATTTTAAACCATTTCAAGGCCTACAAACAACTCGTTCAAAAACCAAATTTCTTACAACATCAAAATGCTATGCTGCAAATGTATAACGGTGGCGAATACACTTCCCACCAATTCCGCACATATTGTGGCGAACAAGGAATACGACAACGATCAACCATTCCTGATACACCACAAGAAAACTCCATCGCCTAAAGGAAAAATCGCTCCTTCATGTCCATGCTCAAGATAGCAAGCTTGCCCAATTCCTTCTTGGAAGAAGCAATTGCTACTACATGCTTCATTCAAAACCGCGTATACCATCGTAGTATTAGAGCAATCCCGTACACACTCTGGTTCAACAGACTTCCAAATTATGCACCACTCAGAATCTTCGGTCCATCGCTTATGCCTTTGTTCTAGCGGCTCATCGAAATAAACTCCAAGATTGTGCAATCAAGACGATGTTCGTAGGCCATGGTGAGCCCCATATCATGGAGTTGAAGGGTATCGACTATTTGATCCTCAATGACATCGCTTCCTCTTCTTACAAACGATCATCTTCGATGAGGAATCTTTGCTCTCCATACCTGCACCGAATTTCACAGATGAGGCCTCACCTTCAAACACTACAACTCTGGCTCAATCCCCATCCAACAATAACACAATACCACAGACCCTTACAGACCAACCAAACTCCGATCAACGCACGACCTCCATGACTTGGCGGGCTCCCATTGATCCTGTACCAATTGTTCCGCCACCCATTCACCCACTCCCAAACGAGTCATCTTCGATACTCATCCAGAACCACAAATGTGTGACCAGCAGGATAGCGCACATAACAACCGCCCAGTTCATGGGCGCCATGACATGCGGGTGATCAGTTTGCATGGACACCACGTGTCATCTAAAATACGCCCTCCTTGGCGTCCCACTAGACCCTTAAACACCCCACGCCCTCATTCATGTGCTATCACTCCACCAATCAGCAATGCACACGTGCCAGCCTCCACTACCACCTCTTTACCAATGCCCTCACCATCCAATTCACCAATACCAAATCCCCATGATTCCCCTTTACAACCCCACACAGCTCATGAGACAATTTCTACCACCTTAACCCTACCCGATGACCCCTTTCATCAAACTTCACGTACTCTGTCATTATCTGACCTTTATAGCACAAGACATCATCTCCACGTCCTCTTCGCAAACCATAGTTACTCATCTGAATTTGTCTATTATGCCGTATCTAAGTCTCCTACCACAGCTATTACAGATGATCCCGTCTTCGTGCCAGAGGCCCTTCAGGGTCCTAATTCTGACTCTTGGCAGTCTGCTATGAAAGATGAGATTGGTTCTCTTGAAGGCAATCAAACCTGGTCTCTCATTCCACTGCCACTTGATCGACACCCAATAATTTATAAGTGGATATTTTGACGCAAGCTTCAACCAGACGATTCGGTTACTTGCTATACAGCCCGCTTAGTAGCTCGAGGCTTTACTCAAATCTCCAGCATTGATTACCAAGAAACATTCTCTCCTGTGCTCTGTATGGCCTCCTTCCATATTCTCCTTGCACTTGCCACAACCTTTGACCTCGAAATGCACCATACAGACATCTTTTCTCCACAACAACTTACTAGAAGAACTCTACATGGAGCAACCACCATATTTTGTTGATGGTGAGCACCCAAACTACGTCTGCTGCCTCCAACACTCACTCTACAATTTGAAGCAATCTCCACATCTTTGGTTCCAATGCTTCAACAATTTCATGCTACAAACCGGGTATTCTTGTCTCCTAATAGAAACTAATATTTACATAAGTCATACATTTAACTCATTTCTTTCGTTGCATTATATGTCGATGACATTCCACTAATCCATTCTAGTAACCAAGTCATCAAAATGCAAAAAAAGAAATATATGCCGCATTTGCCATCACTGATCTTGGCCCTCTCACATACTTCTTAGGCATTCAAGTTACACGTGATAGGACACAAGGCACACTACTCGTACATCAAACCAAGTTTATTGATGAAATCCTTCATCAAGTTGGATTAGGCGCTCTCAAACCCGCACACACACACACCCCCGTCACTTGTAAATTATCACTAGCTCATTGCCCCACCTTTGACCACGAAAAACAATTCATGCAACAATTTCCCTACAGTGAATTTATTAGAAAATTGTGTTACTTATTCACTGGCACACATCTTGACATATGTCATGGTATAAATTTCCTTTCCCGCTTCATGCATATGAATCTTGGCTATAAAAATTGGAAAGCACTCCTTCGTGTTTTATGCTATCTAAGTTTCACATGCAATTGCGGCATATAGTATACAAGTCATCACACTCCTCGTCAATGTCTCACCTCCCTTATAGGATGGTCTGACTCCGATTGGGGGGGAGAAATTGATACACAACGGTGTACTGTTGGATTTACTTATGTGATTGCACATGGGACAGTTACTTGGCAATCAAAGAACCAAACTTTAGAAGACCATTTGGGACATGAGGATTCCTAAAAACATTCATGCCCCTCTCTAGCTCATCCTCCACAAAGTAGTGTGGACAGACAATAAAGGGGAGAACATTGGCAAAGGTGATGACAATGTAAAAGGTGCCCAGGTCCTAGGGAGGAAATCTTTCATTTCTTTGTAGCTTGCATTGTTGCTAGAAATGTTTGGAAATTAGTGTAGATGCATATAGGAGAGCCCATCAACTTGAATGATATTATGCTAACGGATGCCCAATATCTTGCAAGCAATTCAAAGCACTTGGAGAAAACAAAGCATGTCGGTCTGAAGTATCATTTCATTTGAGAAATGATCTAAGAAAAGAAGTTAAAGTTGGAACACCCATCGACGGATTTGATGTGGGACTTCCTAACAAAGCTGTTGCCTACTCCGAAACACGAGTCTTGTTGTACTAATCTTATAGGACTTAGAAGAGTAGAGCTAGATAACTAATATGATAAGCATTAAGACGGAGTAAAGAAATAAATAATTCTAATCATATTGAAATTAAATAAACACAAAACAAATATCGATGAGGCGTAAACGAATGGACACTCCGAATCGTCAAACACTATGTAAACATTCAACACATCAATACAACAATCCCGTTCAAGCTTCTTGTGTGTATGTTCAATTTCTACAGGGTCCATCATGAAAAAATATAAAGCAACATATTCAGCATCTTAGGGTTTATTGAATGGACAGAAATCAAAGAATTTGCTAATCTTAATTCATGACAACGACAGTCAATTCTACTTTACAATAAGTCTATGCTACAGATTTGTTTTGAATGGTCTTTTTTTTTTCTGGGAGCTATAATACGAGAAGTGAGTAGATGCTACAGAGTCGTGCCCCTTACGTTTCAAAAACATTGTGTTTCTCAAAACGTAGCACAGATTTGCCAACTGGAGGCCATGGAGGAGATTAGCCTTCCACATAATTTGTTTTCATTGGGCCAGGCATGCGTCCAAATATCCTTTTGGAAATAGAGTTTCGGCAATCGTCAATTACGAATTTGCATATCTATTTATGTTCTTGAGATTAGTGTAGCGCTAATAGACAAGGCAGTAGGAATATCAGATAAGAACAGGTGCAACGTAAGCAGCAAGATTCAGAAAATAACGTAATACTTTTTACTACTCTATGAAATCAAAGTTCTTTTGCAATACGGACCAGAAAAGAAATCTGAATAGCATCATCTATGAAACGGAGAAGATGGCGCTACAGATGGATTGCCCAGCATGACAGAGTGGCACGTTTCTTTGGAGTTTCACACTTAGTCAGATGCTGGGTGAGCTTTGTGATACCTGGGAATTCAAGTTATACTCATCTGTTTGGAGAACTATTCTGAGGAAGCCATTCGGGAGGAAGATTACCAGGAAGTTGTCCAGAGTTGGAAGTTCCAGGGCTGGCTCCTCCAGTCCAATGTTGTGAATGAAAAAATATTTGAGAACCATCGGAAAACCTTTGAGACCCTTGTGAAGCTTCTCTTTGGGGAGGCTGCGACAAGAGATTACCTGTTTCCTGAAAATGAAGTCTGTGGTCAAGCTCTTGTAAGCTTTCCTGGTCTAGTAGCTGAGCCGTGAATCTGTCTTCAATGCTGAGGACGTGGCTTCCAGGGCTATTAGTAGAAACAAGAGACCCATCCAAATCCCTCTTCATGCCCAGCGAACTGAAGGCAAAATCTGTCGTTGCACGCAATGCTGGAAGATACACTGGAAACTCGGGATGTCTATCATGGTCCATATATGCTAAAAACTGGGGAGGGACCATCTGAGAGGAACAGATAGTTTGCATGGAAGGATGCTGACCTTGAATAGACGATCCGGAGAAAGAAGGTCTAGATAGCTGGAAGTCCAACGGTTTCGGCTGCGAACGGGCCATCGGTTCTTGAAGCACCGATACATGAGGATTTAAGACGGGCTGAGACTGTTGTGCAAGCGAGTAGCCAACATTGGAAGCTTCATAAGAATCCCTGCCTAGCTTCGTATCATGATCCATAAGGTCATTAAAGCTTGGAAATGCTGTCCCATCAGCCCAAGCTCGGCTAGAGAGGTTCTGGCCATAAACTGGTAAACCTCTTTCTGCGTGATCCATGGACGAAGTAGAGCGCTGTGTGGGAAATGATATAAAGAACCGCTGTCTCTGCACCCTTAGAAGATCTAACTGTTGTTGCAATCTCTCGGGGAAATTGAGCTTGGCTCTGGAGCCCCTGAAATTTAAGGCAGCTTTGTCGTAAGCTAGCGCGGCCTCTTCCGCTGTCTCGAACGTCCCTAACCATACACGAGCGGCTTTCTTCGGATCGCGAATCTCCGCTGCCCATTTTCCCCAAGGTCGTTGCCTCACACCCCTGTATCGCCGTTTCCTGCATGGCTCCTCAATCTGATCGCCTTTGCTATCTGGATCCGTTTGCGTACTCTCCGCTTTGCTATCTGGATCCGTTTGCGTACCCTGCGGAGACTGCTCTTCTTCGTCTGTGTTTGCAAATCAAGGATCAGTAAACCCTAAAAAACACAGGATCTTTCTTTGTTCATGACTTTGTGGCATGAAAACTTGCAAAATCTAAGCAAATCATACTACAGCCATTAAATCCCAATCGATGGCAGCCAAGGCTCACACACGCTCAAAGCTTGACATGCGTGAAGACCCGAGAGACTCAAAGAGGCTAGACGTACCTAGGATTTTCATCGACGACGCGGCTGGTAGCTTCTCGTCGGTCGAATCTGCTCTGCGAGGCTGATTGTGCATGCTGTGGTCAAATTGCCTTAGATTGTCGGAAGCGAATCGCCAAACTCCTCCTGCATCCAGCGGCGGACCCCTGTCTTCCTCCGCCTTGACCACAGGACTAGCTCGGCCACCAAAACGAAGAGAATACTCTGGCGCTGTAGCTGTTTCCAAAAAATCACCGGGATCAAAGACCTTTCCTCCCGTCAGACCAGGAACTAGCGTCGAGCCACTGGATTTTTCAGGAGCTGGGTCGCCCGAGGCTCGATCCGAGGCTCGTGGAACAGTGCAAGCTGAAGCAAGAGAAAGGGCAGAAATGATCTTTGACATCTCTGCTCTTCGAGAGGATACATCTCTCAGACCAGGTATATCCAGACCTGGTTCTACATAGGGTTGGGGACTGCCTGAAAGCCAGGATTCTTCAGCTTCACTCGCCACTTTCATGCACATGAGAACACCTCCTCACAATGATCGCCGTGGTATGACACAGCACTGAACGCCTAGGCTTCCTTGTCTTTTGATTCTCGCACAGCGCCGCGTCTATAAAGCAACCCTTGTGGTCACACGAACAAAGCTGAACCCTGGAGCCAGGTGCACTACGGTCAGCAACGTAGGAACATGCATTCAAATGTGAATCGAGGAAGACTTTTCGTGGATGCGGCAGATACCCAGAAGCAGTCCAATGGCGGCCGGCTACATGTGGAGCGCAACCGGACACCGTCTAGGATCAGAACAGAGGTATGCGGACTCCAGAGTATGACTCGGCAGGGTGTGATTAAAGGTCAAGAGCCTTGCAAGGGTCAAGGGCTATTGTTTGAAAGAGATAGATGCCACGGCACGTGCGCGAACTAGCATGCATTACGGGAAGTAGTTGAAAGGCGGCTGGGAATACAATTGTTCTGTTGGCCGGCTTCCTGTGTAACACGAACACCCACCAGACATGGAGAACTCTTCTCCTCCACCTATGGATTCGGACAGGAAACTGGCTAGAGCGAGCAGTGGGAAACTTTCTGAGAGTCTGTATGTAATAGGTATATATGAAAAAGAACGAGAGGGGGAGCCAATGAGAGACGGTGCTATATCCTATCTGAATGTCTGGCGGATCTCTCTTTCACACACGCACGTCCGCCGGTAGAAAATTCCATACGCATGTGCTAGCCTAGGCGCCTAGGAGAAGCCAGACGCAGGAGGGAGCGAAGCCATGCAATGGCAGAAGACAAAGGTTGACAGTTCTTATAAGTTGGGGTAGGGTAGGCGACACAGACAAAACCACGAGGGGAGATGGGAAAGGTGCCAAAAGAAGGGCATGAGATACACCGACGGGTGCGAAGAGAAAGAGAGAGGGAGAGAGCAGAATTTGAATAAGCGCGAAGGAGAATGGGTGCGTTGGAATGCTATTTGACACGTTGCTAATACTGATAGCGGTGGTGGTGGTGGTGGTGCTCAGTGCTGCTCCAATTGCATGGGCGGTAAGCTTGGCGCCGCACGTAAATGTAGATTTCCACACATCAGCACTGACATAAGCTCCACGTTGCAGCACAAACCTTTCTCCACGCCACCCTCGCTCCAAGTCAACATCCACCCTTTTCCTCACTTCACCCCTTGTCAATTTTATCCCTCCTTACAGCACCACGCGTGGTTTGCAAACCACCCTCTCCCTATCCCCAACTCGTTGCTGCTTCAGCCCACGTATTCTAAAGGCACAACAAAATTTTAGTCGGTTTTTTTCAAATTTAGGCTGTGCAAAATACACTAAAGGGCGGTTTTTTTCTAGCACTACTTCAGCCCTTCTTCATCAGCACAAAAACCAGGTTTTCCTTCCAAATGAACGCAAATTCAAATTCTTGGTTTGCAACTCCCCCATTCGCGTGAAGAGGCTCTTACACCTCAACCTAGCACACTACCCATCTATCATAGCCCTTCCCTTCAACCCATACAAGATATTGTCTTCACTCTCCACAACCTTCCAACTTCAAGTTGGATTATGCTGAAATAATTGTACCACACAATTTCACCTCTTGGCCATCATAAATAGTGGCCCTTGTAAGAATCTCTAGGCTCGTTGGGTTACGAGATTAGTGTAAACTATAACTGCCTCACAAATGGATGACTAGTAAATGTTGGCTAGCTGTGGAATGCATGTCATGGTAGTTGTATAAGCACCTGAACTGACAATGGCTTGAAACATTTACATATCCATTGTTGAGGCGTGCAAAAATAACCAATACCACAACCTCACCAAGAATGCCTCTTACAAGAAGTCCATCAAAATGCTTAGTAGAGTCACCCACAAATATTCAAAGTCATACTAATTAAGGACAACTCTAATTCACAAGCAACACCACACATCACAAATTTAAGAGGCCACATGTCACAAATACAACATTAAGAGAAAGATATTCAAACGCAACTCACATGAAAAACTATATACAAACAATGTTGCCACACATTTCTCTAGTGGAGATAATCTTAAGAACCCTTCTCCTAGTGTAGTCAAGACAAATAGTCATTAGATAGCAAGGCAGTCGATGGGACTCCCTCTTTCTTTCACAAAAGAGTTCATGAGCACCCGGTGGTTGAAAAAATTAGAGAATGGAGGCCTAGTGGGCACTCCCTCTTTCTTTACATGGATTGATGAAAAAAGAGTGAGAAAGGAGCATTCTCCAAAAGTAGCTTACTATATTTTATTTTATTTTTATAATATGGAAAAACATCATCTCAGTCTCCCTTATAGGGCTCCTCTATGATGATCAAGCAAATCTATTGAAGGAGTGCTAATAAACCACCCCATACAATTGAAGCCTTTGAAAGCAAGGCTGATATTAAATATGAGCTAATCCTACCCTTGAAACTTGCATTAAGGGACATATTATATAATAACTTCAATTTTTAGAGGGATAGATTAGCATGCCCTTCATACCAAAGTGGTACACTCTCCATAGTGTCAAGATAATAAGGGCTCAGCGACTCTATCCCTCATGAATCCCAATATCCCTTGTTCTTTCCTTGCAATTTCTAGATGTAATTATTTTAAGCTAGTAACGTTCATTATCCCCAAGTGGGCTAGGAAAATTCAACACTATAGCCATAGAAAAGTACTGTCACAATAAATGTTTTGGTGAAATAACATTGCTTTTAATGATAGTAAACCCTAATGCTACCTCTTCCCATTTTCAACAAGGCTCTCTTGGCTAGCCACGCATGATTTTCCCTACTCACATACCATCTAGGTCCACGAGGCAAAACCTCCTCTTAGAAGCTTTGTGGTTGTGTTAACCATGTATATCCATTGTTAAACTTGTTTCATCCAATCTTGCAAACTGACTGATCATATGTCCTCTACCTGGCCATCGCTATAATTCAATCTCTATGGTCCATTATATCATTGTGTGTCTTTGAAGTCAAAACGTGAACAGTGACATCAACATTCTACAAGTACAGTACACATGTATTAAGAATGTATGTGTATAATGTAGAGGTCAAACATGGTAAAGAGTTCAACCATAGTGTTTGTGTTTAATATAAAGTTCAAAAATGGTGAAGACTAGAATGGAATAGGATAAATAAGTAAAAGTCCACCAATATACCACAAAAAGGAATTCCTTGACATAGACCATTCCAAATATGGAGGATTATCCTCATAGGTGATGTCACAAGATTGATCCATATATACCCTTGTTGAAGTGAATGACAATATATATATAGAATAATGCCATGCCATCAGTTGCTCTCCTTTTTTACAATTCCTTGAATGCATGTACCAAAATCAAGTGAGAATGGTCATTTTGTGAAAATTCCAACTCTAATAGAAACACATGTTCCACATTCTAAGTGGCTACTAGTATTCTTCCACACACACTAAGATTATTCTTTGTAGAAGTAGATCCAATCCTTGCATGTGAAAACAAAAGTTAATTTATTGGTGCACTAAGTACATCACATTGAGTTTTCAAAGCAAACACATATATTTCAACCTTAGTTTGACTAATGACATAAATAATGCTTGTGCCATAACTTTCATGGAATGAACGATGAAGGTGATAATAAGTCAAATACAATGTTCCATCAACAACCTTAGTCCTTGCAAATCATAGACACTAACTTTTTGGTCTCACATTAGACAAGATATGCACCTAAAAGGTTAAGGGGCTCATAAGAATTCGATTATAAAATGGATGAAGTGGATGAATTTCCTATTCTTTCATAAAAATATTTGTGATAAGTTGCACTATTGCAAGGTCTCATATTCCATAAAGAGGTATGTTATTTTGAATATTTTTATTTGCCTTTTGGATGGGGTAGATGCAATTCTTACCTAATGTAATTGTGTGAAGTTGTGGTGGAACAGATCCATTGGATAATCTCAAATAATCTAAGGACGTGCATGCTACATCTCTTTCATGACAACAGATCTAAAATACTATGATGGAGAATAGTGTGAGACACTATTCTCCATCCTAATCAAATATCCTAGCCAAAGATGCATGTTCTCCATTGCATTTTCAAAATCTCAATCCAAGGGCATGCAAATGGCACCATCGAGTGATTAAATCTAGATGAGATCTAATCATCCCAATGAGAGCAGTAATGCCAAGGACTTTCAAGGGATATGAAATTTTAATTAAAAAGAGTGATTTAATTGATTAATATGTTTTCCAAAAAAAATCATTGAAAATGTTGCCCGATCAAGGATTTCTCCCCTTGGTGATTGGTGGATTTGTCAATGCCCATCACTCGGGGGGGTCACTTAGTGTAAGATGCATATATCATGTGCATTCAAGACCTCTTTTAGAAACCCTTATGTAACGAGTTTATGATAATTTTTACTATCCCCTTTGTAATTTTTGATGAAATTATAAAATCCAATTCTGTAAATGTATTTTTTTAAGGAGAACTTAAAAAACATCCTTTTGTTAGAGGCACATGGCAAACACACTTCAAGCACCTATGTAGTGTTATTGAACCTTCACTGGAAAATTGAGTTCAACACAAACATGCAATGAAGGAGGCTCCTAGACAAGGTTGAAGACCACATAAAACACTACTCTCAATGCAGGTCTCACCCTCAAAGGAGGTCCATTTCCTAGGTTGCATCCAAGCTGAAAATCTCTACTTGTTGTTACTAGCAACCATGGACCACCATCATGGTTGAGGTGCCAACTTCATGCACGCATCAAATTCCATAAAGATGAGCCCTTGAAATCCATCTAAATAAGGTTGAAGGTAGTATGCTCTCAACCTTATCTCACCCTCATTTGATGTCTAGTTCCAAACAAGTAAAAATGACTACCATCATTGCTAGCAGCATGGATTGCCACTGTTTATAGCTCTCCAATAGAGATACCATATGGACTTAAGCTCATGCAAGTTGTGTATAGATTTTTTATGCACTTTAAAAGTCTCATCAAGTTTGGAACCTCGACCCTCAAACTAGTCCCCAAAAGTTTTTATATCACTAGCAATATTTTACAAGTGACCCTTCTAAAGCCTATAGTATCCTACTCAGGTGTGAGATCTTAGCACATACACATTTTAGTCCTCTATAACAAAAGGGATTAATTTTATACTTTCTAAGTCTCCAATATTTTCAAATAAATGGCTTGGTGTCCCAATGGTTGGTAAGCAAGGTCTACTCTCACCCAAATGGCCACTTCACAAAGAAACCAAGCTTAACTGAAATAAGCTATAAAGAGACCTTCTAGATAGGGTTTAAGAACATATAAAAGTACCCTAATCTCAATCAAGGTATCACCCTTAGAAGAGGTCCGTAACTTAGGTTGTAACTACACCTAAAATCACTACTTGGCAATGGTGACAACCATGGACCACATTATGGATGAGGACTTCATGCACTCGCCTCAAGATGAGCCTTGTAGAACCTATCTATGTAAGGTTAAAGAATTTGATCTCTTCTTAAAATGTTTAAATACCAATTGATCTCTTTTTGCTTTTTACATACTCAAGTTTCCATATTGCATGTATCAACACTTGTTCCTGCCTGCAAGGCCTTGATGAATTGTTCTCTCGACATGTTTTCTTTGCGTACTTTAGCCCTGATACACTCTCAGGGCTACATGAGAAATTGGTCTCTTCAATGGGGTCTTAGGGGTGCACTATTAAGAAATCCTAGGTATCATGTGCGTTCAAGGGGTATTTTAAAAACCCCTCAACTGAAATTTCCCCCCTTATAAAATCACTCCTCTTTATTTATGAACTAATGGATTTATTTGTAAAGTTGAATTAAAAAACCCCTCCTGTTAATCTTGTTAACTTTTTCTCAAAAGTGGGATTAAAATACCCCTCCTTTTGAATACACGTGGTACACTAAATTTTTTGGAGGTAAACCCCCTGAGAATGGGGGAAGGCTTGGTGATGCTTTCTGCTCTTTAGCAAGGGTACCTTCACATCCCAGGCACAGTGGGTATCAAAGTTGTGTCCCATGTGGTTCCAAAGGACGAATCTAACTGAAATACCTACTAGTCTACTCAGATCAGCAGACAAAAGTCTTAGATTTTAGTACGCTCTCCCCCTGTGTAGGGGAATGAACATTTTGATGTAAAAATCTTGTATGTCTTTTTTACTTTTTAATATAAACCCGTATTCTACAAAAATATATATATATATATATATATATATATTGCATGTATCACTTTATGTGAGTTGAACCACAGTTTGAATACTTGGATTTCAATCGTTCTATATGGATAGGGACTCCTAGTATGCTTTGGAAGTAATATCTTTAAACTACCATAAATGGTTGCTACCCCAACACCCAGTAACTAGGGTGCACTCTGGCCATAGTGCCTAATTCATGGAAAAACCGAGTTCAATTGAAGCAAGATATGAAGGAGCCCTCTAGATAATTTTGAAGACAACAAAGCCCCTAATTTAACATAGGTCTCATCCTTAGAGGAGGTCCATGTCCTAGTTCATAGCCAGGCCTAATGGGAGCCATGGACCGCTAGATCAATGATCATTGATGAGGTGCCAACTTCATGCACTTTCCAAATTCTTCCATGATGAGCCATTGAGAATCTAACTTCATAAGGTTGAAGACAATATTGAAAGTTCCCATCTCAACCTCATATGAGGCTCATGGCCTAGGTTATGTACCAACCAAAAGCAACACTTGTCACCACTAGCAACCATGGATTGTGATCATGGATCATTCTCCACTTGGTTCTATATATAGATTATTATAAACTTATGTTGTGGTATAAACATAGAGGATCCAAGGCCCCCTCCCATTTGGATGTGGTTTGATGGTCCATCCAACCGCTCCTTCATCTGTTGGATCAAGGTGGTAGGAAAAGTCTATTTTTTTTGCATGTCACCCTTATGTAAGGATCTTGCCCTAGGTTTCAAATAGGGAAACAATCAGGGATGTTTTTATCAAAACTATACTAGCAAAAGTTTATCGAGCTAGTTTTTTTAGTTTCACAATATTTGTAGAACATATTACCATTTTCTATATTACCAAACTATACTCGTCCGACTCATCATCACTATCCCTTCATTTTTTTCTTGAAGAGTGCTTTTTGGCCTTGCCCTTACTCTTGGATGATCGCCTGTGCTTTGTTGTTCCCCCTTGCAGTGTTTCACCCACCCAAATTGCCTGATTGATCAGGTCATTCAAGGGTAAAGTGACCTTGTCCACCATCGCAATTGCACTCCTCACGTCCTTGGCTAAGCCCACTGATAAAATAATTGTTCAACACCTCCACTGCCGATTGTTGAACCACTGGAATCCTTTGCAAAAGTTGGTGGTACTGAGCCATGTAGTCCTCCATGTTCTTATCACATTTTCTCAAGATCCTCAGTCCCTCCAGCATCTTCAAAATCATTTTCTCCTTACAAATGTACCATTGTAGGAAAGCGACCTTGATTTCATCATAATTTTGGACGTGGCCCGAGGCATACTCCACCAACCAACTGATGCTTTAGCCTCCAACGTGGACTCAAAGACTGTCCCCTTCTGCACAGGATCTAGTACTAGGCACATTGAGAGTGTAAATTTTATCAAACTGGCAAATGTGGGCATCCGGATCATCACGAGTTTTTCCTTGAAATTTTGTATACTTCACATTAGCTACCACCATTGCAACTCGATTATCTGAATGACTTGGACAATTAGTGTCTGCACCACTAGGCCCCAAGCTTTTGTCGTTGGTTGTGTGGGGTGAGGAATGAACCACAAACCACTGACAAGATGATGCCTGCTATTGGGGTGATGATGGATGACTTAATACACGTTGACCCCATGGAAAGGGACGCACCAGATGGTCCACACTCAATCTTAGGTTAGTGATGAATAGGGCTCTCGTGTGCACTTGTGGGCCATTCTAGCTCAAATTGGGCTCCACCATGTCCCAGTATGGAACCACCACCAACTTGTGGATTTTGATGAACATCTCGCTCCACATGCATGTCTCTGTATGTGGAGAGAGACTGTCTAGGCCGACGGGGAAGCCTCGTTGTCAGTAATAGCACATCCGGAGCTTTTTGCAACCTCGTTCGCATTCATGCCATAGGTTAGTACTGCAATTCACCGAGTGAGACGATCAATGCCCACATGAAGCAACCAAACTTGATGAACCAATTCGCTCATGAAATGGCGATCACCAAAATGAGTGTGCTGGGGCGGTGTATTCACCGTAAAAAGGTCAGAGAGAGAGAGAGAGAGAGAGAGAGAGAGAGAGGGGGGGGGGGGGTAGAGAAGGGGAGGGGAGGGGGAAGAAAAGGAACAGGGAAAAGAACGAGAGGGGAGGGCGAAGTGAGGGAAGGAAAAAGAGAAGGGCCTTAAGGGGAGGGTGAGGAAGGGGAAGGGAAAGGGGAGGGGAGGGGAGGGGAGGGGGAGGGGAGGAAGGGGAGGGGAGGGAGAGGAGGGGTGAGGAAGGGAGGGGAAGGGGATGCAAAGGAGAGGGTAAGGGGGGACTGGGGGGGGGGGGGGGGGCATGTTGTAGAGGTAATCCTTGTAGGGAGAATCTCAAAGTTCTAGTAACTACATTATGATTGGTAGGCACGTGCTGGTGGTAAGTTTACTATGATTGGTCCATGGAAGTAAACTTACATGATTGGAAGAATGAGGATGTAGTGACACTTGGCGAAAAGAAGAGAAGCAACTAGACATTGCATCTGAGGCGTTGCATGGCGGTGGACTTATGCAACTACAAAGAGTCATCTCTTGGGATGATGAAGGTCCTTTTGTTAGAGGCTATGAGCATGTGTAGAGTCAGGTGCAAGTATGTCTTCTAGGGTCCTTAGGGGAGTATTATAGAGTTGGTTGTAATGCCAACAAACCTAGTAGGGGTGAGGCAATTTTGATTAATAGACAATTTATCTTTCGATATGTTCTCTCGTCTCCTTCATGCATTCAATCTGAATATTGCATGCATCAATTATCTCCAACATTTGGTATTAGAGCCCAGTTGTTTGGAGTTGTGGAATTCTTGAAAGAGATAGCACTGAAAGCGTAGCCGATGAAGATTTTGAATAAAAGAGTCCATGAGCAGAGTTAGAGGATTTAGCTCTGGTAGATTAGAGATTGATGGTCGTGTGTTGTTGTGGAAGACAAAGAAGATGAGTAAAGTACATTGTCTCCTCAAAGCTTCTTTAGAAGTTTTAGCCATTGTATGTTCTCAGTTGTTACTCAAATGGGGTTGTGCATGATTGGAAGCATGGAATCAATGAAGAAATCAAAAACTTCTATCGTTAGGTTCACCGGTAGAAACTTTGCAACTTGGCAACTATCGGCCAAATTATGGTTTATGCAGAAGGGGTTGTGGGGAATTGTGTCTGGCATGAAGAAGGAGCCGATGTCTGGAGAGAGAGAGAAATGAGCATGGAGGAAGGACAGTGATAAGGCGATTGGAATGATGGATCAAGCCCTTGGAGAGGACTAATTTCATCATCTTGAAGTTCCTAAGTTAACTGCTACTAATTGGACCATTCTCAAATCATTATTTGGAGTGAAGATGTGCCTTTTGAAGGCAAACTTGAAACAACAATTGTATGATTTGTGCATGAATGATAACGAGGATCATGCTACCTTCCTCAACCACATGTAGTCGTTACTAAAATAGCTTCAGGATCTTAGTTTGAAAGTTGAGGATGAAGACAAAAAAGCAATCCTACTAAAGATCTTATCTTCCATGTTCTATGAGACTACACGCATCCTTAGATTGGATAATGAAGCTGATTACATCGATTGTGTGGGGCGACTAATGAGCAAAGAGAAGTAGGAGGAAAGTTTATTTTCTGGAGAAGCTGCATATGTAGTGAAAGATACAAAGAATACAATAAAAGGTACACATGCATGCTACTACTGTGGGAAACTAGGACACCATCAATAGATTTTGCACCAAGAAGCAGAAGGATGAAGAGACTAAAAAGGAGACAACCAAGGCTTGGTTTTGAAGTTGACATCAGAGGAGATTGCTGGACTTGTGTGTGATGACATCCTTAATCAAGACTGGGCATTCTGAGATCGTATTTTACTTTGAGGAGTCTATTTGGCTATGATGCCAACCACCAACCCAAGATGCTTGGGAAGATTGTTTGCAAAGGATGAACTAAGCTATGATTCTTATATTCATGGTTGAGCTACGAAGCTCAGGAGATTTTAATGTTTTGTGTGGATTGATTCACAAAACAATTAAGCTTTATTCACAACAAGACAAAGCACTCATAGATGCGCACACAGATGTGTTTATTGAACTAAATAAAAAACTTACGGGAGCATCTATTTGTGCGTCTATTCTCACGTCTGGAGACCCGCGTCTACCAGCACATCTATATAGCAGACACATGTGCATATAGACGTGCATTTAGATGCTTAAATAGATGCTCTTATAAACGCATTTATAGATGCAAAAATAGATGCTTGTCGAACAGACAGACGCGTATATAGACGCGTTTATAGACGCACTGATAGACGCGCTTTATAATATATTTTTTTAAATTTACAGAATGTTGTGTATGTTGTGTATGCTATATAGTTACAAGAATCCCATTTCCACATTGTGTAATGCAATTCTTACAGCCAACCGCATTTTAATTACAATTCCAAATAAAACATTACAACTCCAAAATGCAATAAAATTGAAAGCTCAAAAAGTACTTGTATGTACATATAGCATGAAGCTAAGCCACGTCATGTCGCTTCAAGTACAAAAAATAAGAGGAGTGTATATACAAGAGGCACGAAGCCAAGCCAGTGGCTTTAAGTACAAAAAAGAGTAGCTAGCACTTCTTCTACGACTAATCCTCGCTGCCTTCCACGCTCTCTTCTGCGCTCCCTTCTACGCCTCCTTCCTCGTCTTCCTCGTCGTCTTGTGCACGGGCCTGTAAACAAGGGACAACATATATCAATGTATGAAAAATCAAATCTTTACTTATAATTTTGGCATTATTGAATTACTTTCAAATACCTCGGGGGCCGCTCTAGTAGCCCGGGTATACTGCTCCTCAGTAATCAACCCGTCATCATAGAAGTGCCTCCATGTATCTCCTCTGCGATGGTGGTGGTGGTAGGCTGTCTCCACAGGAGTAGGGTATCTGCCCACGATCTCAAGCTGCAAGACGACACAATCTGCGGAGGGATTAGTACAAAGAGACAACCTCCTGATAAACTACATAAGCAATATAATTTGAGATCGATACTTACAAATTGGGTCTCCCATGATTCAACACCCCCTGCTCCAAAATGTGCACTTCCATATTCCTCCATCTGGATCCTTCGTGCCTCCACGTGCTGCAGACTGGGGTCCTCCCTCGCTGACTTCATTGCTTTCTTCCACTCACGCTTGTGAGCGGTGTGGAGTGGGCCCCTTGATGGTTGACCTCCCTCGAGCCTGGCAAGCTCCACTAGTGCCTGCCTCTTAAGCGAAGATCTTTTATTGCCAAGTATCGTAACAATCTTTGACTTGGCCCATTTATCTGTGAACTGGCGATTGGGGGGGTTAGGATACCTAGAGCGAACAGCAGCAAGGGTCTCATCAACTAACCTCTTTGGCTAGTCTTTGAAGTGGATAAAGCAATCTCTGTAATTGTTAGCAATTACAGAGCACATGAAGGCCATGATGTCCTTCCCCCGTGCATCCATCAAGATGCCTCCTGTCTGAGTGATGTCATAGAATATCGTACCATCACCCGGAGGCACGTCTAAATCATATGAATCATCATCGTCCCCACTGCCACCCCTCCCAAAGCACTGCGCCAGGCATCCCCCACCGCTCTCCCTGCTACTATGCCTGCTACCGTGTGGTGAGACTGCACGGGACTACGCTAACCACTCATAGCTGGAGAACCGAGTCTCGACTGCACAGGAGTACGTCGACAACTCTACGAGACAGAAGGACCTCTTGATGGCATGGGGAAAGGGGCATAAGACAGCATGGCAGAAGGAGCATAAGACGGCATGGGAGATGGGCCTATGCTGTGTAGCCAGTTGGGCTATGCTGACTCCGCTGGGGTGATCTCAGCTAGTGTGGGGTGGTTTGGAGTCTGTAGTGCCGACTCCTAGGGGGTGTTTAGAGTACATGTCATATACCCATATAACTCCGTAGGACTAGGAGGGTGTCCTAAAAGGTTATATAAGTCCCTCCAAATAGAATCCCGAGGATCAGGTGAGCTGGAAGTGCTTCTTAGCCACATGTTGAACTAGAAAAAAGAAAAAAAATATATTACTGATGAGCTGAGAAGAAAGAGGAAGGGAAGAGAGGATTACTACCGGAGCGCGTCTATCGACGCGTCTGATTAGCGCGTCTATTTTTGCATATAACAGCACGTCTATAAACGCGTCTGTCTGTGTCTATAAACAGGCTAGATGTGCATTTAGACATGCCTGTAGATGCAGTTTTAGACGCGCTCTGAGACACGCCTCCGACAGACGGACTTTTCTAAAAAGTAGAAAAGGACATTGTGCCCGACACACAAATGTGACACTGACACCTAGATCATGCATTTTTTGGATACAAGAAAGTACAAATCCAAAGAGAGCAAACTTCCAAAAAAGATCAACTGCAAAAAGACTTACCTTGGATAGAGGTATGGAAGGTTCTTCTCCTTTTTCAAAGTTGCGTCTCCTCCTTGTTCGTCCTCCTCTCCTTTAAGGTTGGAAGTAAGTATGGGTGCCTTCCTCTTAAGTGTAAGCTTGGAAGTAAGTGTGGGAGCCTTCCTCTTAAGCATCGAAACTGTGGATCTACTAATAAGGAAGCAAGCAAGCTGCGCAAAGTATAAGTAATGTGAAGAAAAGCGAAGCGAGCGTGCTAAAAGCAGGTTTAAAAGCCGCATCTATAGGTGCATCTAAAAGCATGTCTATAGGTGCATCTAAATACACAGAGTAGATGTAGTTTTAGACATGCACCACAGAACAAGCAGATGTGCTTTTAGACGCGCCTTTAGACGCGCCACAGAGTTTAAAATTAAACATTTGAAGAAGAGCAAATTTGGTGGGTTGTTTGTTTGTAGCATTAGGGAAGAAGGGAACTCATTTTGGGGCCCTGTAAGAAATTCACTATTTTTTGATTTATTTCTCTCCTAAAAGACCTCAAAAATAGTAAAATACGGAAACGTGGCTCAGATTTGTCAGTAAGGACTACAGAACTGTCAATTCAAAAAGGAATAAGATAATCTTTTGTCTGACTAACACGATTTTGTATTAAATATCCTCTTAGATTTTTTTTTGTTTACCAAAGATTCTCCATCTCTTTGGCCGACGTGTGCAGGTCTTTCATTAAGAGTCCATCACTGAACTTAGTGATTGCAAGTTTTCAAAATATTCACATGGATACCGCCACACTTCCACGATTCATGTTACAAAACGACTATGAGATTGAAAAACAAACTTCGCAACCTGAGGAGCACAAAAAATGGCCGATACTAGTGAGTCACTATCTGAGAAGAAGCGATTACACCATCTTCACATCGACTTGGAAGAACAATATGCTCCAGCACAAAAAAGACGAAAGGATACGGTGCTGAATGCTCAACAGCGGGAAAATATGAGAAGAGAAGGGCTTCAACATATTGACTTATGGTGCGACGGAAGCATATATCCAAAATGTCAAGTAAAAAACTCTACACCTCCATTTGTCAATCCCACCACATTACTGAGGTTTGCCGGCAATGGACAAAATGGACTTCTTGGTTATATTTCAGCGCAGTCTGCATTCGCGGAAACGTATAAAATGATGTACCTACAAGAAAAGGGGGCCAAGATGGAGGAGATAGCCATTCGTGCAAAATTGGAGCAGCAGTTGTAGAATGAAATCGAGGAGCATTCAAAGAGTAAAAAAGAATTGACAAGAGCAAGAAAGAAGAGAACCGTGCTTGGAGACAGACAACATAGCAGGAAGATTAAAAACATTGCAAATTTGAAGGCTGGGACTGGTGGATGCAAGCGACGAATTCAGGAAGCAAGGTTAGATTGAAATTTATCATTTTGTATACTCAAAAAGGCTCTCTTCCAGACTATATCTATTTCGTTGATTGTCGCAAAATAAGAATGGAGGTGCTGAATAATATAGTCATATTGTGTTGTTATTACAGGAAATTATTGGAGCCTGCAAAAGAAAATATGGACCCGAACCTTCTTCCTGTTAAACAAATGAAAGGATTGCTTTCTTGCGGTGTAGCAAAAGGTTTGATTGAGGAAAAAAAATACAAAACAGTCAAACGCAATGTTGTAGAGGACTTTGTATCCAATAATCAAGTTGATGGCACTATAATCCAAGAGGCTCTTGATGTTAGTGGAGTTAGCAGGAAGGGATATAGTTCGATTTTCCATGCGATATCCTCAACTTTGAAAGATCAAAGGATTAAACGAGTTTTACTGCCAAATCCAGCAACCGTGTGGAGGATAAGAGGTCATTTGAATGAAAGTATAGATGAATTTATTGGGCAATATATCCATATTGAAGAAATATTTCATGGTGTTAAAGGAACCACTGTGTATGATCCTTGGAACAATATATTTTTAGATCTGCAACAACTTCAAAAAAGAATGGTCAAGTTTTATGGAATAACATTTGAGGAGTGCAAAGGCATTTTGAAATTTGTTATCAAACTGGATGAGTGTGAGGTTGTAAAGGAAAAGAAAATGGAAAGAGTTACTATTACATTGATGAATGGAGCGATTGATACATCATTGACTGAAGCGAGTTCGAAGTATTTTAGTGTGCAGTCAGAGAAACACATATGGTGGTTAGGCTCGTTCCAGGTATGATCATGGGTTGTTTTATACTTGATTTTGGTCATTGTTTTCAAATCTGATATAGTAATACTTTTGTTTTCTATAATCTCACAGGTGAAGACCGAAGACCATGAAACACTAGATTGGGTGTTTCATCACACGGAAATACCAACAATAATCAAAAGACAAGTGCAAGGCGAGAATCTCCATGTTGCAGGAAAAGGTGATTTTCAAGTAGAGTGGCACATGGCCGGGGATCTTAAAACACTTAAGTGCATGTATAACATTAGTAAAGGAGGCAACTCAAAGTCTCCTTGTCTTTACTGCAAAGAATCAGCTCAAGTAATGGATTCAAAATGGTAGAAGAGAGCACCTAATAGAGATAAAGTTGACCCTGACTTCAAGGCCATTCTGGACATTCCACTATGTAATGTTCACATCTGCACATTGCATGGTCTATGTCGAATTATTGAGAAATTGGTATTTTTATATATTGGATTTGCTTGGAAACTCCGTCCCGAAAAAAATAGAAAGGATGCTCTTCAAGCATTGGAAAAAGTGTTATCCGATATAGGTCTGCATGGAGGAGATGTTCAAATCACAAAGGATTTTAAAAAGTCTACCAATGGCAAGGAGGTACCAATCAAGCCCTCTATTGGTGGTGTTAAGGCAAGAAGATTCTTGTCTCGACCCAAACACAGTAAGCAAGTAAGGCAAGGTAGAGCAGTTTCAAAGATTAATTATGGATTGTGGAAGCAAGTCCATAATGCTGTGAAAGATCATGAGGCAGATGGGGAAGCACGAAATAGGAAGGCAGAGGTGTGGAGGTCTCTTGATCAACTTTTCATGTTCTGTGACAAAGTAACATGGACAAAGAGTGATTACAAGAACTTTGAGGAGGCAATTAAACATTTTGGAAAGTCAATGAAAGACGCGTGGACAACCTGCAATATAACTCACTACATGGTAAGGTTATGTCGTTTTCTTTTACTTAAGTGTGATCTTCTTTTTTTTAATTACTTACTATGCATTCTTATGTCTTACAGCATATCATATACAACCACCTTCCCTATTTTGTCAAAAAGTATGGATGCCCAGCTATTTGGTCTACCCAAGGCATGGAGAAGTCTCACTACATGGCACGTAATGCATTTTTTAGACACACACAACACTATGGAGGGAGTCAGAAGGTGAATAGTCTGAAGGAAGTCTTCCAATGGTTTTACCGAGGCATACTACAAAGGCTGCATGCTAAAAGAAAAGTTGCTAGCTCCAAAATCAAGCTTGCTTTTCTTCTAGCCCAAAAGCAAAGACGAAGACAAGCTCTAGACAATTCAATTGCAGCAGAGAGACATAGACAGTGGAGGGAATCGAAGATATTTAGAAACCATAAATGGACAAGTAAACATGAATAGGACTCATTTGTAACTTATTGGTGTTATGTCCACATGTTTTCAAACTCATTCAATAGAAATTTTTTTAGTGGAACAAGTGACTCTTGGTGTTATGCATGAAAAAAATTTCAATGTGAAACATATGATCTGAACTTAATACAATTTGTTTACAATTTCAATATATTGTTCATTTAATATTTAACGACACCACTCTATGTAAATGTACAAATCATTTCATCATCAACTTATTAATCATTTATACAAGATCATACCAGATATCAAAGACTTTATACAAATCAGTTCAAATTTAATATAATGTTTGTGCTATATTCGATGACTAAATCCTATTTCTCCCAAGGCCTGTTCATCGGAACTCTCTTTTTGATCTTGATTGGAGTCTTTTTCTTCTTTATTGGCTTGATGTCGACTGTCTCTTTATCCTTTTCTTCAGCTCTCTCCACCTGTTCCTCTTCTTGGACTGTGTGGCCTGATGCAATCATGGGTGGCTCTCGAAACCTTACGAGCTGGTGTTTTCCATAGCCCTCCAGATATTTGGGGTCCTTAACACCACATGCTAATGCATAAGAAGTGTAAGACAAAAAGTAAGCGGCCCTAGAGGCCTGCTTATTCACATAATCTCCAAATATATCTATGGCAGACAATCTCTCTATCAAAATGATCTTTTCCTTTTGCCATGAAAGAGCATGTCCACCTAAAGCCCTGGACAAACATCTTAGGAAGTAAACAATGGCTTCTCCATTGTTGCTCAACTGCCTATGGTAAATCAAGATCTTGGCACTGCCTAGATCATGAATATAATGAGCTAGGCTTGACATTTTGCGAAACCCAACCTGCCTGCTTCCACTTGATCTCTGGAGGAATGTGTCATCCTCAATTTGTAGCTGCAACATATCAAAGGATTGGAGTGAGACAATACACAACCTACAAAACTAAAGTTAAGCAGAAGTCAAAGTATATGATTTGAAGTACCTTCTCATTTTCATCAGCAACAAGCAGTTCATCTTTCCAAAGATTTATCCCTCTCCCTTCTTGTACAGCCTCTTCTCTAGTCTTTTCTGTGTATAGAGCTGAGAGATTCATAGCTTCCTGTGTGAGCTGGAAGGCAGCTTCATCTAGCTCTTGGAACTTTTCAGCCTCTTTGAAACAAAATGAAAGGGCCTCTACAGGATCAAACATTGTTTCCAAAGCCAGAAGTGAATGGTCATCCTCTATGCCAACCTCCTTGTCAAGCCTTGAAGCCTGGGCAATAAGGGAAATGGCATAGTCCTCCCTCAAATCAAACATACACTCTATATCATGGAGGAAAACATAATCCTTTCCACCAATCAACACACCTGGAAGCATGGGCACTGCATAGTTGCTGCTCTGAACATCAAAATCTTCAACTGGCTCTGCTCCCCTCAGAGTTTTTTTCCTCAGTTGAACAAGGTCAAGAGCAGCCACTTGCAGCCCCTCATCCTGAAGGTTGATATCTTCTTCTTGCTCTGCCATTTCAGAGCCCAAAGAAACATCCTCCTTTTCAAAAGCTTCAGATGTGTCTTCTTCTTCTGTTTCCTGCCCTTGTTCATCCAAAGACTCCTGACTGAAGACAATGTACATAAGAAATGCCATGCTCTCCTCCAGCACTCTGCACTTTCTGGTGTGCAAAGTACAGTTGAATTTATAGTGATCAGGCAGGCTGTCAAATCTTCTACTCACATGGTACCTCAGCCTGTCATTGGAGACAATATGATTAAGGTGCACAAAAACCTTTTCACCTCCCACAATTCTTCCTGCCTCTGTCAGTTCTTTGAAGGCATCCCAATAGTCTGAAAGAAAATCTTTGTGTTGCTCTAGTATAGAGCTCATTGAGAACTCCATGTTGAAAATACTGTGGTATAAATGGAAGTTACTCTGAGCCTTGCATTTGTGAAGAAACTCAAATAGGAGCAAATCTGGAGAACTATCCTCTTCTGGTTCCATTTGTTTTTTGATGGAAGAATCAGCACTCTGCTCCAGCCTCTTCTTTTTGCCTGTTCAAAAACTTATATACTATGAATTCTATATGCTGACATATGCAATCAGTGAATGCATTGTATATCACCAGATAATTCCTTCATGACATCTCATCACTCACCTGGTGATTGCTGTGGTCTAATTATAGCAGCAGAAAAGTCCAGCTTCCTCTTGAAAGGTGGGGCCTGGGAGCCAGCTGTTCCAAAACAAAAACATTTCTCATCATCAAGGAAGATTTCCACAGGGCTAAAGATAGCAAATTAATGAGGTAGAAGTGAGAAACAAATAATACACAGGAATTTGCAGCAAAATGCGATATGGGCTGTTTAGAGAATTGTAAACCACTCTCCTCACATTTTGTTGCAAATTCTCAAATTCTGTTCATGTGCATGTCAAATCAAGAACTTGGTTCATCTCAGTGATTCCTGGACACTATGATCTCATATGCAAGAGAAATAATGGAATGAGTGAAACTATTCATGAGGAATGTGTCAACAACAGGAATTTGCAGCAAAATGCGATATGGGCTGTTTAGAGAACTATAAACCACTCTCCTCGCATTTTGTTGCAAATTCTCAAGTTCTGTTCATGTGCATGTCAAATCAAGCACTTGGTCCATTTCAGTGATTCCTGGACACTATGATCTCATATGCAAGAGAAAAAATGGAATGAGTGAAACTTTTCATGAGCAAGGAGTCCACAACAGGAATTTGCAGCAAAATGTGATATGGGCTGTTTAGAGAATTCTAAACCACTCTCCTCGCATTTTGTTGCAAATTTCTTGTTTCTATTCATATCAACCTACAATCTAATTTCTGGGTGATTTACCACATTGTGGAAGAAGGATGGAGCTGAGTGAAGACATTGGGACATCAAAAATCCAATGGATGGAAGAAATAAATGTTGAAAAACATTGAAACCAAACTAGAACTCTGACCTTTTTTTTCCTTTTCCATGCTGATTGAGTTGCACTGGTAAATCTCCTGCTCTTTCTCTAGCTTGAACCTTGCACTCTAGGTAACCTGGAGATCTGGCAGTACTGTCTTTAGGCAGGTTGCAGTCTGGATGGAGTGTGCTGGGTAGGAAAGGATCAGGAGAGAGTCGTGGCAGGGATGAGAGATTGGAATCCAGGGGAGGGAAAAGTGGTTGTGGTATTCATGATGAAATAATGAATGGCACAAGTTCCAAGGAATAAAGTGTACTTTCACACGTGCCAGATTTCAAACTCCAAGAGATCTGGGTCCCATCCACACGTGTGAAAAACGACTAGATTCCACACGTGTGGGATTTAGTGATTCTTTAATTCTATTTGCACTTCTTTGTGGTATCCTGTTTTAGAAATCTTGCCCTCCAGTCTCTGCTCTCTTGCCTCCCTACCTCCATACTCTGCAGCATCAGCATCTTGTCCAGCAGCACAGAATCATCCTCAGGACAGATTACTCCTCAGCAGCACAGCACATCCACAGATAGACTCCAGGTCAGTAACAATGGGTTCTCCCCTTAGTCTCTGCAATCTTTTTGCCTAAAATAGAAAAAATACATATTGTATGGAAATGCATAGACTCAAACCAAGACAGAGAAATCACTGTAGGAAAGCAGATCTTCAAGTGTGATATTTGCATGTGATCTTCTTGCATAACCTCCATTCATACTGTATTTGGTTGGAGGAACATAGAAATCACTGTAGGAGTGCACCAGCATGTCATTTAAAAAATTTGCAGCAAAATGCGATGTGGACCTGTTTGAAATTCCAAACTGCTCATATCGCATTTTATTGCAAATTTCTCTATTTGGCTTCTTCCACCCCTGTGATTGCCTTCTCTTTGTGAGAACATGTTCTGATTTTTTGACTTCCATAGCTGTAGTCTTCTTCCATAAACTCCATTCATACTGTATTTGGCTGGAGAGACAAAGAAATCACTGTAGAAGTTCACCAGCATGTCATTTCAGAAATTTGCAGCAAAATGCGATGTGGACCTGTTTGAAATTCCAAACTGCTCATATCGCATTTTATTGCAAATTTCTCTATTTGGCTTGTTCCACCTCTGTGATTGCCTTTTCTTTGTGAGAACATGTCTGGTTTTGTGACTCCCCTTAGTCTCTGCAATCTTCTTGCCTAAAATAGAAAAATTACATCCTGTATGGAAATGCATAGGCTCAAACCAAGACAGAGAAATCACTGAAGGAATGCAGATCTTCAAGTGTGATATTTGCATGTGATCTTCTTGCATGACCTCCATTCATACTGTATTTGGTTGGAGAAACATAGAAATCATTGTAGGAGTGCACCAGCATTTCATTTAAAAAATTTGCAGCAAAATGCGATGTGGACCTGTTTGAAATTCCAAACTGCTCATATCGCATTTTATTGCAAATTTCTCTATTTGGCTTCTTCCACCTCTGTGATTGCCTTTTCTTTGTGAGAACATGTCTGGTTTTGTGACTCCCCTTAGTCTCTGCAATCTTCTTGCCTAAAATAGAAAAATTACATCCTGTATGGAAATGCATAGGCTCAAACCAAGACAGAGAAATCACTGAAGGAATGCAGATCTTCAAGTGTGATATTTGCATGTGATCTTCTTGCATGACCTCCATTCATACTGTATTTGGTTGGAGAAACATAGAAATCACTGTAGGAGTGCACCAGCATTTCATTTAAAAAATTTGCAGCAAAATGCGATGTGGACCTGTTTGAAATTCCAAACTGCTCATATCGCATTTTATTGCAAATTTCTCTATTTGGCTTCTACCACCCCTGTGATTGCCTTTTCTTTGTTAGAACATTTTCTTCATGTATGTGATCTCTTTCCAATCCTTTGTATGCAGTTTTTCAGAGTGATGGCAAGAACCAAATCAACTGCAAGGCAAGTTGGCAAAGGACCAGGTCTTGCAGCAACAGCAGCTGGGACAGGTTCCAAGAAGTTTAGTGTGCCTCCAAAGGGAAGAGCTTCACATGGCAGGAAGGGTAAGCCAATGAGCTTGCTCAAGCAAAAGGCCAAAAGATTGAATAAGGGTGCAGGTGTGCTTAGGGAAATAAGGAGGCAACAGAAAGCCATAGGTTTTGCAATACCCAAAGCACCCTTTCAAAGACTGGTGAGAGAAATTTGTGACAGTTGGAACCTTGGGTTCAGGTGGAATAGAACTGCCATTCTTTCCTTGCAGGAAATGGCAGAGGATTACCTAGAGAAATATTTTGAGGATGCAATGCTTGTAGCAGCCCATGCTCACAGGGTGACTTTGATGGCCAAAGATTTCAACACTTTGTCCAGAGTGAGATGGAGATATGACAAGCTGGTTCATCCTGTGGAATGGCAGGACATCAAAATGAGAGATATATTGCTAATTCCACCTACAAGGAAGGTCAAGGTTGATGAGGTAAAGGTTGTTGAGGTAACACACTCAAAGAACACCAGAGGGAAGGCTGCTTATGAGGACTCACTGAAGCAGCAAGTAAAAGAAACAAAATCTGTTATAGATGTGGAGACTGGAAAGAAGGAGCTACACATACATAGAAGGTTGAAGGAGCTGGGCCCTGATGTAGTTGTACATATTGAGGATTACATCTTCATTCATTACTCTTATTCTCTTTGGTTGCTTTTCTGGATCTGCCTGCACTCGCTGTCTTTTCATGCATCTGTATGTCTGTTTTGGGACCTTCTGTACATTCTTATTTGGATTTGTGTAGTTCTCCTTGTAAGATTTATTTGTCACGTTGTTTTCATGAGATGTTGCATCCTTGATCTTATCACTCTGACAGTCAAATATTGAATATTCCTTTGTTGATGTCATCCTTTCTTTTGATACATTCGTCAAACCATTTGTAACATTTACAAGTTCACAATCAAAGTCAAACACTGAATAGTCCTTTGTTGATCTCATCCCTACTTTTGATACAATCGTAGAACCACTTGTCACAATGGCATTAGAGTGTCCCGAATGATCTTCAAACTCATCTATTCCTAAGAGAACATCACTCATTGATGCACTTTCTATGGATTTCATAACTCCATAGTCAGTGGTGATAGAGTGTTCGAAATGACCTTCAAACTCATCTATTCCTGAGAGAACATCGCTCATTGATGCACTTTCTATGGATTTCATAACTCCATAGTCTTGAAACTCCTCTACTCCAGAGAGAACATCACTCATTATACTATCGTGCATGATTTCCATAATTCCATAGTTACCTGCTTTGACTCCAAGAACTTTATCAGTATCCATGAAGCCATCCATGCTTGAAAATATAACACTTTTAACATCTTTGCCCAAGTTCTCAATGTGCATGTACTCATCCACCCCGGATAAGGCATCACTTGTGAAATATTTTTCTTTCTCGGTACCAATGAACTCATCAACTTTTGATAAGACGTCAGTGCTATAGTTGAGTGCATTGGAATCATCCATCTCTGAAGGAATAGAGCTTGGTACATTGGCATATTCTTTCAATTCTTTGATGTTGTAGTATACATTATGTTTATCATTAAAAACCACATGCCGAGTCTTTCCAATCTTTAAAAATTGCATGCTCCATCTCAAATCCTTACCTACCTCATAGTAGGGACCATCCAATGACATTGAGTTATCATCCATACCATCATTAGTAACTTTTTGAATTCTCATCTGCGCAAATGTCCAGTGTTCCACTTGTTCAAATCCCAAGACTTGACCTTCTGCTACATACTTATTTGCAAATGATAACATTTGTAAAATATCTCCCACTCTAAAATCCAAAGATATGCACTTCGTATTCCTGATGACATGTGTTGGATAAGTCTCATCTCTGTCCCATGCAATAAATGCTTTGTTGGAAGTATTATAGGGCATAACATCTCCAAGGATTTCCATATCCCCACACTTATGCTTTAGCTCAACATGTGCACTAAGAATCCTTGATACGATAACCGCCACCTTATCTTCGCCAAGTCTTCTAAAGTGACAAATAGAATTTGGATCACTTTCATGGATTGTAGCAAATGCAACTACTTCTCTTTTGCAACATAAAATCACCTTCATCCCTGGAATAAATTTTGTAGCCATCTCCTTTGTGAGTTTCCTTTTTGCAAACAAGCTCTAACAACCATTATAAAGAACATTAGTCTCTTCTCAATAATCTACTTTATTAATGATTTGTTTGAAAATTTAATTAGACACTAACCAATAATAACCGTAAACCAATAACCCTAAACCCTAAACCCTAAACCGTAAACCAGAACAACCCTCAACCCTCAACCCTAACCAATAACAACCCTAAACCCTAAAACCTAAACCCTAAACCCTAACCCAAACACTAAACCCTAAACCCTAACCCCCAAACCCTAAATCCTCACTCCCAAACCTTAAACCCTAAACCCTAACCCTAACTCCTAAACCCTAAACCCTAAACCCTAAACCCTAACTCCCAAACCCTAAACCCTAAACCCTAACCCCCAAACCCTAAACCCTAACTCCCAAACCCTAAACTTTAAACCATAAACCCTAACTCCTAAACCCTAAACCCTAAACCCTTAACCCTAACCCCCAAACCCTAAACCCTAAACCCTAACCCCCAACCCTAAACCCTAACTCCCAAACCCTAAACCCTAAACCCTAAACCCTAACTCCTAAACCCTAAACCCTAAACCCCAAACCCTAAACCCTATACCTTAAACCCTAACTCCCAAACCCTAAACCCTAACCCCCAAACCCCAAACCCTAAACCCTAACCCCCAAACCCTAAACCCTAAACCCTAAATCCTAAACCCTAACCCCCAAACCCTAAACCCTAAACCCTACCCCCTAAACCCAAACCACCAAACTCTAAACCCTAACCCCCAAACCCTAAACCCTAAACCCTAACCCTCAAACCTTGAATCCTAAACCCTAACTCCCAAACCTTAAACCCTAAACCCTAAACCCTACCCCCCAAACCCTAAATCCAAACCACCAAACCCTAAACCCTAGCTCACAAACCCTAAACCCTAACCCTAGCTCACAAACCCTAATTCCTAACTCACAAACCCTAAACCCTAAACCCTAACTCACCAAACCCCAAATCCTAAACCCAAACCACGAAATCCTAAACCTTAAATCCTATGAGTGTTTTCAGTAATATCATTTATTTAAGTAATAGTTTTAATTAGAATTCATAAGTAATAGTGGAATTGATAGTTGGGAGGGTGGTAGTGGGAGAAAGGGAGAGTGGGAAAGTGGAGAAAGGGAGTGTGGGAGGGTGGTAGTAGGAGAAAGGGAGAGTGGGAGAGGGAGTGGGAATGGGGGTGGTGGGGGTGGGGGTGGGAGGATGGGAGTGGGAGTGGGAGTGGGAGAGGGAGTGGGAATGGGGGAGGTGGGGGTGGGGGTGGGAGAATGGGAGTGGGAGTAGGAGAGGGAGTGGGAATGGGGGAGGTTGGGAGAGGGAGTGGGAATGGGGGAGGTGGGGGTGGGGTGAGGGTGGGAGGATGGGAGTGGGAGTGGGAGGGGTGGGGAGTGGGAGTGGGAGGATGGGAGTGGGAGAGGGAGTGGGAATGGGGGAGGTGGGGGTGGAAGTGGGAGGGGTGAGGTGGGAGGATGGGAGTGGGAATGGGGGAGGTGGGGGTGGAAGTGGGAGGGGTGGGGTGGGAGGATGGGGGAGGGAGTGGGAAGAGTAGCCACTATGCTATGACCATCATATAAAGGATAGATAGGTGCCATCAATCCAAATGAGTTGTGAGATCTGATGTGCTTGAGAACCCATGCACTACTACAAGGAGTACCTTTTGTAGTAGGTCTCCAAGGGTCGAGATTATCAACGGGCCAAAGCATTCTCAAAAGGCCACAAAATGCACGTAGGAGAAGAATATTACTTATTGACATGCTTGATGAACATGGCAGGCAAATCAAAAACAATCATGATGTGGGATTTCCTAGTTTGACACAAAGGGAGATCGAGCTTGCTTGTTTGCTGAGCTGCAATGAGAATTGCATCGAGTTGACAGGGCTCTCTCTCTCTCAATATGCAATTATCAAGATGATGTTTTGTTTGCGGATGTAGTGCTAGAATTAATTGCAGATTTCAGTTCTATATAGTTGGAGAGCTTATCTTGACCTATATATTCCACTTGCTGTAAAAAGCAAAAGTATTTCATTTCATGTTCTCTATTCACATCTCCTACTAAATCGCAGGTTCGGAAATTTTTCAAGTTCACTCCTTGGATGCATGCCACACGAGAAGGGTGGATATTTATGTCACTTCTCGATGAGTTCAAGGATTTGGTGCTTGGTCCTCCACTCATTACAGCTACCAATTGGCAAGATCTCTTTCTTGATCTTCATGTCAACCTTCAACAACTGATTGTCCAGTGCATTGTTCAAGGAGACGATGGGTGGAATGATACACCATGGTTGATATAAGGTGAAGAAGTGGTGATATACTGGGAGGACTTTGATTTCACTTCTACTCATTGTTGTGCAGTGATCGAGCTACTTGTTGCATTGGAGGTATTTAAAAGAGTGACATTCTTCGAAGGGTGGGATGTTCCCCAAGCTTAGGGGGAGATTTGGCACATCTGCTTATTAATTCCAATAGATAAGCTCATCCTGAATGATTTCTTCTCGATCTCACTACAAAGGTTTCTAGGGCTTGTGGCTATGGTTGGTAATTTTTTGACCAAGGAATTTCTTTGTACCTACTCAACCCTTTGTGCCTCATTTTGAGCTTCAAGTTGTAATCCTTTTTGGTCTAAAGATAAACTATTAACAAAAGCTTGCAAGTTTATTTGGTACTGAACGTCTTGCTCAAGTGTTTAATTCTCCCCACCCTCTCCTTCTACCTATCTTGGATTATTGAGAAACTTGGGATGTTTGGATTTTGGTCTTGGTGTGATGACATCTTGACGGGTGAGGTGTATTGTTATAGCAAGTCTGCACCAGCAAGTACTTGCAACCAAGCTGAGTACTCGGCACTCATTTTTGTGTTACATGTCAGCCATACACATGAAGACATAGATCAAATCTTCAGTGTTATCTCTAGTGAGTTAAAGTCAATGGATGTTTTGACAATAAAGGATATGCTATATCGAATTGGGAAAAAAATTGGAGTGTCTCGCAAGGAAGAATCAGAAGTGGCTATCTTAGAGAGGATGGTAGATTGGAGAGCATTCATAGAGCCACATTTACAAGTAGGAGATGATTTCCTAATAGGATACGCAAAATCCACACTACTTTTAGTTTCACATGCATAACAATATTCCAGTGAAGCAATGGAAGCACTACTCAGAAGATGGAGATCATTTATGGAGTGAGACAATGAATAATTCCATTGGAGGAAACTAGATTTGTTCTTGCAAAAAACAAATCAGTTGACATAGATGAAATGAAAGGCTTGAAAGCCTTCATTAAACATCTTCAAAGTATGATGCAGAAATATTGTGAGCAATCAACTAAGAATTTGGAGATAATTAAATCAACTGAAGCACTTATCCAATCTTTAAAAAGACAAGAAAACTTAATGAGCATTGAATACTATGAATCCTTTTGGCCGAAACAAGCTAGGTCACCAAGTTGTCCTTTAGATATAAATATGTTAGTAGATATGGAGGAAGTAGAGGAATGCCTTTTACCTGGAAAATATTATGGCAAGAAGGGAGAAAAACCCTTACTAGAGTTTATACCATTTGATGAGATTGAAGAGGGTCTATTTGTTGCAGTTTGGGCATCTGATCCAGGTTCATAGTTGGATGACCAAGGTGGCCCAATTTGGGTTACAAAGGTTGTAAGATAAAAAGGGATGACAAGGGAACTCCTATAACATTCACAGCTTTATGGTATGAACCAAAGCCATTGAAAAATCTCCCGAGAAGGTATACAATAAAACAACTCTATCTCGGGGGGGTCACTCATCATATGTAACCCTATCACGTGAGTTCAACAGAAGGATTTTTTTAATTTCTAAAATTTACAAAAATAAATATACATAAGGGACTATTTAAAATAGTTTTGGAAAAAATTTACAGATTTGTATAGAAAAGGGGTACATTTTATTAATGAAATTTTTTACAGATAAGGGACTTTAAATATAGGCCCTGAACGCATGTGATATAGAGGGTTTATACATAGTGATCCCCCCGAGAACTCTATAAGGGATGCTTGCAAAAGATATGTGAATGGATTCCAAATAATGAAGGATTAACAGAGGTGGAAGTTAGTAGCATTATTCATTGCTGGAAATCGAGGACACGAAGTTTTAAGAAGAAGCATGGATAAAATGTTGAAAAATGTATCACAATACTTGATCCAAGTCGTGTCCATATTAAACATCATTTGACAAGACTTAACCCATCAAGCGCAAATACATTACATGAATCTGATGACTCTGAATGAGATTCAGATGCATAAGATAATGTTTTGTATGCTTTTTTCCATACAAATGGTGTATCTATATACCACCAATAAGATAATGTATTGTATGCTTTGTTTTTCAAAAAAAGAGTGTATCTATACACCACTTATATATTGAATTCAACACTCCTTTTTTTCAAAAAAAATGGTGTATCTATACACCACTTATATGTTGAATTCAACAAACTCTTTCCATATGGTGTCATATTTTCACTTTATCAGCATAGTGTTAAAATTGAACTAGAGTTAGGAGACTACTACTATTATTATTATTATAGTTATTGGATGGGGGCACCATGCATAAGTTTGGGAATTATAGCTTCATTGAACCATTTTTTTTTAAATTAGAGGTCACCACTTGAAATTTTAGCTTAATAAGGCCATATTTGTATATAAGTGACCCATTTAGTGCTCTAAAAAACCCAATTTTTGAGCTCACTAAGTGAAGTTGAGTGGAGAGGTAAGTCCAAACCAGGAGAGAAAGTCCAAAAATTTTGAATAGTATGTTCAATATATTATCATGGCTATCAACTATTTCACAAAATGGACCAAGGCTAGTAGAAAGGCTAACACACGAGCAACAACCAAATTCCTATATGAGAATGTTATATCACACTTCGGCCTCCCACTCAAAATCATGAGCGATTGAGGGAGGAGTCAGGAACGCATTTTATCAACAAAATGATTCATATACTAATGAGTTCATTCCTGATTGTTCACGGAAAGTCCACTCCCTATCTTCCTAGAGTGAATAGCCACTCTCAGTTCCGGTGGACTCAGGAGGTCCTAAAACTTCTATGTTACTCATCATTTGCACTCCGGTGGAGTTTACAAATAGCTCTATTTCCAAAACATTTTTCAGTCCATGTGTTGGACCCAGTGATTGAGACCACGATTTCCAAAATCGTCTGTCTCATTGTGTTTCAGATGCCCAAAAACCCCTACCTGTCAGTTCTTACGCGATTCGGTGGAGGATTTTCAGAGTTATAGATCTCTGTGTATTCGATTTCATCTCTCTGTTATGTATTTTTCTTTCTAAGGTTTTGAAACCTTAGATTTATGCCACATGGCAGTGGATAAGTGTTGACTCCCATTTCTCACTCATCGGTTGGGATTTTGGAGTTTCAATAGAAGAGAGATATTTGCAAATTTTCTTGCCGAGTCCGATTATGCAATGGCGCCCATGTTTTGAGGCATCTCAGGTTCTATTTTTAGTAGCGGTCATTACCATGGGACTATGATTTCTTGAGTATACCTTATGCAGATCACTCTGGTTGCAGTTTGAGAAGTGTGCGCTCATTCGTGGTGTACATTGATTGCAGTGGATGATTTATAGGCCATTTGGATGCATTGCGGTCCTTATTAGATGCGCTGATAGGCCCAAATTTCCTTGTGGGATGCTATTTTTATGGGCGCTTTGCACATGGATGCTATTTTATGCTGAGGGACAGCTTTGACATATTGCAGGTGATGCACTGATAGTGCTATGCTCTCTTGGATGAGATATTATTAATGCATATGCCAGTGGACGGTGTTTATGCTTGAGTCATTTGGCACTTATTGGCATTTTGGATTGCCATTGCAGTTGGCATTTTCTTTTGGGCCAGATTTGCTCATATGGATGCATAGTATATGCACATGAGTCAGATGCTTTGAGACATGAGTTTTGGTAAAATTTCACTCTATTGTGGAATACACATTTAGGTGCACCTGGTATTTGGTGTGATTCTCTCTTGTAGGCACTAGCATTTGGGATTTTGCTTCATTTGCATCATGGCATCCTCTTCCATGTCTGAAAAGGAGTTTTTCAGCATTAAAAAGTTTGATGGGACAAACTTTTCTTTGTGGAAAGAAAAAATAATGGATGTGCTTATTCAAAAGAAGCAGATTAAACCCTAGGCAGGGATTGAAGCTAAGCCTGCAAATATGTCTGAGGATGATTGGAATGAGTTGGATGCATTAGCAAAATCTACTATTAGACTTCATCTTGCAGAGTCAGTTTATTTCACAGTAGTAAAAAATGAGCAGACTTCGAAAGATTTATGGAAGAAATTGTGTGCCACTTATGAAAAGGAAACTGCCTCTAATAAAGTTTACCTCATGAAGAGGTTGTTTGAGGTACAGATGAAGGAAGGGGTCTCCATTGCTTCTCACTTGAATGAATTCAATATTATTTTCAGCCAGCTTCAGGCTCAGAAGATGAATTTTGATGTGGAGACTAAGGCAATATTTCTCTTATGTTCATTGCCATCTTCATGGGATACCTTCCGTACAGCTGTCAGTAACTCTACACCTGGTGGAGTATTGAAATTTGATGATGTTATGGGTAGCTTGTTGGCCAAGGAGATTAGACGGAAGTCTATGGACGGCAATAAGCAGGATGTAGCCTTGAATGTGCAAAGGGGCAGATCACAGTTCAGGGGGAAGTCCCATGAAAGAGGGAAGTCTCGTAGCAAATCCAGGGCACGGAACATTGAGTGTTACCACTGTGGCAAGAAGGGCCATATGAAAAAGGATTGCTACAAGCTAAAAACAGAGCAAAAGGATAAGAAAAAGAATGCAAATTGGGGTGCAAATCAAAAGGAAGAGAGTCCAAGGGAGGACAAAGGAAAAGTGAAGATCGAGGAGATCAATGCAGTTACACATGATAGTGACAATGACGTTCTCTTCATGTCTAGTTTATCTGCAGAGTTGCTTACCACTTCAGATGATGCATATTCCCAAGATTGGATTTTGGATTCTGGTGCTTCATTTCATGTTACTCCCCATAGGGAATGGTTCTCCACTTATGACAGTGGAAAGGCAGGTTGTGTGCATCTTAGAAATGACTGTGCATATGACATAGTGGGAGTAGGTGACATAAAGTTTTCTTTTGCAAATGGGTCTGCATTTATTTTGAAACATGTGAGACATGTGCCTAAGTTGACCAAGAGTCTTATTTCAGTGGGTCAGCTAGATGATGCTGGTTTTCACACCACTTTTGGCTTTCAGAGTTGGAAAATTCAAAAGGGCTCTATGCTTTTGGCCAGGGGTGCCAAGTGTGGGACTTTGTATCCCTTACATGTATCAGGGGTATTTGATCATGTTGTTGCAATAACCAAGCAGCCAAGCACTTCTTTGTGGCATTGCAGGTTGGGGCACATGAGCCAAAATGGAATGAAACTCTTATGCCGTGTGGGTTATGTACCGCATTTGAGTTTCTCTGATTTTGAATTTTGTGAGCACTATCTCTATGGGAAGCAGACTAAATCAGCCCATAAAAGAAGGTGAAAGGAAGAGTTTGAAAAGCTTGATTTGGTGCATTTAGATGTATGTGGTCCCATGCCTACACGGTCATTAGGCGGGGCTGAATACTATGTGACATTCATTGATGATGCAACTAGGAAAGTGTGGGCTTATGCTATAGCTTGGAAGAGTGATGTGTTCCAGGTATTTCAGAAATGGCTGGCCTTGGTTGAGAATCAGTCTGGTGGAACGCTTAAATGCCTACGGATTGACACTGGTGGAGAGTATCTCTCTCATGGCTTTCAACATTTCTATGATACACGTGGGATTAAGAGGGAGCTCACATCCCCTCGTACTCTTAGAGCAAAATCCAGTTGCAGAAAAGATGAACCGTACCATTCAAGAAAGGTTGCAATGCATGCTTTCCAATGCAAGTCTTTATGGTGGTTTTTGGGCTGAGGCAATGAAGACTGTAGTGCATGTGATCAATAGATCACCTAGTAAGAGTTTAGATGGTGGTATTCCTGAAGAGGCATGGAGTGGCAAGAAGCCCTCTTACTCTCATTTGCATATATTTGGGTGTGAGGCATATGCACATGTGCCAAAAGAGCTTCAAAAGAAGCTAGATCCTAAGTCTAGGAAATGCATCTTTCTGGGTTATGGTGAAAGTGGAGAGATGGGCTATCGTCTCTGGGATCCAGAAGCAAAGAAGATCATACACAGCCATGATGTAGTCTTCAATGAGAAGAAGATGCATGAGGCACCCATGAGGGATGTGGAAATGAGGAGAATCACTTTCTAGGATGTGAATCCCGGGGGATTCACTCTTCATTAAAGGGGGAGGTCACCTGTGTGCATGAAGTTTAAGAAAACCCCCTATTTAAGATCCACGTAGGATGATAAAACATCCCTATTTAAGCTTATAAGATACCACCAAAATTCTATTATGTCCCCGCCCCTTTCCTTAAATCTGTGCTCTTTCTCAAACATTTAGATTACACAATAAGCAAATTTAGATTACTTTCCCTATGACTATTTAAAACCATACACAAAACCAAACTTGTTCGAACTAGTTACCCTTGGTAGCCTATACTATGTCCCCCCCTTTTAAATATGGCATGGCCCCCCTAACTTAAATTCAATATTGGGAAAAAATAAAAAGGGCACCCACCCCTAATGTATAAGCTTATGCCTCATTTCAAAAAAAACCCCTATTGTACACTCACATGATATCATAAGTTTCCCCCTATGAATCCCCCGGGATGTGAATCCACCTACATATGTTGATAGACAACAAGAAATGGTACCACCAAGTACTCCCACAGGTATACAATCAAGGATACATGATGGATCATCTATTGGTGGAAATGATGAGCCAAATGTGGCTAATATGCAGGTGGGACAGTAAGCTGAAATGCCCTTGAGAAGATCATCTAGAGTGTCTAGACCGCCTGATAGGTTTGTTCCAGGGGTAGACTATGTGATTCTTACTGATTGTGGGGAGCCTTCTTGCTATAGAGAGGCTATGATGCGCGAGGATCAATGCAAGTGGGAGTATGCTATGCAATCAGAGATGAGTTCACTTATGAAGAATAAGACTTGGGACTTGGTTTCTTTGCCACATGGAAAGAAAGCATTGCCATGTAAATGGGTTTACAAAATGAAGGTCACAGGTGATGATGTGCCTAGGTACAAGGCCCGTTTGGTCACTAAAGGGTTCAAGCAAGAGAAGGGTGTGGACTTTGATGAGATATTCTCTCTGGTTGTGAAGATGACCACACTTAGATGCATGCTTAGAAGTCTAGTGGCAGCAGAGGATATGGAGCTTATGCAGATGGATGTCAAGACAGCTTTCTTGCATGCGGATTTGCATGAGGAAATTTACATGGTGCAGCTGGAAGGCTTTGAAGAAAAGGGCAAAGAAAATTTAGCTTGCAAGCTGAAGAAGAGTCTCTATGGTCTTAAGCAAGCGCCTAGAGAATGGTATCAGAAGTTTGATGCCTTCATTCAGTCCTAGGGTTTTAGAAGGAGTGAAATTGATCACTGCCTCCACAATAAAAGGGCTAAGGATAATAGCATGATAATCTTGGCACTATATGTGGATGATATGCTATTGGCTAGCAAGAATACTTATGAGCTAGATGCATTAAAGGCCAAGTTGCATGAGGCATTTGATATGAAGGATTTGGGACTTGCAGGTCATATTCTTGGTATGCGCATCATGCATGATCGGAGTAGGAAACTCCTTTGGCTTTCACAAAAAGAGTATGTTACAAAAGTATTGCAGCATTTCAATATGGAGGGGGGGAAGGTAGTGAATTATCCATTGCCTCCATATGTGAAACTGAGTCATACAGATAGTCCCAAATCAGATGAGGAAAGGACCATGATGGCCAAGGTTCCTTATGCATTAGTAGTTGGGAGTCTTATGTATGCTATGATAGCTACTAGACCAGACATTGCATTTGCAGTGGGAGTTGTTAGCTGGTATATGGCTATTCCAAGAAAGAGGCATTGGGAGGTAGTTAAGTGCATCATGAGGTACATGAAGGGTACCAAGGAGATGTGCATCTGCTTTGGTAGAGGAGACATGCATGTACTTGGGTACACAGATTCAGACTATGCAGGGCATGTGGATAGTAGGAGATCCACTTCTGGTTATGTGTTCACCTTTGCAGGTGGTGCAGTGTCGTGGATGTCTCGCACACAGAAGTGCGTTGCTTTTTCTACAACAGAGGCTGAGTATGTTATAGCCACAGAGGGTTGCAAGGAGGCTATATGGCTTGATCAGCTAGTGGGAGATTTGGGGATTCATACAGGTGTACCGACATTGCATAGTGATTCCATGAGTGCTATTCAGCTAGCACGGAATCTGATCTTTCATTCAAAGACCAAACACATTGAGGTCAGGTACCATTTCATCAGGGAGGTACTTGAGGACAAGTGCATAGAGCTTGTCAAGGTTCATATAGATGATAACTCTGCAGATATGCTGACGAAGAGTCTACCTAGTCAGCGGTTTGAGTATTGTCATGTATTGATGGGCATTGGATAGTATGCTCACTGGTTGTTCTCCCTTAAAGGCACATTGTCCTTTAAGTGGGAGGTTGTGGGGGTTAAAGGTCACTGTGCCCTTACCCCGGTTATGTACAATACTCAAACACATATATAAATGAATGAAACAAAAGATTAGGGTGGTTCTGCACCCACCAAAACTTGTGTGCCTCTCTATCTCTCTCTCTCCCTCTTCCGTTCTTGCTTCCGTTGAGAGCACTCTCAGGTGTGACTAATGATGTGTCAGTCAGTATGTGTGATTGAGTGAATATAGGAGTGTCGTCTATGATTGAGAGATTCTAGGAGACATTGGTGGTCTTCTTAATTAAGATAACACCTACTCATGGAAAGTTGCTTATATGTACTCCATTATATGGATGAATCTATAGCTTCAAGCAATTAGAGGATAGTTGCACCTGCTGTCTGTGCTGACACAATATATAATTCATGCTATTTCGTGCAATGCGACTTGATGGAGCCAAATTTCTCTAATTCCTCTTAGGCAAGGCTAGGCAGCACCAAGAGCTATCTACAATTCAAATCTAAAGGCAAATGCTCTAGTATTTTAGGCGCAAAGAAGAAAAAAACGATCGACTTTTGAACTTTTGGCTATGGCAACTTGGCGTGACATTTTGCCTCTGCTCTTTGGTGGAGTTCTCTAGTAATAAAGCTTCCTTTCCATGCTAAAAGCCCTCTAAAAGCCAACTCCAGTAGTGTGAATTTGATCCTCTAGTTCTTGACTATTCGATTTGGGGGTTTCTCTGAAATCTCCTTTATGGCTGAAGCATTGCAAGTGGTTAGATGCTCAAAAGTTTTAGTAGAATAAACTTCAGTTTTGTTTGCCAAGTGTGGAATCCCTCTCCTTCAAACTTATCTATTTTCAGTTTGGAAGCCATTTAGGAACGTCTTACCAAATTAATGACAGTGTCTAATCCTGTTACAAAAGGTCAATCTTTCTGAACCAAAAAATCACCTTCACCATATAGATGCAAATTGCAAGATAAGAATTATGAAAAACCTAATTGTTTGGCATAATCATAACCAGTTGGCTTCTCTCGCTACGAATGGTGGTCGATTGCCTCACAACCATCAGATAGCTAGGTCATTTACCATGCAGCTATACGATGAGTTTTAGTGTTTTTGCTTTACATTGATGGGTGTTGGTCATATGAGTAGATGGATGAAGTATTTAATGCTCCAAAGTTGGTCGATCACTATGCAAATCATGTTTTTCAAGACATATTCTTGGATGAAAGGTTATATTGGTCACAAGGATGCATCATTGATGATGTTTCAGACTAGTTCAATGATGTATGCAGCCCCTTTGCATTTCTATGGGGATGATCTGATGATTATGCTTATGCTTTTGGAGAATATGTCTTGGTTGAATATATTTGTTAACAACATGCGAGTTCAACATGCAACTCCTACATGCAACTTGCAACTCCTACATGCAACTTCTATATGCAAGTTCCACATGTAGAGAGATAATGTCTTACAATTCCTACATGCAGAGAGAGAAGCTCTCCAACTTGTATAAATACCCCATAATGGAATGAAGCCCACACTCTTTGGGGCATTGTGTTGAGTTATACTTTGGTATTCCAATCAATTGTCTCAAGTGTCAATGCTTCCTTCCACTCCACTTCCAAAAGCATGTCCTACTAGGCTTTGACCCAGTTGAAGAGGACAAGCAGGGAGTTTCTGTTTTCATCAGGTTCCTTGGTCTCCCCTCAGTTTATCACCGGCTTCTTTCAGTTATTGGAGAGAGGTTTGGTGTGGTAGCAGAGATCCCCCCTCTTCCTAGCGAGCCCTCTTCGGCTGCTGAGGCGGTCAGGATGGATCGGGTACCCAGGGTTAGGGTCATTGTCCAGGACCCTAATATTTCAGATGACCACATCATGCTACAGCGAACCGATGGGTCCTTCTTCCACCAAAGATTTTAGGTTGCAAGTCAGCAGGAACAGTGCAAGATTTGCAAATCCTTGGGGCACTTCGTCAGAGAGCCCAAAGAAGAAAAAGAGGCCTAGAACGCAACCAGCTCATACTAGCTTATGACAAAGAGCAGGAGCAGGACCTACCGCTCCACAGACACTGCCTCAGACATGGTCTCCCCCCCTTCCTAGGGCTACTCGAGTCCCTCTTGCACCCCGCACCACCTCTAGCCCATGGTGGGTTCCGATCACGGTTAGGCCCTCTACTTCAGATCACACATCCACCGCTTCGGATGCTACCCCCTTGGTGCCTCGGGAGGAGACTAGTGTTCAAGAGCCTTGTTCAACTCCACCCCAGGATCAAGGCTATACCTTCCTCAGTAGCCTAGGTTGTTGGCACCTCATCCATAGCACCTCTTAATCAGGACTCAGTATAGGTGCCTCGATAGAGGGAAGGGGGTCTTACATTCTATCCCTGCTTCAGTAGGAATCCTTCGCACTCCCCCCAAGACTGGCTCAGTGGAACTCCTTTTCCGCTCTGGAGGACTTTTCTGACCTCCCAGATGATGATTTTGTACCTTCCACTTGTAGAGAGCCAGTTATCGGTATCCCTCTTGAGAGATCTTTCTCTCTCTCACCTGTGGACTTTCCTCCCCTTAGACCTCGTGTGTATGGTAGGAGGTCAGCTCCGGTGGAGGGTTCTTTTTCCACCACTAGGTCGAGTAAGGTACTCCAACCCGCTTCTTCCCGCCGATGAGGATAGCCAGTTGGAATATACAGGGATTCGGTGGCATCCCTCATCACTGTCGTAGACAGCTGATCAGCAATCAGCTCCATCTAGTTGTTTTAGGTGGTTATCTACACATGCTTTTTCTTCAGGAACACAAACTGGATGTCAGAGATTGCTCCAAATTAGGTAAGCTGCTTTTAGGTAGGACTTCTTGGCTTCCTTCCTTGGGAACCATAGGAGGTACATGCATATCAGTTTTAGATTCTATTCTTACTCTGATCATTGGATGCGGTACCATAACCCCCTCTAGGGCCCAGTGGATTTTACTTCTGATTGACGGATGTAAGGTTGGTTTCCTCAACCTCTATGCTCCGAACAACAGAGGGGACCACGTTCTATTTTGGAAAGAGTTGCTCTCTGGGCTCTGACATTGCAGATTCATGGATTATTGGAGGTGACCTCAACATGGTTGAGGCACCTTCTGATAAACAAGGAGGCAGAGAAGGTGGTATTCATTCCCTCGAGAGAGCATCTTGGGATGCCTTCTTATTTAGGTTCAGTGGCAGAGATGTTTGGTCAGATGATGCATTTCATGTTCAATCTCAATCACTTTTGTTTTCATGGTCGAACCATAGGGTGCAGATGCCTATCCATGCCCGAATTGATAGATTCTATGTGGATGACTGGGCTGTTGATAGAGGGGGGACAGTTTGCATTGCACTTGGTATTTCCACTTTCGACCATTTTTTGGTAGTTTTGTCCATCTTAGAGCCCCATCTCAGAGGATGGTCTCACAATATCAGGATCCCCGATGCCTTATACATGGATGATACCCTCACAGAGGCAATCTTGGAGATTTGGGTTTCTCACATGCAGGGGGGGTGGCCGGTCCTTCACATGTGGCCACAGCAATTGCCAGTATCATCGACTTTTATCACTCTCTTGCTAGTGCTCGGTGAGCTGAGGTACTCAAGTGGGAGATTGGTATCCGCTGGCAGTTGGCAGCCTTGTAGAGGGAGGAGCAAAAACGACCATCTAATGCTTGGGTGTAGGACCGCCTTGCTACAGCAAGGGATCACTTGCAGACATTGCTTGATCAGAGAGCAGAGTATGCCTTCCATGCACAGGAGTCCTTTTGGATACAGATGGGAGGGAGAGTCAATAAACACTTTTTCTCTACACTTGGTCCCAGACATAGTAGAGAGAGTGTCAGGCAGCTTATTGATGGCATTTTGCAGTATCATCTGGATACCGTCATGCACTTAATGATAGCTTTCTATGCCTCCCTTCTTTCCAAAGATCCTGACACACAGGCTAGAGATGTGGCTAGAGATGATATTTGGCAGAGTTTACCTATGTTGGTCACACTAGAGATGATATGCTCACTTGATGCATGCTTTACCAACATAGAATTCAAGAGTGCTCTCTCCGCCCTTCATAAGGTCAAATGCCCTGGTTCCGATGGTCTTACTCCTTTTTTTATAGCCTTTTGGGATATGATAGGTGATCATACTACTTCAGCCCTGCAGGGCATTTGGGACTTGGTTGAGATGCTTGACTCACTGACTGAGGGACTCATACACCTTATCCCAAAAGGTGGCAACATGAATTTTGTATCCCATTGGAGACCCATCACTCTTTTGGGAACTCTGTACAAAATCTTGGCCAAGGTGATTAGCATCCGGTTGTAGCCCCTTCTTCTAGACCTCATCCATGATACTCAAACAAGCTTTGTGCATGGCAGGAGCATATTTGATAATATATTTTCCTTTTGGGAAGCCACAGAGTGGGCTATGCAGAGCGGGCAGAGGGTGGCAGTTCTACTCTTGGACTTTGAGAAAGCCTATGATAGAGTAGACTGGGGTTTTCTTGAGGGAACTCTTCTACAGTTTGGATTTTCAGATGCATGGATTAGAGGGGTGGCCTCCCTTTATAGATAAGCCCATAGCTAGGTTTTGATGAGAGGGGTAAGGGGTGACAGGCTTCAGATTTCCAGATCAGTTCGTCAGGGATGCCCTTTAGCCCCCTTCCTCTTTCTCTCTGTGGAAAAAGCTATGAGTATCTTCCTTAGATTTTAGGTTGAGCTTTCTGGGTTGAGATTGCCCTTGAGATAGGAGCAGGAGCTTCTTAACTATGAGTTGGCTGATGACACTGCTATTTTTATTGAGGCCTCTTTGTAGTCACTTGATTCTTTCCGGACAGCCTTGCATATTTTTTCTCAGCTGCACAGGCACACATCAGTTGGCATGAATCCTTTGGCTTTTGGATCAGTGATGAGGACACTCTAGGCTGGGGAGTTGACATTGGCTTTTCTTGGATTCAAAGGGGTGTTCTTGTCAGGTATTTGGGATGCCAGGTAGGATTGGGCATCTCTAGTTGTGGTAGTGAACCAGGTTCTTTTGGCCACTGCCTAGTTTGTGTGTTCTTGCTGGTTTCGGTCTAGGGATTGCATCACTCAGCTTATTAGACCAGTCAGGAATTTTCTTTGGAGCTCCCAAAAGAGAACACATATCCATTGGTAGATCGTCTATCAGAAATACTACCAACCCAATCAGCATCAGTGTGGACTTGATGCACAGCAGATGTTGTAGCAAGGGTGGCCTGGGAGACCATTATTCTCCCTACATGGGAAGGGGGACTTAATATCATTGACCTGGACTTGCAGTGCAGGGCATTGCTTTGTAAGGTGGTGGTGACGGGACTCATGCTTGGGTAGGAACCTTGGAAGGATTTCTTTTTTAGATGCATTCAGGCTTGCACACCTACCTTAGGAGATGATTGGGTGGACAGCCCTCACTGGATTTTTTTTCCTGCCTCTCTCAAGTCTCATGCCTCTCCTCTCATGACTGCCATCCTCAAAGCTTGGGGGAGCTTCAGGAACACTCTTCGAAGGGTTTCGCCCTCTACCCTTGAAGAGATTAATAGGTAGCCAATCATTTGAAATGATAGTATACTTGATGAGCATGGCAGACCTCTGGGCACTTCCCATTATATGGAGTGGTCTGGATGGGAGAGAGGCCCCGCCTACACAGTAGGCACTTGGAAGGCTTTTATCGAGCTACCTGAGGATCAGAGACTATAGTCCGTGAGTCACCTCAGAGGGGTAGCAAGCAGGATTTAGCAGATAGATGTAGCCATCCCAGTGGAATGGATAGTTGAGGTGCCTATTATTTCCTCCACTTGGATGGGAGCTTTTTAGAGGACAGAAGTTCCTCTACATGTGATCGCTCTTCGAGGTTTCGGGGAAGACGCTTTGGTCTTTGATGTTGGGGATGGAGGTATACTCTCTAGATCCATGGATGATATTCTTCTAGAGGTTGTCTTTCAGTCTGTCAGGATTACTGGTTTTGTAGACCATGGAGCAGGCTTGCAGTGGTACTTAGACCCCGACCCTCTGCTCTTGGCCCTGGGATCCTAGAGGTTGTGGTTATATGGAGGTGCACCTATCAGGTGCTTGTAGTGGGACCCAAGAGAGTGGGAATGGATAGATCATGGGCACCAAGAGAGGGGGATTTGCTTCTTTTGTTTCACAGTTGGTAATGCCAGGAGATTTCAGCTTAGCAGTAGAGGTTGGATTCCCTCCAGAGCCCCCCATTGGGATAGTTTCTTCATCACTACAGATTTGCGTAGGAATTTTTGGAGGCTTTGGAAATCCCTCAGAAATAGAAAGATCACTTTTTTCTTTTGGCTTTCTATTCATGGAGGGATTGTAGTGAACCTGTGGAGATCACAATTTGGGGCTGATCCCACTTGCCCTTATTGTCATTCCGTAGAGGAGTGAGTGCAACATTGCCTTTGGGGCTGCAATCAAGTGAGAATTGTTTGGAAAGGAGTTGCTCGGATACTCAGCATTTTTCATACTTCCCCTTTCTTCATGACGGGGCTCGGTCACATGGTTATCCCTTACTAGGCCCCATGTGTTTTATGAGGGTGAGCCTTCTTCTTGGGCACTCGCCGATAGGAGATAGAGCCCTGCTCTCTTTAGGATGGACCACATATTCCTTTCAGAGCTTCACATGCTTCAGTGGACACCTCTTGGGAGATTTTGGCTAGCATTTCCTCTTAGCACATTTGGAGAACCAGATGCACAGAGGCCTTGGATGACACCTAGATACACCCATCACAGGAGTTCACAGGTATTTGGAGTGACAAGGTTCACACTTTGATAGCCATATGGGCTAGCATGCAGGGCCCTTCAAGGGCAGCCTCTTCTAGGAGGACTGTATTTCTTCGAGTTTGGAGGGGTTCTCCCTTTTTCTCGGAGGTTGCTACTAGATTGGGATGGCACTATCAACCCCAATCCTTTCTTTTTGGCTCTTGAGCTTTTCATGCATTGCATGGTGTATCTCATGTTCCCGTATGGAGCTTGCTCTAATGGTTTTCTTTAATACCCTATAGAAGTCTCTTTTTTGCCAAAAAAAATAAAAGCATGTCCTAATAATCGCAACAATTTTGGCAACAATAATAACCATCAAGGCAGGCGCCCCCTAGGAAAACTTGAACTTCCCAAATATAATGGTAGGGGCGATCCAACCAGATTTCTCCAGCATTTTGATGCCGCATACCAAACAGGTGGATATCAATCCAATGAAACCAATGTGGCCTGGTTCCCCATGGCCTTAACCAATGAAGCCTTAGAATAGTACCTAGACCTCCTAGTGGAAGAGAGAGCCACATGGGACCTGTTGCAAACTAAATTCAAGAGGCACTTTCAAATGGAGAGACTACAAGATGATCCTGCTCTTCAACTAAACAAGCTCGAACAAGGTTGTCGAGAAGATATATGCACATACTTGGGCAATATGAAATGATTAATTGCCAAGTGGGACTCACGCCTCGATGCAAAGTACCTCACGGCCTAGCTCATTGTAAGACTAAGGAAGAAAATCCACAAAGACATGAAAAAGATTAGTAGTTATCAAACATTCAGTAATGCTCATGCAGCAGCCATTAACATCGAAGATGGAATGACTAACTCTGACACCAGCAGTGATGATGGAAGATCTAGTGCATGAGATAAATGCTCTAAGAAGGGAAAATCCAAGTCCACTTCTGAAACCTCTAATGAAGATCACCTAGAGGCCATGACCAAGAAGCTAAAAGAAGAAATGATAGAGGCCATGGAACAAAAGCTTCACATGTCACAGCCACCACCACCTCAGACTTATCTACGGTGAGAAAATGTATGGTGCCCACACTGCATGGCCAATTTTGGGTAGAGGACCAACTACATCTTTACCCCCTCTCTCAAAAATATCATAAACCAACATTATATTCCTCGGCTCCATCTTAATAATTATTCTTCCCATCCTTTGGCATTCATGGCATGATATACACCAGTGTTGCACATCTTTCTATATTGAAGGCCACACATAACCCTTTAGAAGTATCTTCCTCAGTGTAGTCTTAAATGCATAGTGTCCTCCACAAGCTCCTTCATGACTAGATGACAATATATAATTTGTTTCTATATTTGATAAAATCTCATATGATTTGGCATATATTTGCATATTATGGTCTAAATTTTCAATCTGGCATTATTGACCCGAGGGTGGAGGGGAGGGGTAAGGGGTGGGTGGGGGGGTTATCGCGGTGGGCAGGGCAACGTCGAGCAGGCAGGCTGAGGTGAGGCGGGGCATGAGTAGGGGGGTGTGGGCAGGGCAGGGCGGGGTGCGATGTGGTGCCACATAGGTAGGGCAGGGCAGCACGGGGCGCGAGCAGGGTGCGGTTGGGGTGGGGCGGGGCATGGGCGAGCAGGGCATGGGTGGGCAGGGCACGAGGCAGGGCGGGGCGAGGCGTGGGTGGGGCAAAGCGATGCAGGGCATGGGTGAGGCGGAGGGGGAGAGCAGAGAGAGAGAGAGAGGAGAGAGAGAGAGAGAGAGAGAGAGAGAAGAGGGAGGGGGAGGGAAAGAGAGAGAGAGAGGGAGGGAGAGAGAGGGGGAAAGAGAGAGAGAGAGAGGGGGGAAAAGAGAGAGAGAGAGAGAGAAAGAGAGAGAGAGAGAGAGAGAGAGAGAGAGAGAGAGAGAGAGAGAGGGGGGGGGGAGGGGAAAGAGAGAGAGGGGGGAAAAGAGAGAGAGGGGGAAAGGGAGAGAGGGGAAGGAGGAAGAGGGAGGGGGAGGGAAAGACAGAGGGAGAGAGAGACAGAGGGGGGAAAGAGATAGAGAGAGATAGAGAGAGAGAGAGAGAGAGAGAGAGAGAGAGAGAGAAGAGGGAGGGGGAGGGAAAGAGAGAGAGGGAGAGAGAGAGAGGGGGGGGAAGAAAGAGAGAGAGAGAGGGGGATGGTTGGGTGGGAGGGGGGGAGGATAGGGGGTGGTGAAGGGGGTGAGGGAGTGGTGGAGGGGGTGGTGGAAGGGGAAAAGTGTGGTGGAGATGGAGGGGGGTGGGGGGGAAATTGAGGGAGGAGGGGGAAAAGGGGTGGTGGAGATGGAGGGGGGTGGGGGGAGGGGAAATTGAGGGAGGGAGGGGGTAGTGGAGATGGAGGGGGGTGGGGGAAGGGGAAATGGAGGGAGGGAGGGGGTGGGGAGAGGGAAATGGAGGGAGGGAGGGGGAAATGGAGGGGGTGGGGGGTGGTGAAGTTGGAGGGAGGGTTGAGGGGGAGATGGAGGAGGGGGAGAAGAAAAAAGAAAAAACTTGACGGATGGAAAACTTTGACGGAAAACGAAAAACTTTGACGGAAATCCAAAAGGAGGAAGAGATGGTCACCTAAATGCTCTCCAAGTATTTCTCGATGTAACGGGATTGTTGAGGACCAATGGATGGTGGTGGATGGCTAGGTTATTGTTGCGAGACATGGGCTTGAAGTCACTTACCATGTGAGGGTGGTGCTTGATTGAGAGGGAGGAGTGTCTTGCATAGGGTTCGCAATCATGGAGAGGATAGAGCAATATGTGAAAGATGAAGAATGAGGGGGTGGAGTGGGTTCTTATAGGAAATGGGTTTAGGTTTAGGGTTAAACCCTAAACTCTTCCCGAGTCATAACTTTTTATGGTTAGCTCGGTTTGCTCTTCTTTAACAAGGTGAAATGTTCAAAATTGCAAGCTCTATGCATTCGTCTCCACTACTTAGCGTGATTGTTTATCAATTGGCTTCTTTTTAAGAAATAAAGAAAATTTCTTAAGGTAGTAACCCAAGGTTGATGCTTGGGGTTGATATGTTTGGCTAGAAATGGGAAAAAAATTACTCTCCCTTGGCCTTGAGTAACTTGAAGTGAGAATGGGTGATCTAGGGACCCTAGAACTTGAACTTGTACATACTCCTCAACCCTAGTATCCTAATTTGACTTGTGAAAGGCTGACTCTCTTAGTGTGGATTTGCAGTGATTGCATTGACTTACAACCAATTGAGGGTGCTATTTTCAACTAAGGACTAGGACTATGTTGGGGAAGCTCCCAATTATCCTGTGTCCCATTTAACCTCCTATTCTCACCTAAACCCAATGACATGATCAATTAAAAACCTCATTTCATTAATTTTGGATTGTCCATCCAAAATCAATTTTGTAAGTACTTTTGGAAAGTGTACTCTCCAAAATCATTTGTATACATATACAAATTAAAACAAGAAAGTAAGATAATTTTGCAACTTTTTGGATGTAAAATGAAAATTGTAAAATTTAATGTAACATGTTATAGAGAGTGAAAGCTAACTTTTTTTTAAATTAATTACCAATTAAATTAATAAAAATTATTTAAATATAGATACATATATATATATGTATGTATGTGTGTGTGTGTGTGTGTGTGTGTGTGTGTGTGTAGCCCATGCATGATATTAATTTACCATAAGATTCCTCTAAAATCATCAAGATATCATAACGATATTGATGAACACCTTTTGAGCGTTTCAAAACTCTAAAATTTGGAAGATATGGCATCAAAGGATGGTGCACATGCACGCATGGCATGGACATGATTTGGCTCATCAATGGAACATAATTGGTACATATGATGTGATGGGTGCATTACACTTGCCCATGTTTCATATCGATGTAAGGCCATTGTTACATATTGCGGGATGGGTGCGCTACACTTGCCCATGTGGCACAAACATGCCTGTGGGACATTTAGTCCATGCATGTCGTTGTGGGATTCACGTTGCCACTATTGATGGAGGGGAGAGAGGGGGAAAGAGAGAGAAAGGGAGGGGGTAAGAGAGAGGGGGAAAGGAAGGGGAAGGGAAGGAGGGGAGGAAGGGAAGGAAGGGAAGGGAGGGAAGGGAAGGAAGGTGGAAGGGAATGGGAGGGGGGAGAGAGAGAGAGAAGAGAGAGAGAGAGGGGGGGGGGAAGGGGAGGGGATGGGGAAGAGAAGGAAGAGGGAAAAGAAGGGGAGGGGAGGGGAAGTCAAGGAAGAGGGAAGAGAAGGGAAGGGGAGGGTGAGGTAGGGGGAATGAAAGAGGAGGGGGAGGGGAGGGTAGGGGAGGGGTGAGGAAGGGAGGGAAAGGGGGATGTAGGGTAAGGGGGAGGTGAGGAAGCAAGGGGGGGTTGAGGGAAGGGGAGGCATGGCTGAGGCCGTGCGAGCAGAGAGAAGAGGGAGGTGAGGGGGGGGAGAGGGAGAGAGAGAGAGAGAGAGAGAGAGAGAGGGAGAGGGGGAGAGAGAGAGAGAGAGAGAGAGAGAGAGAGAGTGAGAGAGAGAGAGAGAGAGAGAGAGAGAGAGAGAGAGAGTAGGGGGGGTTGGGGAGAGGGTAGGGGAGGGGGGTGCAGCCGCAGGTACACACTCCTCCCTTCCACTTCGCAACATATCTTCTCGCATAGCCAAGGCCATGTGCAAAAAAAAAATTACACGCATGCGGTTGCGGCTATAATTTTGTGTTTTGGAAAGGGAATGGGCAAAAAAAAAGAGGAAAACCAAGGGAAGGGTAAGAAGGGGAGAAGAAAGGGAGAAGATGGAAGAAGAGAGAGGGAGAGGGGAGAGGAAGAAGAGGGCAGAGAGAAGGAGAGGGGAGGGAAGATGAGAGACGAAGGGCAAAGTGAAGGGAGGGAGAGGGAAGGGAAGAAGAATAGCCTCCTTTGGGTTATGAGAGGTCAATATATAAGCCACCAAACCCTAAAATTTTCAAATTTCCCTCTTTTTCTCTCCCTCTCCCTGAGCCCTAGAATTCAAACTTCCCCCTCTCCCTCCTCTCCCTTTCCTTTCTTACAACTCACACTTCCCTTCCCTTCCCTAGAATTCAAATTTTTGGCACCCCTCCATGCCCCTACCCCTCCCCACCCCTCCCCCCCTCCTCTGCCCCTCCCCCTCCCCACCCCTCCCTGTCCCCTCCCCCTCCCTCCCCTCCCCCCCCTTCCCCCTCCCCCTCCCCCTCCCCTCCCTTCTCCTCCCCCCCCCCCATCCAACCCTCCCTATCCCTGTCCCTGTCCCTCTCCTCCTCCCCTCCCGTCCCATCCTCCCTTCCTCCCCTCCCATCCCCTAGCTTTCCTTTCGTTCTCTTCCTCCCATTTCCTCCCTCTCCCCTTCCATTCTCCTTCCATCCATTCCCTTTTCCCCTACCTTCCTGCAACAATGGCCACCTTTTTCAATTTATTTGTTTCAAATAAAATAATAAATAAATGCATTTGCGGAATTGGATTATAGTCACGCTTTTTTTTATATCGCCCATGATACTTTGAAATCATATCAATCCCACCTATCTTGAGGCGTATTCAAAGTATCATCTCCATCGAATATGGTTGCATTAGAACATGTTTTTCACAAAGTCTCATGCACAATGGTCAAACAACACCCTCTGAGTAATGTTATTTAAATGCGCACATATTTGATGGCCATGATAAAAAGGACATGCTTCAACCTTACCTATCTCAAGGCAAGTGTAAAGTATCATTGCCATTGGGTATGGTTTGGGTCATGGAAATCGCATTAGAGCATTAGACCATGTTTTTCACCAAGTCTCATGCATAATGGTAAAAAAACATGCTCTCAGTTCTTTTATTCGAACACGCACATATTCCATAGATATGATAATTTGCATACACATCAACCCAACTACATTAAGGGTTGTGCGATTTATTATTTTCATCGGATATGGTTTGCACTGTTGAAGTCACATTAAAGCGTGTTTTGCACCAAGTGTCATGCACAACCATCAAACAACACACTCGAAGTTGTGTTATTCAAACACGCACATGTCGAATGCACATGATACTTTGCACATGCATCAATCCCATATACCTTGAGAGTCTTGAAAAATATCATGCCCATCGTATATGTTTTGCATGGTCAAAGTCACATTACACCACGTTTTTCACCAAGTCTCATGCACAACCATCAAAAAACTCACTATGAGGTGGGTTATTTGAATGTGCACATATCCAATGGGAATGATACTTTGCACACGTGTCAATCCCACCTATGTTGAAGTATGTGCAAAACAACTTCCCATTGGATATGGTTTTCATGGTCAAAGTCGCATTAAAGCATGTTTTCCACCGTCATACACAACCGTAAAAAAACAAGCAATAAGCTCTCTTATTTGAATGTGCACATGTCCAATAAGAGTGATAATTTGCATGCACATCAATCCCACCTATTTTGAGTTACATGAAAAGTATCGCACCCATCGGATATGGTTTGCATCATTGAATAAACCCTATTTTTCACCAAAGTGTCATGCACAAAGGTCAAAAAACCTACTCGGAGGTGTGTTATTTGAATGCGCACATGTTCTATTGGAACAATACATTTCACACACATCAATCCCACATATCTTAAGAGGATTGAAAATTATCCACCCATGGGATATGGTTTGCATGGTCAAAGTTTCATTAAATTCTATTTTCTCCAAGTCTCATGCACAACGGTAAAACAACATGCTCGTAGGTGTGTCTTTCAAACGCACACATATCTGATTGGCATGATACATTGCACATGTTTTTTATAGTTTTTCATGATCCTATGGTGAGGCATGTGCAACATATAGTGCCCATTGGATATGCTTTTCATGGTCAAAGTCGCGTTAAAGGGTGTTTTTCACCAAATGTCATGTAGAACCATAAAAAAACACACGCTTTGAGTGTTTTATTTGAATGCACACATATCCAATGGGAATGATACTTTACACGCATGTATCATGCCTGTCAGATATGTCTTGCATGGTCAAAGTTGCACTAAAACGTGTCTCATGCACAACTATAAAATAACACACTCTTAAGTGTGTTATTCAAACGCGCACATATCCAATGGGCATGATGCTTTTCAAACACATAAATCCCACTTAACTTGATGTGATTTCAAATTATCATGCCCATTAGATATGGTTTGCATGATCGAGGTTGCATTGACCCTATTTTTCACCAAGTCTCATCTACAATGCTCAACAAACATGCTCGGAGGTGTGTTATTTGAATGCCCACATATTCAATGGGAAAGATAATTTGTATGCACATCAATATCACCTATGTTGAGACATATTACAAGCCTAGGGTGCCAACTCCATTTAGTAAGAAAACCTATCAAAATATTAAGTATGAGATGAATTTAACAATATGCCATGAATATAAATTATTCAAATTCACATGGTTGTGTTCTGCACTAAAAGAGCTTCAGATATGTCTTTACACCTTGAAATTTGGGTAACACATGAAAAAGATACATAAATATGAAAGGATATGGGTTTTCATATTTTAGTGTATTTTTTGAATTACCCCCCCCATCCAAAAGACCCCCCCCACTCCTTGGGCCTCACATATTATGAAAAATATGTACAAACCCTAAAATCTTGCATATTTTTCAAGGTACATACCTTATATTTTGTCGGAGGGGGGACATGAAATTTTCATATATTTTCCTTGCATATCTAAAATTTTTAAAGGAAATCCATGCATATTATATATGGACCTTGACCCTCCATACCCTATATTTTGGACTAGGGTAGTAACATATTACATATTGAGTTGGCGCCCCAAGATTAAAAGTATCATGCCCATAGGATATTCTTTGCATGGTATACTTTGCATTACACCTTTCTTTTCAACAAGTCTGAAGCATAATCATCAAAAAACACACTCGGAGGTGTGTTATTCAAACATGCACATATCTGATGGGAATGATACTTTTCACATGCATCAATTACACCTAACTTGAGAGGATTGCAAATTATCATGTCCATTGGATATGGTTTTCATAGCCAAACTAATATTATGCCATATTTTCAACCAAGTCTCATGCACAACCATAAAAACACACTCTCTGAGGTGTGTTATTCTAATACGCACATGTTCGATGGACATGATACTCTACACACACATCAATGTGACCTATTTTGAGTCATGTGCAAAGTCTCATGGCCATTTAATATGGTTTGCATGGTTGAAGTCACATTAAAGTGTATTTTTCACCAAGTGTCACACTGGTTGTTGGTTCGTAGAGGACAATGAGGCACAATGAACAAATCTTTATTCATGAGTGGTTACATATATAGGCAACTGCCTCCATGTTGGTAGATCCCAAATCCACAATCATCTCCATGATTATTTGAATCAATCACCTCCTATGATCACTCACACATCACACCAACCTGACATAACTAACTGATGAGCCACTAAAACCTTCTAGCACACCTACACTCACACACTCCTTGCATAGGACTCCAAGCCCATAGGCGTACACACACACACACACACACATCAATTTTCCCCTTCATTCCCCCCCACAAATTGATGACCTCATCCCTCAGCAGTAGTGCATGGGATGCTCCATGGCTTGCCCACCATCATGTGGCAACACGCATGGCCCTAACCTATGACTCACTCTTAGGATTCTTGGTTTACAACTGGGAGATAGACAATGACTATGTACGAAAAGCCCAATGAATCCAATGAGGAAAGAATCTCAAAAGACTAAGAATCATTTAAGGATGGACTATCCATGGTAGAGAACCATTATTGACCTCACACACAAATAACTTAGAAAACATATGGATCCTCACCCTTGTTAGAATTGACTTGGGTGTTGTAAGCAGTGAGAGCTTTGACATTCTTTGGTTCTTCTTCTTCTGCAGTCTTTGCTTCCTCAACAAGAATGGCTGAACATCTCTTCTTTGCATAACATTCCTTTTCAAAGTGTCCAGGTTTGCCACAAAAGTTACACTTCATTTTGCTCTTTCCCTTGAAGTTGCTTTTGGCCAAATATACCCCTTCTTTGTAATATGCCCCTTCTTTGTAATCACTTCTTTGTTTGATCTTTCTTTCCTCTTCCAAGAGGGATGCTTCAATTTCCACCAGACTTATCTCTGGTATACTGGTGAGTGTGGTTACAATAGTGCCATATTCTTCAGTGAGACTTTTGAGTAAGATGGCAATTATAATATCTTCATCAAGATTAAACTTGATGCCAGATAATTGTGTCAAAATGCTCTTCATTGAATTTAGATGTGAAGAGATGGATTCTCCTCTATCCAATTTTAAATCAAAGAACTTGATAAGCAAGCTAAACTTAGAGAATCTTCCCTGTGCTCCAGAAACATGCTCAAGATGAGTCCATGCATATCCATCAATGTGATGGATAAAAGAATCACTCAAACCAAGAGCAATAATAGCAAGTGCTTTTTCATCTTTCGAAAGCCATGAAGCTTCTCCTTCCCTAGTTGTAGGTTTAGTTTTTTTTCCATTTGCCACCTTCCATATACCCTTTTTCATGAGAATAAACTTCAGTTTTGTTTGCCAAGTGTGGAACCCCTCTCCTTCAAGCTTATCTATTTTGACTTTGGAAGCCATTTTGGGAAGGTCTTACCAATTTAATGGTAGTGTCTAATCCCTTCACAAAAGATCAATCTTTCTAAACAAAGAAATCACCTTCACCATAAAGATGCAAATTGCAAGATAAGAATTCAAAAAATCCTAGTTGTTTGGCATATGCATAACCAGTTGGCTTCTCCCACAACCTCTTAACTAGGGTCTTCTTTACCTTGTACTTTGTCTTTGTAGTCTTCTTGGCACTTGAAGAAGATTGAGAGTTTGGCATTTGTCAAGAAATCAACATCAATTGAACTTCAAAGAGCATTCTCTGAACTAAAAAGAAATCTCTGAATCTATAATTTGAATTTTAACTCCTCAAGCATCAACTTAGCATTTAGTGTAGCATCTATTTTCAAAAATAGTCAAGAAATGCTTGCAGAAAACAAAGGAACCTTGGAGGATTGCTACTGTGGGGGTTAAAGGTCACTGTGCCTTTACCCCAGTTATGTACAATACTCAAACACATATATAAATGAATGTAAAAGAAGATTAGGGTGGTTCTGCACCCACCAAACTTGTGTGGCTCTCTGTCTCTCTCTCCTTCTTCCATTCTTGCTTCCGTTGAGAGCACTCTCAACTGGTATCAGAGCTCGGGTGATCTAGCTGAGCGTGCGTGAATGCTTGGAAGCTCAGCAGCTCTGTGGGAGGAGGGAGAAGCTCTGTGGGAAGCTTTGTGGGTGACTTTACTTGCATCCGAGTGTGCAGAGACCTTGGAGAAACCTTTGGAAAAGTCACTTTGGCTTTACGAAGTGGTTTTGAGAGCCTATTAAGTGGTTTCAAAGAAAAAGTCGTTTTTTGAGCTTTTCCCTGTTCCGTTCGATGACAGAGACTCCGTATTGACTTGTAGAGGCAACTATTGCTTGCTTTTGGTGTCCACATTACTTCAGAAGCTTGGAAACACCTTCATTCTTGAATCTGGGATCATTTCATTGGATTTCTGACTCACTGTGTGAGTTCCTGCGTTTTTTGCCCGGGTGTTGTAACTCAAGTTTGGAGCAACCATTTGCAGATCTGTCAGTTTCGATGGACTTAGGAGGTCCTAAAACTTCTATGTTGCTCATCATTCGCACTCCGGTGGAGTTTACAGATAGCTCTGTTTCAAAAAACGTTTTTCAGTCCGTGTGTTGGACCCAGTGATTGAGACCACGGTTTCCAAAACCGTCTGTCCCATTGCGTTCCGGATGCCCAAAAACCCCTACCTATCAGTTCTTGCGCGATTCGATGAAGGATTTTCAGAGTTATAAATCTCTGTGTATTCGATTTCGTCTCTCTATTATGCATTTTTTCATACTAAGGTTTTGAAACCTTAGATTTATGCCACATGGCAGTGGATAAGTGTTGACTCCCATTTCTCATTCATCGGTTGGGATTTTGGAGTTCTAGCAGAAGAGAGATATTTGCAGATTTTCTTGCTGAGTCCGATTATGCAATGGCGCCCATGTTTTGAGGCATCTCAGGTTCTATTTTCAGTAGCGCTCATTACCGTAGGACTATGATTTCTTGAGCATACCTTATGCAGATCACTCTGGTTGCAGTTTGAGCAGTGTGCGCTCATTCATGGTATGCATTGGGTTGCAATGGATGATTTATAGCCCATTTGGATGCATTGCGGTCCTTGTTGGATGCACTGATAGGCCCAAATTGCCTTGTGGGATGCTATTTTTTATGGACGCTTTGCACATGGATGCTATTTTATGCTGAGGGATAGCTTTGAAACATTGCAGGTGATGCACTGATAGTGCTATGCTCTCTTGGATGAGACATTATTGATGCATATGCCAGTGGACAGTGTTTATGCTTGAGACATTTGGCACTTATTGGCATTTTCTTTTGGGCCAGATTTGCTCATATGGATGCATATTATATGCACATGAGTTAGATGCTTTGAGTTTTGAGTTTTGGTGACATTTCACTCTATTGTGGCATACACATTTGGGTGCACTTGGTATTTGGTGTGATTCTCTCTTGCAAGCACTAGCATTTGGGATTTTGCTTTATTTGCATCATGGCATCCTCTTCCATGCCTGAAAAAGAGTTTTTCAGCATTAAAAAGTTTGATGGGACAAACTTTTCTTTGTGGAAAGAACAGATAAGGGATGTGCTTATTCAAAAGAAGCAGATTAAACCCTTGGCAAGGATTGAAGCTAAGCCTGCAAATATGTCTGAGGATGATTGGAATGAGTTGGATGCATTAGCAAAGTCTACTATTAGACTTCATCTTGCAGAGTTAGTTTATTTCACGGTAGTAAATGAGCAGACTACGGAAGATTTGTGGAAGAAACTGTGTGCCACTTATGAGAAGGAAACTGCCTCTAATAAATTTTACCTCATGAAGAGGTTGTTTGAGCTACAGATGAAGGAAGGGGTCTCCATTGCTTCTCACTTGAATGAATTCAATATTATTTTCAGCCAGCTTCAGGCTCAAAAGATGAATTTTGATGTGGAGACTAAGGCAATATTTCTCTTATGTTCATTGCCATCCTCATGGGATACCTTCCGTACAGCTGTCAGTAACTCTGCACCTGGTGGAGTACTGAAATTTGATGATGTTGTGGGTAGCTTGTTGGCCGAGGAGATTAGACGGAAGTCTATGGATGGCAACAAGCAGGATGCAGCCTTAAATGTGCAAAGGGGCAGATCACAGTTCAGGGGGAAGTCCTAAGAAAGAGGGAAGTCTCGTAGCAAATCCAGGGCACGGAACATTGAGTGTTACCATTGTGGCAAGAAGGGCCATATGAAAAAGGACTGCTACAAGTTGAAAAGAGAGCAAAAGGATAAGAAAAAGAATGCAAATTGGGGTGCAAATCAAAAGGAAGAGAGTCCAAGGGAGGACAAAGGAAAAGTGAAAATTGAGGAGATCAATGCAGTCACACATGATAGTGACAATGATGTTCTCTTCATGTCTAGTTTATCTGCAAAGTTGCTTACCACTTCAGATGATGCATATTCCCAGGATTGGATTTTGGATTTTGGTGCTTCATTCCATGTTACTCCCCATAGGGAATGGTTCTCCACTTATGATAGTGGAAAGACAGGTTGTGTGCATCTTGGAAATGACTATGCATGTGACATAGTGGGAGTAGGTGACATAAAGTTTTCTTTTGCAAATGGGTCTGCATTTGTTTTGAAACATGTGAGACATGTGCCTAAGCTAACCAAGAGTCTTATTTCAGTGGGTCAGCTAGATGATGCTAGTTTTCACACCACTTTTGGCTTTCAAAGTTGGAAAATTCAAAAGGGCTCTATGCTTTTGGCCAGGAGTGCCAAGTGTGGGACTTTGTATCCCTTACATGTATCAGGGGTATTTGATCATGTTGTTGCAATAACCGAGCAGCCAAGCACTTCTTTGTGGCATTGTAGGTTGGGGCACATGAGCCACAATGGAATGAAACTCTTATGCCGTTTGGGTTATGTACCGCATTTGAGTTTCTCTGATTTTGAATTTTGTGAGCATTGTCTCTATGGGAAGCAGACTAAATCAGCCCATAAAAGAAAGGGAAAGAAAAAGTTTGAAATGCTTGATTTGGTGCATTCAGATGTATGTGGTCCCATGCCTACACAATCATTAGGTGGGGCTGAATACTATGTGACATTCATTGATGATGCAACTAGGAAAGTGTGGGCTTATGCTATAGCTCGGAAGAGTGATGTGTTCCAGGTATTTCAGAAATGGTTGGCCTTGGTTGAGAATCAGTCAGGTAGAACGCTTAAATGCCTACGGACTGACAATGGTGGAGAGTATCTCTCTCATGACTTTCAGCATTTCTGTGATACACGTGGGATTAAGAGGGAGCTCACATCCCCTCGTACTCCAGAGCAAAATCCAGTTGCAGAAAAGATGAACCGTACCATTCAAGAAAGGTTGCAATGCATGCTTTCCAATGCAAGTCTTTCTGGTGGTTTTTGGGCTGAGGCACTGAAGACTGCAGTGCATGTGATCAATAGATCACCTAGTAAGAGTTTGGATGGTGGTATTCCTGAAGAGGCATGGAGTGGCAAGAAGCCCTCTTACTCTCATTTGCATATATTTGGGTGTGAGGCATATGCACATGTGCCAAAAGAGCTTCGAAAGAAGCTAGATCCTAAGTCTAGGAAATGCATCTTTCTGGGTTATGGTGAAAGTGGAGAGATGGGCTATCGTCTCTGGGATCCAGAAGCAAAGAAGATCATGCGCAGCCATGATGTGGTCTTCAATGAGAAAAAGATGCATAAGGCACCCATGAGGGATGTGGAAATGAGGAGGATCACTTTCCAGGATGTGAATCCACCTGCATATGTTGATAGACAGCAAGCTATCCATGCACCAAATGTGCAAGAAATGGTACCATCAAGTACTCCCACAGGTATACAATCAAGGGTAGATGATGAATCATCTATTGGTGGAAATAATGAGCCAAATGTGGCCGATATGCAAATGGGACAGCAAGCTGAAATGCCCTTGAGAAGATCATCTAGAGTGTCTAGACCACCTGATAGGTTTGTTCCAGGGGTAGACTATGTGATGCTTACTGATTGCGGGGAGCCTTCTTATTACAGAGAGGCTATGATGTGTGAGGATCAATGCAAGTGGGAGTATGCTATGCAATCAGAGATGAGTTCACTTATGAAGAATAAGACTTGGGACTTGGTTTCTTTGCCACATGGAAAGAAAGCATTGCCATGTAAATGGGTCTACAAAATGAAGGTCACAGGTGATGATGTGCCTAGGTACAAGGCCCGTTTGGTTGCTAAAGGGTTCAAGCAAGAGAAGGGTGTGGACTTTGATGAGATATTCTCTCTGGTTGTGAAGATGACCACACTTAGATGCATGCTTGGACTAGTGGCAGTAGAGGATATGGAGCTTATGCAAATGGATGTCAAGATACCTTTCTTGCATGGGGATTTGTATGAGGAAATTTACATGGTACAGCCGGAAGGCTTTGAAGAAAAGGGCAAAGAGCATTTAGTTTGCAAGCTGAAGAAGAGTCTCTATGGTCTTAAGCAAGCACCTAGAGAATGGTATCAAAAGTTTGATGCTTTCATTCGGTCCCAGGGTTTTAGAAGGAGTGAAATTGATCACTGCCTCTACACTAAAAGGGCTAAGGATAATAGCCTGATAATCCTGGCACTATATGTGGATGATATGCTATTGGCTAGCAAGAATACTTATGAGCTAGATGCATTAAAGGCCAAGTTGCATGAGGCCCTTGATATGAAGGATTTGGGACTTGCAGGTCATATTCTTGGTATGCACATCACTCGTGATCGGAGTAGGAAACTCCTTTGGCTTTCACAAAAAGAGTATGTTACAAAAGTATTGCAATGTTTCAATATGGAGGGGGGGAAGGCAGTGAGTACTCCATTGCCTCCATATGTGAAACTGAGTCATACAGGTAGTCCCAAATCAGATGAGGAAAAGGCCATGATGGCCAAGGTTCCTTATGCATCAGCAGTTGGGAGTCTTATGTATGCTATGATAGCTACTAGACCAGACATTGCATTTGCAGTGGGAGTTGTTAGCAGGTATATGGCTAATCCAGGAAAGAGGCATTGGGAGGCAGTTAAGTGCATCATGAGGTACATGAAGGGTACCAAGGAGATGTGCATCTGCTTTGGTAAAGGAGACATGCGTGTACTTGGGTACACAGATTCAGACTATGCAAGGCATGTGAATAGAAGGAGATCCACTTCTGGTTATGTGTTCACCTTTGCAGGTGGTGCAACTGAATGCAAAGATACACTTGGATTTACATAAAAGTCTTGAGACCATTCAGGGGGCTTCAATATTGGGCTATTACTCATGGCCTGTGGATGTCTCGTGCACAGAAGTGCGTGGCTTTGTCTACCACAGAGGCTGAGTATGTTGCAGCCACAGAGGGTTGCAAGGAGGCTATATGGCTTGATCGGCTAGTGGGAGATTTGGGGATTCATACAAGTGTACCGACATTGCATAGTGATTCCATGAGTGCTATTCAGCTAGCACGGAATCTGGTCTTTCATGCAAAGACCAAACACATTGAGGTCAGGTACCATTTCATCAGGGAGGTACTTGAGGACAAGCGCATAGAGCTTGTCAAGGTTCATACAGATGATAACCCTGTAGATATGCTGAGGAAGAGTCTACCTAGTCAGCGGTTTGAGTATTGTCGTGTATTGATGGGCATTGGATAGTATGCTCACTAGTTGTTCTCCCTTAAAGGCACATTGTCCTTTAAGTGGGAGGTTGTGGGGGTTAAAGGTCACTGTGCCTTTACCCCAGTTATGTACAATACTCAAACACATATATAAATGAATGAAAAAGAAGATTAGGGTGGTTCTGCACCCACCAAACTTGTGTGGCTCTCTGTCACTCTCTCCTTCTTCCATTCTTGCTTCCGTTGAGAGCACTCTCAGCTACCTCACACCACAAAGCATCAACCAGAGAGAATTTGTTGTGCAATTAATGATCCTTGGGATTAGAAGACTTAGTGCAAGTCTCAGACCAAATGAAGCTTCACACCTCCAAGGGCAGCAGCATCTTCTCCACCTCCAAAAACCATGTCTTCTTGAAAAACCCGACTAGTTTTTCTGTAGTTTCTCCTCATTCCTTGGACCATTTCCCCTCCAAATACACCACCAAGGTAGCCCATAGGGTCACCTAAGTGCACCTTAGACCGTTTTTGAAATGGTGGGTCTAGCAAGCTATATCAACAGAAATGGTGTGGGATGGATCGAGTCTTAGCATAGGCTATAGAGGCCATAATCCTTCAATTCCTCTCAGGTGGAAGGGCTCCCTAACTAGGGGGAATCTACAGTAGAAAGGGCTGAAGAAATGGTGGCTTGTATGAGGAGAATGAGCTTAAGAAAATTCATGGGAGGAAGGTGGAAGAAAACTCCCTTTGGGAAAGAAGAGAGAATCTAGAGGGAATCTTCAAAGAATCTCTTTCTAGGCACTAGGATTCTCAGCAAGCTCTGATACCACATGTTGGTGGGAGGTAGCAAGCTAAGGGTGTCCACTTCCGGACCACTTTCGGGTGAGTGTGACACCCGCTCGAGTGAAAATACAAAGGTTTTGCTTCGGTCTCCTATACCTCGATCGAGGTATAAGCTCCAATGAAAATCACACACGAGCACAACCGAGCCTAGCCCATACCTCGATCGAGGTACGTAGCTTTTTTGCCGAACCGAGCCTGTACCTCGATCGAGGTTTGCTGGCAGGCCAGCTACACATGCCACATCTACCTCGTCGAGGTATTGTGGTCATCCAGCTCAACCTCGATCGAGGTCACGTGGCATGTCCAGCATACCACGATCGAGGTATGTGCCATCCGAAAGGGCAGCCAACGGGGCAGATGACATACCTCGATCGAGGTATCGTAGACACATGACTTGGCATCCCGTTTCCGCCAACACACCACGATCGAGGTATCGTGGCATGTCAAAACCTCCATCGACGTGGATGTACCGAGATGTATGGGCATGTCACAATACCTCGATCGAGGTATCGTGGCATGGCCATACCTCGATCGAGGTATATGTGCCGGGATGTATGCGCATGGAAAGAATACCTCGATCGAGGTATTGTGGCATGCCAACGAGATGCATGGTTATGTCAAGAATACCTCGATCGAGGTATCGTGGCATGCCAATACCTCGATCGAGGTATATGTAAACCCTAATTTTTATTATAAAAGGAGAGCGACCCCCCTCATTCCGCATACCTCGATCGAGCTCTGCCTCATTCACCGATTTCGGATTTGCCGGACTTCGACGGAAGAGCGCGAGCGACGGAGAGCGACGAACGGACTTCGACGGAGATGGACGGAGCAGGAGCGGGAGAGTCCAGGTTGGCATTTTCTTTTAAGTAGCATTTTCTTTTATGTAGAATTTGATTTAATTTTAGTTTAAAAGAAAAATTATAAAATGCATTTTAATGTTTTTCTGAAATTTTAATGTTTTTCTGAAATTTATGAATTACGGGATTTTTTATTTAAAATGTGAAAATTAATTTTTTTTTTTTAATAGAGCTTTTTTTAGTAAATAAAAAAACGTTGATATTATTAATTATAAAATATTTATAAATTTGAAATGTAGTTGAAATTTTTTTTTTAATTTTTAAATAACGACATTTATAATTTAAAATGTGAAAATTTTAATTTTAAAAAACGTAATTTAAAATTTTAGTTTATAAGAAAAATTATAAAATGCATTATAAATTTAGTTTTTCTTAAATTTATAAATTACGAGATTTTTTATTTAAAATGTGAATTTTTTTTTTTTTTTTTTAAATAGAGCTTTTTTTAGTAAATAAAAAAACGTTGATTGCAGTTAATTATAAAATATTTATAAATTTGAAATGTAGTTGTAAAATTTTTTTTTTAATTAGTAAATTACGACATTTATAATTTAAAATGTGAAAATTTTAATTTTAAAAAACGTAATTTAAAATTTTAGTTTATAAGAAAAATTATAAAATGCATTATAAATTTAGTTTTTCTTAAATTTATAAATTACGAGATTTTTTATTTAAAATGTGAAAATTAATTATTTTTTTTAAATAGAGCCTTTTTTAGTAAATAAAAAAAGTTCATATTAATAATTATAAAATATTTATAAATTTCAAATGCATTTGGAAATTTTATTTTTTAATTTTTAAATTACGACATTTATAATTTAAAATGTGAAATTTTTAAATTTAAAAATCGTTTAATGAGGCTTTTTTTATTAAAAATGTGAAAATGTTAAATATTTCTGTTTTTTTTATGAGGTAGAATTTAAAAGAGAAATAATAAAAAATTTTAGGTTAAAAGAGAAATAATAAAAATTTTCTAAATTTGAAATGCAATATAATGTTTTTTTGAAATTTATGAATTATGACATTTTTTATTTAAAATGTGAAAATGAAATTGTATTTTCAAAATAGAGCTTTTTTATATGAAATTGTATTTTAAAAAAACGTTCATATTAATAATTATAAAATATTATAATTTTGAAATGCATTTGTAAATTTTTTTAAAATTTTTGAATTAGGAGTTCTATATTTCTGTTTTTTTAATGTAGCATTTTCTTTTTGGTAGAATTTAATTAAATTTTAGTTTATAAGGAAAATTATAAAAAATTTCAAAATTTATAATGCATTTTAATGTTTTTTTGAAATTTGTAAATTACGACATTTTTTATTTAAAATGTGAAATGAGATTTTTTTTTGTTAAATAGAGCTCTTTCTATTAAATAAAAAACGTTCATAGGAATAATTTTTAAGTATTTATAAATTTGAAATGCATTTGTAAATTATTATTTTTTTTTGAATTACAACATTTAAAATTTAAAATGTGAAAATTTTAAATTTAAAAAACGTTTAATGAGGCACAAGACTCGCTCGACTTATCAAATTAATAAGACATTTTGTATAAGACTCGCTCGACTTATCGAATTAATACACAAACATAAACCTACTAGTCAACTATTGGAGTTGGACATTAAAGATTGACTAGTGACATGGTTGGTGACCAAAGCTTGAAGTTGACTAGACACTTTGGGACAAGCAAGTTCTTTAGAAGGAAACTAGGTTTAAGCTTGGGTAATCATCCCTAATATATTGGGAAATTACTAATGATAAATCATCCTTTAACTATTTGGCAATTAGTAAGGATCGATTCTACTAGGAAATAAGTTGAAGGCATATGTCCCCTATTAGTCAATAGATTGATTAGACTAAGCATGCATGATAAGGCTATAGCTTGGAAATGCCTAGATAGTGGCTTAGTCCAAATCTTCAATATGCCTTAAGAAGACATGAAATAGTGGCTTAGACCTTAAGAAGACATGGAGTTGCAAATGTCTAATTCTTCTAAGTTATGCATAGACTCTAGCATAACTGAAAAAAGAATATTACAAGATTGAGAATATTTGGATGGGTCTTCAAGAACTCGAATATTACGGTCTGTGCCTATAAACTGTTTGAGATTCTTATGCTATCACTATGGCATGCTTTAGATCTAGCACTTTGATCATGTTTGTTGTCTAGTTCCATAATTCATCTACTTCTCTTATATGTATAAGAAGAAAGAAATACGCCATAGAGAAACTGAAAGTTTAACTAGAATACCTAACATTCATTGCACATGGGACTCTAGTGGATCTATATTCATTCCACATTCATGCTAATATATGCAAGTGTTTTGATCAACTATAGACCTAAGTTCAAATAGAGCCTGTTAATGACTGAATCTCTCCTAATCATCCCTTAATGATCATAGATAAGAGACTTAAGAGAGAGAGAACTCCATAACCTTCAAGAGTCGACATTTGAAGCATCCCATTCCATGTTGTTTGCTACATGGCAGCTCGCCATGTGGCACACATACATCCCTTTTTGCACCGTAGGGAAACCTATGACTAATGTTAACAACATTTATCTTGTCTTTTACAAACGACTAAGATGTTTTCCCAAAAAGACTTTGTATCAATAATCACGTGAACCACCTCATAACCAAAATAGTGCGGATGCTACATATCTCCTTTCCCTCGTTGAAACTATGTCACACATGGAATGTCAACCACATGCTCAAGGAATTATATGCTAGTTTCATTGTAAGCAAGGGTGGTCTCTTTCTTGCTAGTCCAACCATAGGCAACGGTGACGCTTATTACTTGAGCTCAACCAAAATTAACATTAGTTATCGTATGCAACCCTTCCCATTGCATAGGGACATCCAAGGATTTAATTTTCAAAGTTTTTGAATCCTCTTCTAGGGATCTTGTGCCCTTTGTTGTTGCTACGTATGTGGATGATCTCATTCCAAAACTATTTTTACAACTAGAAGTCAAGTGAGTCTTATACAAAATGTCTTGAACCAAGTGATGATCTATAGGAATGGCCAGTAGTTGAGGTGGATTGCCCAACCAAAATAGATAATATTGAGAAGGCTTAATTATTTTCTCAAAGTTCTCGCTTTAAAAGGTCTGTAGTGTGAACCCGCTCTCATTTTTAATGTGTAGTCCGAGAAATACTAGATGCGCCTTGCTTGTGTATCGTTCAAAGTAATGTATTAGGTATCCTTCTATCTCCTCCATATCTATTGCAAACCCAAGGCAGTAAAGCATTCAAAGAAGGTCTTATTAACCAAACCTCTCCACTATCTGTCCTTAGTATAGGGGCCATTAGTGGACAATGTGGTTCTTACACCACATGTGGAAAAGTTTCATATTGGATAAAAAGTGAAAAAAGGGAAACATATAAGGAGAAAATACTTGAGACATCTAAGTTTAAAATGCAACGACTAGAGTGAAAAAATTCTAATCAAAATTAAGAATTATTAATAATATTGATTAATATTGAGCCACACATTTGGCCCATCTATTGGTCGGTAGGTGCATAGGATCTACCTCATTAAGGAGTACGTACAAATAGTTTTCATTGCGTAAATAGATTATAAGTCATATTGAATAGAATATTATTTTCATTACCCAAATAGAATATTAATTTCCATGTGTTTTTTTTGTGCATGCGCCAGCCCAGCGCACAGGTTCTAGCACCACTATTCGTATGCAGATAGAGATGCTGAGAGCTGAGATGAGGGCACTGCAGGATGCTAGGGCACCCCCTCACTTGGTTGCGAGCCTGGATTCAGTTATTGAGGCTCTGAGTCGATTGGAGACAGTTGAGGATGTTGTGGATAGCTTTCAGGCACAGGCCGAGGCGGAGATCACTGGTGGTGGCTTGGATTGGAGAGCGATTCGACAGTTGTTTGAGCGGGAGTCACATCACAGGGAGGCCTTGGACGACATGTTTTGGGATGGTCACACCGAGGGCCAGCGACCACGATCAGGGCTCCCCTTGCATATTTTACGGTGTAGGCACCCCATCATAGCAGCACACATTTATCCGAGATATCTTGCTGCGAATGGTGGTCGGTTGCCTCACAACCGCCAGATAGCGAGGTCGTTTGCCATGCAGCTTTATGCTGAGTTTGTCCTTGGTCATCGGGTGGACTACCTCAGTACCCGTCCAGGATCAAGAGCGGGACGTGGTAGGATGGGGCGCCAGGAGCGGCAGATTGTAGGTGTTCGGCGTCGACGCGAGGGACCAGAGTTGCACACCATCCCTGCACCGGCATTGCGAGCGGTGGGAGGACAGATTAGGGGAGATGTTCATTCAGTGGCATCATCCTTGCAGCACATGGTCTCGGCCCTATCGAGATCTATTGCGATTCCACCTCCCCCACCTCGATCATCGATGGAGCGTCCCACATCTACACCACCTCCCACATCTACAGCGCCTCAGCACGAGTTGGAGGCTCGAGACAGACGGATTGCAGAGTTGGAGGCTGTGTTGGCCGAGTCTAGGGACGAGGTTAGTTATTTTGATTATGTTAGTTTATTTTTTTGTAGCGTGTTTTGAACTGAAGTTTTTTGGTTAATTCTCACCATGTACGCGACATGTTTGCATTGCAGGCACATCTATTGCGTCAGGAGATGGAGTCTCGCATACGACTCTTGCGTCAGGAGATGGAGTCTCGCGTACGACTCTTGCAGACAGATTTGGAGGAGCAGAGGATTCGGACACGCATAGCATACCATCGCGCAGAGCACTATATCTTGCAGTTGAGGCATATCAGTCGTGATCCGTCGCGCCATAGGATCGACCCCAGTGTGGCCCTATACCCTGCTCCTCTTGTAGATGTGCCGACTAGGACACCGATAGACGCAGCAGTCGTAGCGAGGCTTCCTACCTCCACTTGTGTCCTCTGCCACGAGGACTTTGACACCGTAGGGTGGTTTGGTCTAGGGTGCGGCCACATCGCACATCTCCACTGCATGACCCGCCACATGGTGGCACGTTCAGTGTGCCCGGTATGCTTTGCCGACATTGATGTGGCGACATACAGAGGACTGGGCATGGATGATCTATATCTTGGTCATCGTCAGGCTGTTGATCCATTCGCCCGTGTAGTCCTGACAGAGCACTACAGGGAGGAGGCACAGAGAGCATTGTTGATGCAGGAGGGTGCGGATACATCAGTGGTTGCATCATGCGTTCCACGCCGCTTTTCGTACGGTGACTTCATGCCAGGTGACGAGGCACGAGCGGAGGAGGCACGCCGGATTGAGCGAGAGGCAGAGCTGCAGACATCATTGCAGCAGTGGGTGGAGCAGCAGCTAGGGCGGGGCCGAGACCAGCGTATTTCACATGTAGAGACGATTACTCGCGCTGGATTTGAGGCACGAGTATTCACAGATGCACGGCTATGGGAGCTGAGACGCGCGTACATAGAGGAGGCGAGGGATGCAGAGATGGCAGCAGTGGCGCGTGCAGCATGCCCTCCTCCTCATCAGGATGAGGCTGGCCCATCTCATGCAGGTGATGAGGCTGGCCCATCTGAGCCGGCATTGCCTGAGGGCACACAGCGGACGGTTGGGCAGCGAGTCATACAGGAGCCACGTCAGCGTTCCACTAGAGGATCATATGTAGAGTTATCAAATTCAGATTCAGATTGATTGTTTAGGCTTCACACGTTTCTTGTATAGGGATGCACTTTTGCAGCATGATGATTATGATGTACAGATTCATTTTGGTACTTTCATGATATTGTTCCCACTTTTATGATGTATGAGCATTTTCGTACTTTCATGATGTTCTTCACACTTTGTTTATCTCAGTTTATCTCAGTTTATAGTTTGTTTAATACATAAGGTATTTAAAAAAGAATGCCATGTGAAGTAATTGTAAACATTAAACATTAATTGCAAACATTAAACATTAAACATATCAAAATTCATCTTATTTTGGATGAAAATTTTATTTTGTGGATAAAAGTTTTTCATTTTTTAAACAAAAATTTTATTCTATTCATGTTTGTCAATAAAGTGTGTTTCAAAATCCAAATTTTCATCAATTTTTCAAAAAGACAACTATTGTCATATTCATGCTTCCAAATCTAGCCTTCCGATCTTAATATCAAAATATGTTGAAATTCAACCATTTGATAAACTAATTTGTATAAAAAGAAAATTACTTTTTTTAGACAATGCCATAGCCCAATGTAAAATTGTTTCATCAAATGAAATTAGATATTAAAGTAACATCAATTTTACCAACTTTCAATTTGATATGGGCACTTGCATAGAAAACAATTGGTATTTCAAAGAAAAAGCTCTAGCAACTCTCTTAGTTGAATGAAGCAGTTTCTTCTCCTTTGCAATTTGTCATGTTTTTTAAATTAAAGGAGAGAATACTTTTTGCAAATGGTAATACTAGACATTTTTAGGTTCTGCAATAAAATATAAGTAATATTTTATGGATTCTTTTTTCACAATTCTAGTTTTTTAATATTATTGACATGAAGCGTATATTTTGTCCCTACAATTTTTAAAAAATATAAATTTTTAGGGGATTTTTTTCAAAAATGGAGTTAGACTTGTCCTCTGCATGATTTTGCTGTTATTTATTATGACTCAGTGTTTAATTTGTCTGTTATTGTTAACAATACTTGTGCTAATTGGTGATCAAAGAAAACAAGACCTAATTATTTGTCATATTCGAACCACAATCACATGCGCCTTCCAAATCACAATCGCATATGCCTTCCAAGTTTCTAAGGACTATTTCAATTTCCTTAATATGACATTTGCCAATGCACCAATCTAATTATTATGCATGTATAAAAGATAATGAACATAAAGAAGAGAAATCAACACAATTGGCAATTAATGCATGTATACGGGAATACAAGGAAGGTGTAGCATGCTAAAAAGTGTTGGTATTTGGTTTATGTAAAAAGAAAGGGTTGTTGCACAGGCTATGCACCAAAAAAATATACACATATTAACAATCCCACTTCTCCCTTTTAAACTCCACTCATGTATGGGAGTACAAGGAAGGTGTGACATGTTAGGCCACAATTTAATTTTACTATTTTCTTTTGACTTTGGTGGTACGCTAACGTGTAGTCGTGCTAGTAGGGATTGCTTCTACGTCGCGCAAACCAAATCAGTTGGAGACCAAATCTTGCATCGATGTACATCTAGGGTAGCCTAAGAGGCGTGTGAAGTTTCGTCCCCAACAGGGTTTAGGATTTAGGGTCCAGGGTTTAGGGTTTAGGGTTTGGGGTTTAGCCGTGCTAGTAGGGATTGCTTCTACGTGGCGCAAACCAAATCAGTTGGAGACCAAATCTTGCGTGGATGTACGTCTAGGGTAGCCTAAGAGGCGTGTGAAGTTTCGTCCCCAACAGGGTTTAGGATTTAGGGTCCAGGGTTTAGGGTTTAGGGTTTAGCCGTGCTAGTAGGGATTGCTTCTACGTGGCGCAAACTAAATCAGTTGGAGACCAAATCTTGCGTGGATGTACGTCTAGGGTAGCCTAAGATGCATGTGAAGTTTCGTCCCCAACAGGGTTTAGGATTTAGGGTCCAGGGTTTAGGGTTTAGGGTTTAGGGCTTAGCCGTGCTAGTAGGGATTGCTTCTACATGGCGCAAACAAAATCAGTTGGAGACCAAATCTTACGTGGATGTACGTCTAGGGTAGCCTAAGAGGCGTGTGAAGTTTCGTCCCCAATAGGGTTTAGGATTTAGGGTCCAGGGTTTAGGGTTTAGCCGTGCTAGTAGGGATTGCTTCTACGTGGCGCAAACTAAATCAGTTGGAGACCAAATCTTGCGTGGATGTACGTCTAGGGTAGCCTAAGAGGCGTGTGAAGTTTCGTCCCCAACATGGTTTAGGATTTAGGGTCCAGGGTTTAGGGTTTAGGGTTTAGGGTTTAGCCGTGCTAGTAGGGATTGCTTCTACGTGGCGCAAACCAAATCAGTTGGAGACCAAATCTTGCGTCGATGTACGTCTAGGGTAGCCTAAGAGGCATGTGAAGTTTCGTCCCCAACAGGGTTTAGGATTTAGCGTCCAGGGTTTAGGGTTTAGGGTTTAGGGTTTAGCCGTGCTAGTAGGGATTGCTTCTACATGGCGCAAACAAAATCAGTTGGAGACCAAATCTTGCGTGGATGTACGTCTAGGGTAGCCTAAGAGGCGTGTGAAGTTTCATGCCCAACAGGGTTTAGGATTTAGGGTCCAGGGTTTAGGGTTTAGGGTTTAGTCGTGCTAGTAGAAATTGTAAAAATGTATGCATTTGTCCTTCCACGTGGCGCATACCAAATCAGTTGGAGACCAAATCTTGCGTGGATGTACATCTAGGGTAGCTTAAGAGGTGTGTGAAGTTTCGTCCCCAACAGATAAGTCCACGTGTGTATTTCATTAGTACGTGCGCCATTTTTCATACGTAGTCACGAGTGCTAGTAGGGATTGTAAAAATGTACGCAAATGTCCTTCCATGTGGCGCATACCAAATCAGTTGGGCACCAAATCTTGCGTGGATGTACGCCTACGGTAGCCTAAGAGTCGTGCGAAGTTTCATTTCCAACAGATAAGTCCACACGCGTATTTCCTCATTACATGCGCCATAGCTCATATGTAGTCGTGCTAGTAGGGATTGCAAAAATGTACGCATTGTACCTTCCACGTGGCGCATACCAAATCAGTTGGGCACCAAATCTTGCGTGGATGTATGTCTACGGTAACCTAAGAGCCGTGCAAAGTTTAATCTCCAACAGATAAGTCCACATGCATATTTGGTTAGTACGTGCGCCATTTCTCACACGTAGTCGTGCTAGTAGGGATTGTAAAAATGTACGCATTATACCTTCCACGTGGCGCATACCAAATAAGTTGGAGAACAAATCTCGCGTGGATGTATGTCTAGGGCGGCCTAAGAGTTGTGCGAAGTTTCATTCCCAACAGATAAGTCCACACGCGCATTTCGTTAGTACATGCGCCATAGCTCATACGTAGTCACAAGTGCTAGTAGCGATTGTAAAAATGTACGCATTGTACCTTCCACGTGGCGCACACCAAATCAATTCAGCCCAAATCTCACGTGGACTATTGGCTAGGGTGGCCTAAGAGTCGTGCAAAGTTTCATCCCCAACAAGCAAGTCCACACGCGTATTTCGTTAGTACGTGCGCTATTTTCTTAGTCACGTTTTTAAAATGTCCTAATGCACAAAACAAATTACAACATTACTACTAATAAACAATTTTTTGTATTACAAACACAACAAATCCCATTGAGAAGACATCGGACATCATGTTAAAAATAGAATCTAATACAATGATGTGTATGAACGTGTATACAGCCATCATAGTGAAATACAAAATATGAGTCCATGAAAATTACAATGGTACGGTCACACAGTGAGCCAATACATATCGAATACAAAAAAGTGTAATCAACTAGTGATACCCAATAAAAATCAATCTGATCAACTGATGATCCCAAAAAATAAGATATGTAATGTGCTACTCCTCAGGATCAGCTCTCATGCCAATAGTTGCAAGTATGCTCTCGTGATCCGCCACTGCAAGGCGCCATCGTGGAGTGGACGTCGCCTTGCGAGTGCGAACACGACTCAAAGTAATCTTGATCCCAACAACAAGATGAGAATACATGTATGCCTCCCGATCCGCCATGTACTCCTGGAACTCAATATAGCGACCACGCCTCTGTATCTGCTGAAAATAGTGGCCACCGACGATCATGCTATGAGCATTGAAGTGCATCCCATGCCCATCCACTGTATCCTCATTCAGCACACTCTTCAGCATAGAGCATCGCAACAAGTAATAATCCACACCCTCCTCATTGCCCTCCGAAGCAATAACCGCGAAGATATCACCAATACGCAAAATATCTGTAAGCTGGTCATAATCTCTAGAGGAACTGAATCCCGCATCCTGATCATCATGTATCTCCTCCCAAGGCTGGAAGGGAGAAAGCACTCGCCGTACCCATGGATCGGCCCATGGTATCATGGAGCACCCTCCCCAATCATCATCAATGCATGCAGAGCAAAAACATGCAAACCGTCGAGAAAAGATCGCAGGGTGAGACTCACCTACACTCCTGATGGAATGGAAATCAAGAGTGCCAGGCACAGAACGACAATCAAAAGGCCTCGACCGATCAAGACTCCCAATGTCCACGCACCAAAAATACCGGCTCACCACCCTATCGTCACGCGACTGAAACGAGGACGTAGCACTAGTGGATAAGTGCTGGCTGCACCACCGCACCACATCATGTGCATCCTTGAAGCGATCGGCACTGTGACGCAACTGGTATCGACGCAAAGCACGCTTCACGCAAGCACCTGCACCATCGTGCTCTCCCTTACCGTGCCCTGTCTCGAAGTAGCTCCATGTGATCGGAATGCCTGTCTCACGGTGCCATCTGCAGAACCAATAAAACTGTCTAGCGGATTTGAACTGACCGCCGCAACCGTCTGACCAAATCCAGCGCCGCTGCCATGTGACACCATGATCCCTCAAGAAACTATCATGCAAAGTGAAGCAATGCTGCACAAAATGGGCATCATGCGATCGATCATCACTAATGTAGAAGTGATACTCTCGCACAATGATGCGTGAGTCCATGGTGCTATCAATGCCATCCACATGAGCCTGTGCATGACGATAGCTAATGTGCACAAATATAGCAACCTGCAATATGGCATTGAAAAAAAAATATGACTATTGAAATAATTCAATATAATGAGGCGGGGAAAAAATCAATACTCAATCACACGTCACCTGTTCGGAGAAATAATACTCCGATTGGATCTCATGCTGTGGTGCAAAGGTGTAATTCTCCGCAAAGTCCACCACTGAGACAACCACCCCTATAGGAAATGTCCTCAAACATGCACGAAACTGACGATCCTCCCATTTCGCAGTGTGCGAGTGGCGTATGTAGCGGTACAGCTTCCCTCGAAAACAGTCAATGAATACAACACGTGGTGTCTCCTTCCCCACAAGCTGCAACCTCCTCGACTGTGCACCACCATCTAATGTCAAGGTACAGTACTCATACTGCTGCCAACAAACCATCTGCACATCACAAGTATCTAGTGCAACTCGTGGCACTCTGGCAAAGTCACCACACAAAGTACACGTGCCTTCCACACAATCAAGGGAGTGGAATAAAGCATCACCATCTCGTGTACACAATATGGAATGAATGAAGTCGCGAGGGCTAGTAGGAACCACTCCCCTATGACCATCAAGGGAACGGAATACGTCATACATCAATCCAAAATCCACATGGTAGCGACAACAGCATGTGTCACGCTCCTGAGAGCATCGCACAAACCATGGCCTGCATCGCTCAAATGACCTCTGCCCAATCTTGAGCTCCGGGTGCGCCTCTACAAACTGAGTGTACAACTCAGTCTGGGTACACTCCAAAAAACATGCACCATGCTCAATGTACACACCGTGTGACACCCTCTTCCGCAATGCCTTCTTGAACACCGGGGATGCTCTGCAATGCTCCTCCCAAAACTGTTGTATGAAGGACCTAGTGGAATCATCCAACAATCGATCGCAGCGAGGTGCACGACCACTCGAAGCCCAAAGAGCATCAGTCTCACTATCCTCTAGACTCTGCCTCCTAATGATGCCTGCTCGCAATGTGCGCGGTGCAATCTGAAGAAGACGTGAAGCGGTACGCACATGGCCTATCATATGAGGTCTACTAATGGCAGCCACAATAGCACGACGTGCTGCCAAGGCATCACTGGAGTTCCTATGCTTAATAGAAGCATAGGAACGTCTAACACTGCTAAGGACCTCGCTAGATACAACCCTATCTCTACGTGCACCAAGACCAGCAAGCCTCCTACACTCTACCAAGTCAGGGTGATCAATCAGGGACGTAAGAAGAGAAGACTGCGAAGCTGGCGTGAGGTCACAAAAAAAAGACTGCACAATCTTGCTAGCACGACGACGGATAGTGGACTTCGGCAAGTCACGTCGTGAAGCAACACTACTGCTGCAAGGTGGGGCAACGGGATCAATGGGAGATGGTAGGGTGGACGGGGGAAGGGAGGCGCCAAGCGGAGCGGGGGGAGGGGGAGGGGGGAGGGTGGAGGGGGAAGAGGTAGAGGTGGAGGCCAAAATGGAGGGGGCTAGGGGAAGGGCGGAGGCTAGAGGTAGGGGAGCGGATGAGCATGGGGGGACAATGGAGGTGGGGGTGGGGGTGGAGGTGGGATGTAGAGGTAGAGCTGGAGGTGGATCAGTGGTGGCAGCGCGAGCTCGAGCTCTAGAGGCTCTCTTGCGCTCACGAGCCTTCCGCTTGCGCTCCTCGTCAATGAGATTTGGGGGGGGGTTCCTACATCTTTCACGTCTACTAGCTCTACGGCTTTGAGAACCCATTCTCAATGAAAGTAGGATGGAAGGTGTGACAAAGTGATGAGGATGCAAGAATGGCTAAGAATGGGTGAAATGAACCAAAACGTGGTGTCTTATAGAGAGCCTCAACTCATCCACTAGATTGCTCTTAGATTGCTCTTCATTATTATTGGTGGAGAGGTGCTAAGATTGATACTAATTGGCTTAGTTTTGGTGGAGAGGTCTGCTATGCCCAGAGGCCGCGATCAGAGCTTATACATACCTCGATCGAGGTATTTAGTGCATTGCGCATGCATGTATGTATGAACCTCGATCGAGGTATCTGTATGTCTCCTCGGTCACATACCTCGAACGAGGTAATGTATGCCTCACCCATCATATGTACCTCGATCGAGGTATTGTATGCATCGCACATCGTCATGTGTATGCATCTGGCTGATGTGGCACCATGCATGGTCATGATGTGGTGATATAGTCTCTTCCTGCATGGTCATGATGTGGTACTGGGCATGACGAGTTGGCATTCATGAGGTGGTAGATGACATGGCAAATTGAGGTGGAGGGATTGGTGACGTGGCCAGGAGAGGAGGTATGCCAAGGTGGCATTGTGTGATCACATGGCTGATGATGTGGAATGATGAGGTGGCACATGTGGCAGCACGTGTGGCAATGTAAGGTGACATGGCAAGGAGTGATGTCACATCTGCTTGATGAGATGGCACCACGTGGTCTAACAACGTGGCATGGTTTTGATGACTCAGCCTTCCACATGGGCAACATGCAGACTCCAAAGGCTTGCCACTAGGATCGGTGATGCTCCTAGCCTACCTCACCAAGCCTAATACCAAGCCTACCTTGTCTTGGTATTAGGCTTGGGTGGCCCTTTTTCACCCACAAAAGGGAGATTTCACTCTTGGAGGCCATATCGTACGTTTCCCTTGCTCAAATTTAACCAAAATTTTTTCCTCTTATTCATCATGCAGAGGACTAAAAATATTGACATTTTTGAAATGTTTGGTTATGTTTGAGAATTACTAGATTTATTTTTAATATTCTTTGTTGATCCTCTGAGGAGTAAAAGTAAAAATTAAACTTCAATCTTCCTAAATCTAACCGTTGGATTTGGGATTTGATGATTCAACCACACACCCTTATGTGCCTACTAACCTTCCACCGAATTGGATTTGCTTAATTATTCAAAATACTAAAAAAATGTGGTGTGCTACTAAAATGCATGTATTTTATGACTTTATTTATTATAAATAATTATTTATAATTAGATAAATCATTCAAAAAATTACCAATAAATCAAGTTAAGCTCTACATAATGCAAAGAGACCACTTACAAAGTTTCAATAACATTTAATCTAAAATGAGTGAGAAATTTAGAATTTTATATGACACTCTTTGTTCGTGACAAACGTGTGACCACCCTGGAACCATGCCGTGTGACACAAAGAAATTTTTTGTGTGTGCATCGAATTTTCGATCAGACTATACGATTGTGTGCACAATAGCAACTGTGATGTTGTGTCAGAAGACTTCAAAGACTAGATCCATAGGGAAGTAGGTGAGATTTGCATTTTTGTGTGCTAAAAAGCTTGTTTTTCCACCTCCTTAGGATTGGGGAGTGAACAAAAAGTGGACACCCTTAGCTTGCTTCCACCCTGGTTCATAGAGAAAGCAATGAGGCACAATGAACAAATCTTTATTCATGAGTGGTTACATATATAAGCAACTACCTCCATGTTGGTAGATCCCAGATCCACAATCATCTCCATGATTATCTCAATCAATCACCTCCTATGATCACTCACACATCACACCAACTTGACATACCTAACTGATGAGTCACTAGAACCTTCTAGCACACCTACACTCACACTCCTTGCATAGGACTCCAAGCCCATAGGCATACACACACACACATCAATTTGCCCCTTCAGTGGTTTGGTAAAGATGTTTGCAACATTCTCTTTGTTATCACTCATGATAAGTACGTAGACCTGTCTACGATGGGTTTGTTCCCAATTTCATAATGCTACAACATGCAATGATATGATAATGCTTGTATTTTATATTTTATTGTGGGCAAGTAAGTTCTTTTTTTAAACTTTGCCATGTGGAATAGTTGTGTATGAAGAATTGATAATATTAAGCACAGACTTGTTAGGCAGGCAACATAGTGGGATTAGTTCAAAGGCAAGCCGTGGTTGAGCCACGTGTCCCTCTATTTGCATTTCTTGAGCTTACTTTTATGCTAAAACTTCAACTCACAAAAGCTATGCAAAAGCATCACAGGGAATTAGTCAGGAATCGACATGCAGAAGGCGAAGCAGAAGATGCAAAAAAGCGAGGAGGATGCATCTAGGAATAGGGGGCAAAGATGAGAGAACAAATAAGTTGAGAGAAAGAATAACATGTTGGAGTTCCCAAGGATGATATAATGTAAGTAGTAGTGAGCTGGTGAGGATGTCGACATGGGCTCGCTCGTTGGTGCCACTAGCAACATCCAAGACACTCGGAGTTTGAGCAAGGATACCCGAAGGCCCCGAGCAAGGTCGCAGAATTGCACCATGCCAAGAATACTCGAAGGAGACCAATCAAGGGCATGGACAAGAAGAATCCAAAGAGTATTCTCAAGGTTACTCTCCTAAAGGTTTGTGTGGGCTGTGTGTTTCAGGAAGGTGGGGAGTCTCATTGGAAGAGGCATGGTGGGAGGAGTGAGGGGTAGAATCATCAATCAACAGAGGAGGAGGAAAAGAGGGAGGAGGCCAAGGAGAAGAGTTTGTCCATGGTGAAGGAAAAGGAAGAGGCAAGAACGAAGATGACTTTGGAATCTATTTTTCTTTAGTTCTATATAGTAGTAATAGTATGTGAAACGAGAAGCTGAGTGCCTACAACCATGAAAGTGGCGATGCCTCGTCTTGGCTATGGATGCAACAACTTGTCACCTCTGGCTATGGCACCCTCTATCCTATAGTTTAGTAGTGTTGTCTTCAATTTTTTCCTCCTCTGTCTCCGTTCCTCTGTGCCTTCTTTGCCACCCCTTGTTATCCTTCCCTCCATGTGCCAATTTGATCAGCGTTCAGATTTCCATGTCATCCGGATCCATGAGCTTCAATAGCCCAAAATCTGATAGCTTTGCCACAAATTTGTCATCCAAAAGAATGTTATGTGGTTTGAGATTGATGTGGATGATCCTTTCCCTCCACTCTTTGTGCAAAAAGACTAACCCACGTGCAACATCTAGTGCTATTTGGAATCGAGCATTCCAATCTAGCCTACAGGCTCGTATGGCATGTTAATTTTTGTTCTGTTTATCATAGAGCTTTTGTAAGGAGATGTTTGGCTAAATATATGTCAGTTCTGGTAATGTGAAGGCATCATTAAGGCTGGTGAGTATGCCAGTAGCTACTGCGAAATCTCATTTTTTGTAGCATAACCGGAGAAGAAGTATTATCTCCTTGCCTTCTCTCATTCAAACAGGTCTTGCCTCTTGAGAAAATTTGGGCAAACCACATATCGTGATGCATAGCAAAAAAGGCTTCCCCGCTCCCACTGCTTCCCTTCATTGTGTATGGATGCAGACTTGCAGGTGTATGACAGGCTTGTAAAGATATTCAAGGGCAAATTTGCAACTCTAACTAGATATTTGCACCAATATGTTGGTGCTGATCAAGGAACAATGCTAGGTGTTTAGGAACCAAGGCTACCAACAATGACATCAAACACACGTCCCTCTATTTTTTTAAAAAAATACATATTATGCAACAACAATACTCTTTAAAATAGACATATTATGCAATATGCAAATTAAATTATGCGCTTTGCAAAATACACGATGCAAGATCCCAAGGAATGCACATACATTATCTGATACAAGATCCCAACAAATGGCGCATTCCTTGGTCTTATAATTTTTGGAAAGAAAGTGTGCCAGCTCTCCCCCCACATGTATGTGTAGTTACACAAACATGTGGTTATATATAACCTGAAATTTGTGCCCAGATAATCATGTTTCACATGATTATATACTACCAACTTTCTATCCACATGCCAGTAGCATTGAACAAACATCATCTACTGTCTTCTTGGTATCACTAAGTACAGCTGAAAGAAGAGAATCGAGCATACAGACGCGATTCTGTACTGATCTAGGAAAGTGAGATATAACCGTACTGCAGCAATAAATAAACAAATGTTAGAAGCAGATTGAATCAAATGATTGAAGTATCAAGAGAAAAGTGCATCTATAGCACCTACCAACTTTCGAGCCGATCTACACATCAAAATAGAAAACATAAATGAATGTGCGCATTGCATAGGATGCATCTCATTGACATAATTATGACACAAGTAGGTTATACTTAGTCTGACACACTGCCATGGATAGATGCTATTGAATTGACAAAGAAGCATTGCTTGGCTAAGATGTCCACAATTACCACACTCCAATGCAAGCTGCATTATCAATTAAGAATAATTATTATTTGATATAATCCTCCACAATGTAAGAGATAAGCTAGGTAGGGATTGATACTCACTCCTCATGATATGCAGTAAAGATAACACGCGCCGCAATCAAATCAATAGGTTGCAACCACTTAAAAACATCATCTATGGTCTTTTGCTTATTGCTAAGTACACTAGAAACAAGAGGATCGACCATATATGCACATCTTTGTATATATAGGGGAAGCTGTTGTAAAACCATACTGCAATAAAAAGAAAAGAATATTAGTTCATTTGATCCAATGGAAATACAAAAGCATAAAGTCAGTAAAAAGTTTGTGTCAAACCTGAGGATGGCTATTATGACCTTGTCATTAACCTCTTTCTTGAAGTTTATAAGGATTGAAATGTCCTCTTCATCGAATAGAAAAGTAAGAGGTTATTCTCGAACTTGAAACCTAACTTGAAATGACTTCTCCATTTGCTGCAAGGTATGATTATTTTCTAGAGTCATCTGATGGATAGCCAGAGTAGCTTTGCTTTCTTGAGATGAGCTTTCTATATTCTCTACTCCAGCTATGTCCTCCTCATCCTCCTTCTCTCCCTTCTCCTATAAAAGGATAAAATAATTATGAGATTCAAAATTTGAAATTAATTATAAATTTAAAAAGACCTTTAAATGAATAAAGAAAATTAAACATAAGTTTTCATACCTCTACATATCTTCGTGGTCTTTTTATGTAACCTTCAGAGGCAAGGTCAGTGTCATATCCATCTTCTTCTGCTTCCTTGCTATCGCTGGTGTGCTCACTATCATATCCAGAGCTTTGATCATTTTCATTTCTTATCAAACTTTATTGTGAGAGAAGCCACAGTATCAAGGTATTCCAAGCAAGCAGGGCTCTCAATAATATTTACATTGTGTCCTTTTCTAATAAGAGCTTCAAACAAATGTCCCATTCGACACAATGTGACTTCCCATCCGGACGGTAGCAAAAATTCCATCATACTAATTAAAAGATCAGCACTTTTTGCTAGCCTTTCATAGTGATTTGCATTGCGATGGAGGGGACTTGGAGCTTCATGCTCTTCCAGCAGTAGTTGCAATCTCTTTGCATTCCCTCTTATATTGTTTTGTAAGGAGTGATCATTGTAAGGGCTCTTCATGCACAAGAAAAAGGTTTCTAGACTCTGTATCTTGAGACCGCATTCTCTCTTGTCCCTTTTTCTTGAGTATATACCATTGTAAATCTTAAGCTCATTGCCATATTGTTTTTCTAGGGTAGCAGACATTTGTTCCTTGTCATCTTTATCAGCAAATATGACTATGTTACATTGTCCCACTCTACCAATGGTGGTATGTAATATTCTGTCAAGGAGTTGACGAATGTCATCCGGTGATATTTCATAGACAAAGAAAAGCTGAGGACTCTCCCAAGCAGTGTCGTCGGACAAAAAATCATTCAATGAAACTCCCTTGCACTCAACACTCTTTCCAGACTCTGAAATGATTTCATGTATGAAAAAAAAGCCCTTGTTCAAAGTTTTCTCTTTTCTGAGAGTGTGCTTATTGATGACTTTTTGTGCATATGCATACACATTTTTCGGAATGTCACTTCTCATAGAAGGAGTAATTTTAGATCCATCATCTTCTACCTTCACCCATTTATGCGCCCAAGCCTTCTGTTTAGCTGACGGTAAAGCTGATGCCATCTGCCTCACAATGATATGATCAATTTTACATTGGCTAATTGGAATATTTTTTTCTGCCAATAAATATTCAATTGCACTCTTTACTGCATCACGCTTGACCTGTTGGATGATGCAATCTTCCATGCAATGATCTTTATCCTTTTTGCCAAAAAACCATTCTTTGGACATTAATTTCTCTGCAGCAAGACTTGCGTATTTGTCTGGTAAGTTTCTTAAAGGCCTCCACATCCGAGCTGTCATCTCTTTTTTCTCAATCTTCTTTGCCTTCTCTTTAATCAATGATGGAGCCTCATATGTGACATCTCCTTTTTCACATGCAAGACACACGTCTTTGATCTGATGAAAAACTTCATCACTATGGAAAAGTATGCTTGTGTAGTCTTGATACCTATCCCTTACTGTCTTAAAGCTTGTAATCACCTCTGCTCTTTCCTGCTTTCCCCTTGGTACAATGGCACTCAAGCATTTGTAGAAGTCAACAAGATTATCCGCTTCCACTTTAGTTGCAGTTCTTTTGAGAGTGGTCAAAGGAGAATTAAAAGTTTTCCATATGGTCCTAGCTTTGAGCAACATCTCTGAAGTGGAGGTGATTTTTCGTAGTGCATAAATGTCATGATTAAGTCTTTCCGACTCAATCAAATATTTTTTCTCATTCTTGAAGATACAAATGCATGCAGAATAGTAGTGAAATTGAGGCACACTCACGAAGGTTTGATAAGTAATTTCTCCTTTCTTGTATGCATCTCTAGAGCGCTCATTATAAGCATAGGCATAGTGCTGACCATCTATTGCCTCAAATGTACAATGAGCTAAGAAATTTCTCTTGGCATCTTTTATATGTCGTTCTAGATCATTCACTGAACTCTGTCCTTCTTGAAGTGAGAAAACTTGTTTTCTGAGGAACTTAGTGAATTGCATCTCAAAATCTATAGGCTGAGAGAAATTGATGGATTGACTATAATCTCCCATGACTGGCCAAAATGTTCTTGGATGGAGTACCAACTTAGAAACAACTAGTTTTTTTCCATCAATCAAAGCCTGAAAAATCTTTTCAGCATAGGCTGTATCTAAGGTCTTGCTGTTTGTGAAGACACTTGCTTTGACCACTGTTGAAGCATGTATAACTTGAGTCTTCTGGCCCCATATATATCCTGGATCCTCATCTGTCACAGCCTCATTCAAGCGAAGATTTAGGTTCTTCATTGATAACATTTCTGCTTCTAGATCTGACTCCATTTCAAGACCTTCCGTATCCTCTTCATGTTCTTCCTCTTCTCTTCTTTGCTCTTTCTTTGTATATGAACGACCTCTTTTTCCAGTTATAGGACTTGGAACTGTAGCTCGTGAAGTACTTGCCTTTTGCATTTGACGTCGAGGTTTATTTTTTAGGGGCTCAATGTGAACTGCTTTAGATCACCCTACTTCTTCTTCTATTGCCTCAACTTCAGCTATACTTAAGGGCTTCACTTGTTCTGTTATTCCATCAACTTCATGAGTTACACTAGCTAAGTGAGTAATACCATGAACAAGAGATGTGTGTGCATGTCCTGTCTTATCTGATGCATGTCGTGTCTCACTCAATTCAATTTCTATCTGAGATGCATGTGCATGTCCGGTCTCCACCAATTCAATTCCTGTCTTAGATGTAGATCCCTTGTAAGCATCCACGTGTACAAGACCCTCATCCATTGCTACAATGTGTTCTGTCTCATCCACTCCACTTCCTCTCTCATTTGTATTACCATAAACCAGGTCTACATGGCGTGTCTCATCACTTCCTTTCTCATGTGTGGATTCTTGCACCTTAGGTCCCTCCAATGAAGTTGAACCTTGTTTAATGACACCCTGAAAGTATTCAAGGATAATCTTTGACTGCATTTTTCTTGCTTCCTCAATGGGAAATTCCTCCCACACATGTTGAACAAGAAATAAATTAAAGTAATAATAACGAATGTAAGTTAAACTAATTTTAAAATTTTAATTTAAAATGTAATAAAATTAAAATTATACTTTCTATATTCCAAAACAAAATGCATTATAGTTTAAATTAAACTAGTAAATTGAAAATGAAAGTGAAACTCATTTTAAATTCAGAAACAAAGAAAAATTTAAAATTCAAGTTTCCACAAGTTTTCCTTTTCGCATACATTTGTCTTTTCACACTTTTCAAGTTTCCACGCGTTTGTCTTTTCAAACACAAGGTTGTCTTTTATCACAATTTTCAAGTTTTCACATGTTTATCTTTTCAAACACAAGGATCGCGGCAGCGGCCTCCCCCCCCCCTCTCTCTCTCTTCCCCCCCTTTCTCTCACTGCCCCCCTTCTCTCTCTCCCCCCCTCCTCCTCTCTCGCTGCCATGGTAGCGCCCCCCTTGTCTCTCTCTCTCCCTCCCCCTCTCTCTCGCTGCCGCACCCCCCCTTCTCTCTCTCCCCCCCTCCTCTCTCGTTGCCGCGGTAGCGGCCCCCCCCTCTCTCTCTCCCCTCCCCTCCCCTCCCTCTCCCCCCCCCTCCCTCTCCCCCCCTCTCTCCGCTGCCGCGGCAGTGGCCTCCCCCCCTCTCTCTCTCTCCCTCCCCTCTCTCTCTCTCCCCCCCTCTCTCTCGTGCTACCGCGAGCAGCAACTTCCCCCCTCTCCCCCCTCTCTTCCCCCCCCCCTTCTCTCCCCCCCCCTTTCTGTCACGAGGGCAAAGTCCCTTTAACTTTTTCACTTTTTTCTCTTTTCCTTTGCTCCCCGGTTTGGTCCCCTACCGGGATCCCCAAAGTATCCGCTTGATCTCTCGGAGCTGCCACTGACTTGCTGGCTGGAATCCTTGCTGGACTGGATGTCCTTCACCTTCACAAACCTAAATGGCTCCTCCAGATGCTCGAAAGATGAGCATAGATCTCTTTCCGGAAGCTACGGTACTAAAATCCTCTCTTTCCCCAAACCACTTGCTGAATCTCCGTGAAGCACCACGAGTGCCCCAGACTTGCTCTAGAAACTCAATACAAGAGGGGGAATGCACCTGTGAAATCAGTTCTCCAAAACCCCTTTACTGGCTAGTTATGACTAGCTAAACTTAGCTGGGGCTAAGTTAGCAAAACCGCCAAAAGGATTTAGCCCTGCCGCCAAAGTTGGCCGAACTGCCAAAAAGAGGGGTGCCAACCGCCGGGATTCGAACGCAGGACATGGAGGTAAGTATACGCAGAGCAAGTTGGGCTAACCAAGGGGGCGGGTCGTCGGTATTGCTTATATTAGTTTCCCACTTAGTTATATCTTGTCCTCGCTTCCCCACGCGCCCAAAAGCTTTTCCCACTCCACAGTCGACCTACAGATTCGAACCCGCAACCATCTGCTTGGAGGAAACGCCACGCTGACCACGGGGCCAACCACTTGGTTGGTGTAACTAAAGGCACCACCTTTCTTATATTTTGTACTCCCACGCGTAGGTATGCACAAAAGGAACGCGCACCCACCGGCACCAAGAGTCGAACTCAGGACCTCAGGGATAACGGACGAGGAGCGTATCGCCAAGCTAACCACAGGGGCATGGTAACTATTGATGTAACTGACTAGGGCCCGTGATATATATTTTGTACTCGGTTGAATAGCAAAAGAGGGTCGGCCCCCTCGTCTGTCTCCCTTCGCTGATGATCGAACTCGAAACCTGCGGGCTAGTGCACGGAATACCTCACGGCCCGACTAGCCACCGGGGCTGTGGCCTTGCTTGACAATACATGTCCACCGTATGGTTATATAGAAGCCCTTGAGCTCCCATGCTATGGCGAGCTGACCGGCGCCATGCACACGTCGAACGCTTCAACCGTGGCGTCGCCCTTCTGCTCTAGACCCTGGAGCATCCACAGACGAGAGGTGGTCGGTAATGAAGCGGTCAATCAGTCGTAGGATCTCTTCTCAGCTTCCCATCATTCTCTGTCGAGTTTCGGTGGTAGATTTTTGTGGACGCTCCCAAAACTACATCCAGCCCGCGCGCTCGAACGAGGACTCCGCTATGATCGCAACGCCGGCTCTGTGATCCCATTGAGGGAATGCTTTGTTGTCCCAAAGGGCTCCTGGAATGGAGCCCTTAAGCTCCTACGCCACGCCTTACAACCTGAAGCGCGACGAAGCTACAGTTCTGTCCGCTTTTGTCGTTGGTGGGAAGCGAGGACTCAGACGGCCAGCTCTCGGTGGTCTGAGCCTCGCGTGCCCCGTCCTTTTGCCAGGGAGATATCCAAGTGGATACCTCGACCTTCACCAAAACTTAGAGCAAATGGTCTAGCCCCCGATCCACACCGCTCTCTGGATCACGGACGAAACCGCTTGAGCGAGGCTTGCGACACCCACGACGCCCTCCACAGCTCTTCGTTGGACATGCCCTTTCGTGGGCTTCTACCCCAAGCCAAGGGGAAGCCCTGGCACAAAGGGTAGCCCTTGCCTTCACCTGCAGACAGCAAACTCATCGAAGGGGAGGGGAGACGAACAATGCATCACAACGACCTTCATTTGAGAACACCCAAAACGATGCCCAGTTCTTGGCATTCAAGAAGAAGGAGGCCCTGTGGTCAAAACGCCACAGGGCAGATTACATTGATAGAAGAAGAAGCAAATCTCACACTCTCTCCCTCACGATTACAAAGAGCTCTCAGCTCTGCATGTTCTCTCCCAGCTCTGGTCTTCTCACCATTCTGGTCTGAACTCTCTCTTCTGTCTCTGTGTACCGAATCCTGCGTGTGTGAGTATCTTTGTATTTTGGAGGGAGTTCTCTCCCTGACTCCAACGTTCAGCTGCCTTCATTAAGGCTTCTTTTCCTCCTCGGTACCTTCTCTCCAATAGTCACCTAGAAGGGCCAATCAATTCAAATGCCCGTTTGAATTGAACCCTTTAGCCATAGTTGGGGAGTCCAACCTTACCATGGGCTGCTCCCCTTGGTTAGGTCTTAGAGGTGTCAATGGGTTGCTCCCCCTTTGACCCAAAAGAGGGCAAGGACCTCCTCCTTGCTGCCGATGTCGAGTTCGGAAGGAATGAGGAAGGAGGGATGGACTGAGACTCAGTCCCTTGTCAATGGGCCACCCGTTACATTCCTTTTACTCTTGCTCCCTCGCTTCTTTGAAAAGGGGTGTGACTCATTGTAGCCACGCACGATGTCCATGAACCGCCATAGGGAAGGTTCCGTCCTCCATGAGTCTTCACTTGAAGGCTGCTCCCTCCAGTGACAAAGGTATAACCTGTTAGGCCCGAATTAGTTCGGTCTATCAGGGTGTGCCTTGATACTCGCGAGGTCTTCACCATCTCCTTGATCCATCACTAAAGCCGGACCTCTATTCCGCTGCTCCTGATCTGGATCCTCTTCCTGATCTTTACCCAGCTGCTCCCGGGCAGATCTCAGCCTTTTTTTCCACTCCTTGTGGATGGCCCCTCCTACTAGAGCTGCTCCCCCTACAGGTAGTACTGATGCAGCAGGAGCTCGTAGCTCACTGTCCTTTCCATCAGCTTTAGCTTGCCTACCACGGTGGCAAGTCTTTACATAGGTATCCATACCCACATTCTCTTGTTGTTCCAACCTGTCAGGTGCCTTGGTTGGAGGGTCTATTTTTGAACATACCTTCACTTCTTGGTCATCCTCCCATTTAGGAAGAAGCTCCTTGGGTAGGATCTCAGTGTCCTTTGCCAGTAAACCCTGCATCTCTTTTGGCATGTGTTCCATAGATCGACTGAGATCTGCTCATGCTCTTCCATGACCACTAGGTAGGCTGTACTACCTTTCCCTACTGCTTCCTGCAATGGCATAGCTGAGAGGAGTTGGGGGAAAGTACCTCCCGTTTGCCTTGAGGCTTTTACCACCTCCCAACCTTCATCCTTGCAGAAGACCAGTTGCTCATCATGGCTGTTGATTAGGACCCTGTTGGCCCTCAACCACGTTTGCCCGAACACCATGTCGAAGTCATCCATCTCCACTAGAGAGAATTCTGCCTCGTGAGAATAGCCTCCTACTTGGATGCTTACTCCTTTAGCCACCTTGACCACTGCTTGCCCTGGAGTGTTTACTGTCTTCATGACTTTGCCTTCACAGAATTTAGCTCTTAGCCTGATCTCCTTGGCTTTCTTGGGGGTGATGAAGTTATGGCTAGCTCCACTGTCCACCATAGCCCTCACGGGGTGTCCGTTAATTGTAACAGTAATGAACAGCAGGCTGGATGCTACCTTATCTTCACTCATAGCCCCTAGAAGCTGAAGGGGTGTCATAGTTTGAGTGGGCTGTCCATCCTCAGTTTCCTGGATAGTCTGAAGTGACTGTCTCATAGGGCAGTCCCTGGCAAAATGGGCTCTCGTACAGATATAACAGCCACCCCCTTTCGGGGCTGAAAGGCTTGATGAAGCTTTAGCTGATCCCACACTGCTTTTGGGCTGAACAGTACATACTGTACTTTTACCTTTTTGAGCAGCAATAACTTCCGGTTTTGCCTGCTCAACTGGACTCTCTCCCATAGGACGGTACTTCCTCTTGGAGCCAAACCTCTTGAACTTTTTCTTCTCGAAAGGGGAAACCTCTTGTCCACTTGGCTTGGCCTTGTTGTCTCTCACCACCGTGCTGCTTCTCTTGCTAATCGATGAGGCAGTCCGCTACCTCGTATGCCTCCACCACGGTCTTTACGTGCTCCCTCATGAGTTCTTCATGTGCCCAAGGCCTCAGCCTTTTGATGAAGTAGTAAAGCCGATCAGCCTCACTCATCTCCTTGATTTGTAGCATGAGCGAGGAGTGAGCTTTGATGAAGTCCCTCAGGGTTCCAGTGCGCTTGAGACTGTTCAAGGCATCCTGAGCCTTCCATTTGATGTCGGAGAGTAGAAACTGTAATCTCAGGCTTTGTGAGAGCTCATCCCATGTGGAAATCATGTAGGTGTTGCGGTGGGTTCTCTCATCTTCTTTGTAGTTCCTCCACCAAAGCTTGGCATCATCCACCAAATAGGTTGAGGCATGGAGCACTTGCTCTTAGGGCTCGGTGATCTTGGCAAGGGAAAGGTATTGCTGCATATCATATATAAAAGTCTCCAATACCTTGACTTCCCATGCACCCATGTATGGTTCGGGCTCCTTGAGTTTGATCCGATGCTTCCCAAGTGGTCCAACTCCATCATCCTTGATCAGCTTGCTCATCACATGGGCAAGCTCTATCTTGGCTTCTGAGAGTTGCTACTGTAGCAGCCCCTGGCTGGTCTGCAGCTCTGTTAAAGCATGCTCTATGGCCTCAAGCCTCGCTTAGTATTCACGGAATTTGAGTTTAGTTCTGCTCCTGGTATTGCTTCGCTCGGCACCCACTATTTCATTTGAGTCATCCATGAAAAGTGACCTTCAAATGAGCTAATCTGCTTGTGGGAGAAAACTATCAACTCCTATCAAGCTAATACCTTTAGGTGGGACTGACTCAGCTCAATCCTTCAGCTCTGATACCACTGTCACGAGGGCAAAGTTTCCCTTTAACTTTTTCACTTTTTTCTCTTTTCCTTTGCTCCCCGGTTTGGTCCCCTACCAGGATCCCCAAAGTATCTTCTTGATCTCTCAGAGCTACCACTGACTTACTGGCTGGAATCCTTGCTGGACTGGATGTCCTTCACCTTCACAAACCTGAATGGCTCCTCCAGATGCTCAAAAGATGAGCATAGATCTCTTTCCAAAAGCTACAGTCCTGAAATCCTCTCTTTCCCCAAACCACTTGCTGAATCTTCGTGAAGTGCCACGAGTGCCCCAGACTTGCTCCAGAAACTCAATACAAGAGGGGGAATGCACCTGTGAAATCAGTTCTCCAAAACCCCTTTACTGGCTAGTTATGACTAGCTAAACTTAGCTGGGGATAAGTTAGCAAAACCGCCAAAAGGAATTAGCCCTACCGCCAAAGTTGGCCAAACTGCCAAAAAGAGGGGCGCCAACCGCCGGGATTCGAACGCAAGACCTGGAGGTAAGTATACACAGAGCAAGTTGGGCTAACCAAGGGGGCGGGTCATCGGTATTGCTTATATTAGTTTCCCACTTAGTTATATCTTGCCCTCACTTCCCCACGCGCCCAAAAGCTTTTCCCACTCCACAGTTGACCTGTGGATTCAAACCCGCAACCATCTGCTGGAGGAAACGCCATGCTGACCATGGGGCCAACCACTTGGTTGGTGTAACTAAAGGCACCACCTTTCTTATATTCTGTACTCCCGCGCGTAGGTATGCACAAAAGGAACGCGCACCCACCGGCGCCAAGAGTCGAACTCAGGACCTCAGGGATAACGGACGAGGAGCTTATCGCCGAGCTAACCACGGGGGCATGGTAACTATTGATGTAACCGACTAGGCCCCGTGATATATATTTTGTACTCGGTCGAATAGCAAAAGGGGGTCGGCCCCCTCGTCGGCTCGCGACCTGTCTCCCTTCGCTGATGATCGAACTCGAAACCTTCGGGCTAGTGCACGGAATACCTCACGGCCCAGCTAGCCATCGGGGCCGTGGCCTTGCTTGACAATACATGTCCACCGTATGGTTATATAGAAGCCCTTGAGCTCCCAAGCGATGGTGAGTTGACCGGCGCCATGCACACGTTGAACGCTTCAACCGTGGCGTCGCCCTTCTGCTCTAGACCCTGGAGCATCCACAGACAAGAGGTGGTCGGTAATGAAGCGGTCGATCGGTCGTAGGATGTCTTCTCAGCTTCCCATCGTTCTCCGTCGAGTTCCAGTGGCAGATTTTCGTCGAGGCTCCCAAAACTACGTCCAGCCCGCATGCTCAAACGAGGACTCCGCTATGATCGCAACGCCGACTCTGTGATCCCGTAGAGGGAATACTTTGTTGTCCCAAAGGGCTCCTGGAATGGAGCCCTTAAGCTCCTACGCCATGCCTTACCACCCGAAGCGCGATGGAACTGCAGTTCCATCCGCTTTCATTGGTGGGAAGCGAGGACTCAAACGGCCAGCTCTCAGTGGTCTGAGCCTCGTGCGCCCCGTCCTTTCGCCGAGGAGATATCCAAGTGGATACCTCGACCTTCACCAAAACGTAGAGCAAATGGTCCAGCCCCCGATCCGCACCGCTCTTTGGATCACGGACGGAACCGCCTGAGCGAGGCTTGCGACACCCACGACGCCCTCCACAGCTCTTCGTTCGACACGCCCTTTCGTGGGCTTCTACCCCAAGCCAAGGGGAAGCCCTGGCTCAAAGGGTAGCCCTTGCCTTCACCTGCAGACAACAAACTCGTCGAAGGGGAGGGGAGACGAACAATGCATCACAACAACCTTCATTTGAGAACACCCAAAACGATGCCCAGTTCTTGGCATTCAAAAAGAAGGAGGCCCTGTGGTCAAAACGCCACAGGGCAGATTACATTGATAGAAGAAGAAGCAAATCTCACACTCTCTCCCTCACGATTACAAAGAGCTCTCAGCTCTGCATGTTCTCTCCCAGCTCTGGTCTTCTCACCATTCTGGTCTGAACTCTCTGTTCTGTCTCTATGTACCGAATCCTGCGTGTGCAAGTATCTTTGTATTTTGGAGGGAGTTTTCTCCCTGACTCCAACGTTCAGCTGCCTTCATTAAGGCTTCTTTTCCTCCTTGGTACCTTCTCTCCAACAGTCACCTAGAAGGGCCAATCAATTCAAATGCCCGTTTGAATTGAACCCTTTAGCCATAGTTGGGGAGTCCAACCTTACCATGGGCTGCTCCCCTTGGTTAGGTCTGAGAGGTGTCAATGGGTTGCTCCCCCTTTGACCCAAAAGAGGGCAAGGACCTCCTCCTTCCTGCCGATGTCGAGTCCGGAAGGAATGAGGAAGGAGGGATGGACTGAGACTCAGTCCCTTGTCAACGAGCCACCCGTTACACTTTCTCTCCCCTCTCTTTCCCCCCCTTCTCTCCTCTCTCTCCCTCTCTCTTTCTCTCTCTCTCTCTCTTTTGCTGCCGAGGCAGTAAGACTCTCTCTCTTATAATCTCTCTCTAAAAGTCTTTCCTTCACTTTTCTCTCTCTAAGTTCTCTCTCTATAATAAAATTTCAAAGAATACAAATTTTAAAAAAAGTACCTCGAAAAAAGTTGAGATCTATGCTTGTGCTTGCTTTTGCTCTTCCTCCTCTTTTTGCTTCTCCTCTTGCTCTTCCTTATTAAAATGAGAGAAACAATGAGAGAAGGAGAGTATATATAAGAAAAACTAGGGTTTTAAGTGCTTCTCTCTCATTGGTCCTTCTATAACATTATCTCCTCTCCCATTGGCCTCTCTATTAGATTATCTTCTCTCTCTCTCCCACCCACTCCCATCCTCCCACCCCATTCCCACTCCCACACCCATCCTCCCACCCCACCTCCCCCATTCCCACTCCCACGCCCACGCCCATTCTTTCACCTTCCCCATTCCCACTCCCTCTCCCACTCCCATCCTCCCACCCCACCCCTCCCACTCCTGTTGGGGTAAAGGGCAGTGTGCCCACCCACTTGTACAGTGCCCATGTATACTCATATATATATGATAGAGGAATAAGCTGGAGTAGCTTTTGCTCCACCACTTTTTGGTGTCTCCTTATCTCTTCCTGAGTGCTCCCTTCTTCCCCCTCAACTGGTATCAGAGCCCACGGTGTTCAATCTACGAGGAGCTCTCTGAGCTTGGTAATGGAGCTGTCAGGAGGCTGATGGCCGTCGAGCACGAGCATGGAAGGAGCTATTTGTTGGCGATGAGTGGTGGCTATGGCGATGGCGGAGCTCGTGGCGATGGTGTTGGAGTTGCCGTGAGTAGTCCGTTGTGGGAGGAGGCTTATGCTCAATGAGCTACTTGGCTCATGGGACTTTGCTTGGCTTGTGAGCCCATTCGTGGCGATTGTGAGTCATGGTTGCTTTCAACGTGCCAAAAATGAGATGGCGTTGGACGATGCAAGCTGCATGGAGAGAAGAGTTGACGATGCCGAGGAGCCATTGTAGAGCTGTTTGCTCTATTGAGTCACCATCTTGAACGTGGCTGGGCCGAGAGGGCACTTGGAGCATGTATTCCTGTGGAGGCTTCACATTGATGAAGCTGGAGCTGCCTCAGTCTTTGGAGATGTTCCAGTCTTGGCATAGTTCTTTGCCATTGTCTCTAGCTCATCTGGGAGCTGTTGGGGAGCCTCTGGATTGCATGATTGATGCAGTTGAATGCTTGGGGGATAGCCAGTGTTGCATTTGAGGTCTTGGAGCTGAGCATTGGCTGATTTTGGTCTCTTTGCGGGACATTTTGCAGAAGTACGCCTTGTGGACATTGTGTGGGATATGTGCTTGTGCACTATGCAGCTTCTTTTGGTTGCAGTTGAGCTTTGTTAGCTCGTGTTTTCCCGTGCATTTGGGTCCTTGTACGGACATACTCTGGTGCATCTTAGTCCTTGTGAACATTCTGTTACATTTAGTCAGTGGGTTGCATATCTTTTTTGCAGATACATCACTTTGGCAGTGGCAGTGACACATGCTTTGACAGTGGTACATGCCTGGTTGAGATGCATTGACAGTTTGTTGGATGCATGGTTATTTGCCTATGTTGGATACATACAGTGGTACGGTGATGTATTGAGATCCTGTTAGATTAGCATCATTTGGAGCACATTTTGGGGCTGTTTTGCCAGTGCTTTTGGGCTATTTAATTGCTGATCTATGAGCATTCTTGGGGCTGATTTGGTTGGGCATTGTACTTGCCATTTTGCTGGTGTTGCAGTTGACATACTGGGTGATCTGCTGGATGTATTTTGACCATTTTTGGGGCTGTTTTTTGCCGGAGCAGATGAGTGCTGTAAAGGGCAGCAAACATTCAAAGAAGCTGCTGTTGCTGTTTTGATGACAAAACAGTCATTTTCAGGACTGAATATCTCTTTCCTGGTGCGGAATTGCACTTTGTGCCGAACTGGAAAGTTGTAGTTCACAGAAAATACTACAACTTTGCTTTTGGAAGCAAGTTGATCCGGTATAAGCTGCATGAGTTACAGCCTCTGCAAAACCACAAAAAGTTGCAGTCTGCTGTCTATTTGTGACCAATGTGCAGGAAGCTGTTTTTCAGGTGAGAATATCTGAGAATCCAGAAGGATTTGGCTCTTAAGGTCACTGAGAAGTTGTAGATCTTTCTACCAGCTACAACTTTGTTGTTTACAGCTTTGGCATCCGATCTTTCAGTGAAAAGATATCGCTGTTCAAAAACAGGGACAGCGTGTTATTTTGCCCAAAGTGGCTGTGAGGTATTGTTGTAGGAATTTCTCTTGCACAACAGTGAATTGGGAACTCACAGTAAATTACAGAAAGTGATTGGAATCTCACTTCAGTCCAAGGGCATTATTGGCATTTTGGCAAGTCACTTTGGCACATTTGGCAAGTGGTGAATGCTTGATTTTGTTGCCAAACAATTGCGCGCTTGAGGTGATGCATTGGTGATGCAGTAAATGCCATTTCGATGCATTATGGATTTGCATTGGTGGATGCTGCACTGATGTTTATGGATAGTTGAGCTGAGCTCCTATTTCCATTGGTTGAGCAGGCATTGCTCATTTGGTTCAGTGCATTTCTTACTTGGATTGCTAGGCATTGGCAGGTTACTGGGCTGCATACATACTTGTTTATGCCTCTTTATGGCTGAGTGCTTTAGAGCATTGGATCAGCCAATTTATTTGAAGACCTGATTGGTCTGGACAACACTATATTTTTTGGTCATTTGGGTTGCCTATTGCACTATACTGCTCTTTTTTGGTTGTGACCTATTGTGCCACAGATATGGCATCTACAGCTGGTAGTGCCCTCTTTGATATTGAGAGGTTGGATGGTTCAAACTTCCAGTATTGGAAAGAGCAGATTTATGATGTGTTAGTGCAGAAGAGGCAGCATAAGCCCATTCAATGCAAAGGTGTCAAGCCTAATAGCATTAAACAGAGTGATTGGGATGACATGGATGAGCAAGCATGCTCTATCATTCAGTCATCACTCTCAAAGTCAGTCTACTTGCAGGTACAGGATGGTGTACAGGGTGTAGATTGCCATGCATATGAGTTCTATACTCATATATGCCGGATGTATGACCATGATAGTGTTATGTTACAGCATGATGGGCTGAAATGTATTGATGGGCTGAATTATCACTCCAAAGGTAGATCTATTGGTAGAAACAGGTCATGTTCAAGGGGGAATTCCAGGAGCAAGTCTAGCTCTCGGACTTGTGTTAGATGTTTCTATTGTGGAAAGTATGGCCACATGAAAAAGTATTGCTGGAAATGGCTGAGAAAATACAAGAAGAAGAGCAAGGTCAAGAATGACATGAAGAAGGAGAAGAAGCATGTTGAGCTTCAAGGCGTGGATGCCAGGGTTTCCACTGACAGTAGCAGTGATGAAGGCATTCTTTTGTCTATGTCTGACACCTCCTTCTTGGCCACTGATGTACCCATTCTCGGCGATTGGATGTTAGATCCATGGGCTTCATGTCATATGACCCCTCATAGGTCATGGTTCAGTGCATATCAGGAATGCATTGTGGAGAGTGGTTTGATGGGCATTGATCATTCTATGGATGTCTATGGTTATGGGGATATCCACCTTGTTATGCCTAGTGGCTCTATTCTTGTTCTACAGAGGGTTAGACATATACCAGGACTTGCTACGAGCAAGATCAGTACTGGACAGTTGGTTGAGGCAGGTTATCATGTCTCTTTGGGTGATCATGCATGGAAGATTGCTAGAGGCAATCTGGTTATGGCTAGGGGATCACGGGTTGGATTATCTTATGCATTGCATGTATCAGGTGTCCAGGATAAGATGCTTATGATTAGTAAGCAGCCATCAGCTAGTTTATGGTATGCCAGACTTGGACATATGTCTACTGCAGGTATGGAAGCCCTTACAACATTGAGATATATTCCTGTTATGGATGTCTTTCAAATTTTATGTCATGATTGTAATGATGGTCAGCAGTCAGGATCCTCCTTTGTGAGGAAGACAGTTAGTGAGAGGTATCTTGAGCCATTGCAGTTGGTTCATAGTGCAGTTTGTGGGCCTATGCCTACCGTTTCACTGGGTGGCGCCTCTTACTTTGTGACATTTATTGATGCTGCTACAAAGTACATATGGGTATATCCGATTCGGCAGAAGCATGATGTATATGATACATTTCAGCGCTTCTTGGGTAATGCTAAAAATCAGTCAGGAAAGAAGCTATTGAGCTTGATGACTGATGGTGATGCAGAGTTTACCTCTCCTAGATTTTAGCATCTATGTGATACACTTGGTATCAGGAGGGTGTTGACCACTCCTCATCTTTTTGCTCACGATGCCTTGGCAGAAGGCATAAATCGGATTCTATTGGACAGGATTGGTAGCATGCTACGGTATGCAAGTCTTACCGAATGCTATTGGGCTGAGGCATGTAAGACAGCTGCATACTTGCTTAACAGGTCACCCAGGAGATCTCTGAATGGTAGAGTGCCATTTGACTTCTTGACAGGCAGGGCACCATGTTATGAGCATTTACGTGTGTTTGGCTGCGAGGCTTATGCTCATGGTTCTCGATTGAGGAGGTGTATCTTTCTTGGATACAGTGAGTCCAGTAGGGACTACAGGTTATGGGATTCTTCAACTAGAGAGTTGATACGCAGCCATAATGTCTATTTTAGAGAGGATGCTATGTTTGGACAACCCAGGACTATGGATCATAGGAGAGTGGTGTTCCAGGAGGGTGTAAGTGCACTGATACCTCCGAATTCTATTCAGGGACAGCCCATATCCCTTGGAGTGGGAGGTTTTTCCCATGGTGAGCAGGTTATAAAGTTGGGACAGCCACGATTACTTCCTGATTTTGGTCAGAGACGATCAGATGTCTCTAGTATTCCACAGGTTTATAGTCCTATGGAGATTGTTGATGCATCTTCTATGGACAGTTACAGTTTACTCCCAGGATGCGGAGTGCCTCTTGCAGATGAGGATGAGGCTATGCATGGTGAGGAGGATACCTTGGCTAATGATGCCCGGTATGATCCATTGGCTGGTTATGCCAGGACAGATGTGGTTTCTGCAGTTATTGACTCGGGTCATATTGCGCATGGGCAGGAATCATTGATATGTTTACTTCGTAAGTGCCTCCATGGCCAGAAGCAATCCCCTCGAGCTTGGCTTCATAGGTTTGATACCGTTATGAGAGCTCAGGATGTGATGCGCAGTGAGACACGTTATGGTCTCAGTATTCAGGAGGTCGCTATCCTTCTGAAATTACTTGCCATATGGTTCCTTATGGACAGGGATGCTTTGCAGTGGGAGCTGCATGGTCTTGATGATGTTTCTCAGATACTTGGTTGTTTCAGTATGGAGAGGGGGAAGTTACTGAGTACTCCATTGCTTGTATTGGCTCCATACTTGAAACACAGTAGGTTTGACGATCACAGATCAGTTGAGCAGCAAGTTATGGTTGATATGGCAGTCATAGTACTTCATGCATCCATGACTGTGTTGAGACTTGGTTCTCACATGTTTGCCATTGGGGCTACACTTCCGGTTCTTGCTTCTGCTGCAATGGGAGTTGGTAGCATGATTATGGTAGATTTTGGCAGTAGGGAAGCAGTTGTGGACATCAGGTCCTTATGCTTCCAGGAGTAGCATGCAGGTGATGCAGGTTGGGTAGACCAGCAGAGGTCTATTGTAGGGCATGTGCTTATGGTCATAGGTGGTACAGAGACATTTTCTTTACACAGTGATAGTTCAAGTGCTATGGACTTAGCACAGGAGCACGTGGTGGTGAGAGTTCACTCTCCCAGTGAGATCTGGCATGAGATCTTGGTTGACAGGCATCTACAGCTTGTCATTTTCTATCCTGCAAACCTGATGTCTGCTAGCAGCTTATCCTCTATGCACTTTGCACATTGTAAAGTGCCGATGGGCATAGGATGATGGTGTGGTCATCTTGTTTTTCAGCCTATGGCTGATTGTATTCTATGTGTACTATACTCCCTTAAAGGCACACTGCCTTTAAGTGGGAGGTTGTTGGGGTAAAGGGCAGTGTGCCCACCCACTTGTACAGTGCCCATGTATACTCATATATATATGATAGAGGAATAAGCTGGAGTAGCTTTTGCTCCACCACTTTTGGGTGTCTCCTATCCCTTTGTGTGTGTGCTCTCCTCTTCCACAACTCCCACCCTCACCCCACCCCCACCTCCCCCATTCCCACTCCCACTCCCACTCCCATTCTCCCACCCACTCCCATCCTCCCACCTCCACCTCTCACTCCCACTCCCATCCTCCCACCCCCACCCCCACCCCTCCCCTCCCCATTCCCACTCCCATTCCCACTCCCACTCCCATTATCCCACCCCCCCACCTCCCCCATTCCCACTCCCACTCCTATTTTCCCACCCCCCCACCTCCCTCACGGAGCACACATTTCCTTCGTCTCAGGAACCTTGGACTTCCTCTCCTGAAGGACCTCCATTTGCTCAATGGAGATGCCTAGTCCAAACTCCTTGTAACTACATTCATCAAACCTTTGAGTAGGACCTCTGACAAAACTCTTTCAAGGCTCCCTGCCCACGCATTATCGATGCCACAACCAAAATCCTCCCAAGCTTTCAGCTCTTCAAACTCCTTCTATGAGCCTCCACACCCATTAGCCTCTGCCCTCCATGGTGTTCATGGCTCCCAGTTCCACTCCTGCCCACCTAGGAGCCATGCTTAGCCAACTACAAATAGCTCGCTATTTTTGGAGACCTTCAGTGCTAAAGTCATCTCAGTGCACACAAGCTCACAAAACTCTCTTACATGAAGATAATCAGCAGTGTCCGCAGTCGCCCTTTTCTCCCATTCGATCTGAATTCACCAGGTAGCTGTAATCCCGATGCACCCAGAGCTTATCCTTTCCAAACCTGAGTCCCTTTGAGCCAAGCAAGCAGTCAAAATCCCCCTCCCATCACGTATGTAGCCTCCCTTTTTCAAGCTTCCATGGACCTTCCCACCTCCACCTGGTCTTCTTGCTTCCTTGAACCTCCTTGAGTTCATGTGGAGCCTTCCTTGCTCACCGAACTCCCGTATTCCTATCTCTAATCTCCACTTGCTCCTCCCCTGTGCAACTCCTGGTATAGGCTTTTCCTCCCAAGCTTATCGAGCCACCCTTCGCTCTCCTTGGTCTTTTAGCTTCCTTCCCTAAGTCCTCTTCTAGATCTCGTAACCACTGCTCCTCATAATCTACCAAAAGCGGCACTCCCCTTTCATCCAACAGACCCCTTCTTTCACTGAGCTCCGGGCCCAGTATCCCTCCACGAGCTCCTTAGTAGAACCTTCCTCGTGTGCTCCTTCTCGGCTTCTCCTACAGATCGCGCACCTCTTAGCGACCCCCCCAGCTCGAAATCCCTCCATGAGCTCATGAACTCCTTCCCTCTGCGTAATGACTTCCATCACTCCAGCCTTCCCCCAACTCCTCGAGCTACGAAGCTCACCTACTTATTCTCCATGAGCCCATGATCCCCTTCTGGAATTCTCCTGCAAGTTGTCACCTTCATTTACATCCAGCTCGTCGACTTGCCTTTCTTTCTCTATGTAGCCACATGCATGCTTTTCTTCAAATTAGCCATGTCACCTCATGTTCCTTTTTTACCACTCTCAAAAATTTTCCTTTAAATCCATACACCAAGCTTAAATGCTCATCTCCCAAATCTTAGACATTGATGCACATATGGTTCTAGTTAGGCATTCAGTCACTTGCCTTTTTACCAACGCTTAGCATTTAGTTTTCCAGACTACCACATATGGTGAACACCATCCCGAGACAAAGGATCTACGAGACAACCACGACAAAAAAATGCTCATGCCCTCATACAGAAAGGACTCGGGACAACCATGAAGAGTACATGTCATCCCACAAAAAAACTCTGTCACCTCTGGATACCATGCTCTGAATTGTTTGGTGCACCCACATTGCTTTCCATCATCTCCCTGAAGTCCCCGTAAAGTATCTACCTTCTCAAGAAAGTATATCATCAGTGTGGAGTCCTTTATGAGGGTGTACATAACTCAAAGCCACCATCAACTAGCTATGTACATAGCTATGCACCTACCCATCAACATCCAACAAGTGAAAATCATTTTTTCATTTTTATCCACACATCCCTTCTCTTTTGCTATGACATTCATGTCCAGCAGCTAAAGAAAAACATCAGCAAACCACCTGGATTGAAAACAAAGCAAACTTGTACAGCAAACTTGTACTCTATGCCTCTGCTTTTCTCCTCCCGGATCAAAAGGATAACTTTGAACCCACCACTACCAGATATGCATAATCCACCATCCCCCTGGATCAAAAGGAATCAACAATACACCAAATCGATGTAGCCACCAGCTCCTTCCATGTACCCACATCCTCACTAAGCCTCTAGGATCCCATAGCTTATCCTGCCAAGATATTACACAACTCCACTGGCTATTAGCCATTACACTTGTATCATGAGTCTTGCTCCTCTTCTCATGAGCCACATCTTTTGAGGTCACTACCTCACACATAGATCTCACGGGCACAATCAACCCATAATCTGTGATTAGGGACTTCTCAACAGACCCTATTGCCTCAACCTGGTAAGCTACAAATCTTAACCCATCAGAGGGGCTCTTGGCAGCCGTGGCCACTAAAGGGAGAGAGAGAATGAGAAATGAGAGAGAAGAGTAGGGAGGGAGAGAAAGAGAGATCACCCAAGAGCAAACAAACATCTTTCCCACATGTAGATGCTCAAACATATTAGCACACTCTTTCTTGTCATTGCCAACCAAAATGCAAAATCCACAAGGGTATCATCAAGTAATGCATCTAGCTGATCATCAAACACACTATCACTGCCATCTAGCTCAACATGCATACTGGTGTTTACATTCTTTTTCGAAGAGATCAATGCCAACATGTCATCTAGTGCATCATCAAGAATGCAATCCAGCTTATCATCTGAATCACCATCATCCTATAAACATTGAATCTTAACCTCATCATACACATCAAAGTCTACATGCACACAATCAACACTTGCTGGTCCCACCCAAACTAAGTTTTTTAACTTTCGATCTTTCACTTTATCATCAGCAATAGCCACTTCAGCTTCATCACTGCCACACATGATTGAGCTCTCATCTTCACTGCTAGCTTCACCTCTTTCTTCCTCACTTGCTGAACCTAAAATCTCAGTCCCTTCGATATGCACAATCACAATGTCAACCACAGATATGCTTTTGATGGTCAAAGTCCCCACAAATTCCATTTTTCACTAAGTGTTATGCACAACATCTACACACATAGACTTATCCTTAGCTACCATTAATGGGCTCTCAAACTTTCTGCCATCTATGGTAGGAACCCCTTTTCTCAGGCTCTCTTCTGCCACCTCACATAGATCTGGCTGAGCAACACCCTCCTCCATAGCAATTGACAAGCCTCCTTCCATACTAAGTGTAATGATTTCTAGCTCCCCTACCTCATTAACTTCCAATTTCTTCAATAGTGAAGACAACTGACTCTCTTCCTCCAATAAGATGCTCTCTTCCTCTATCTCACTCTCTATCTCTTTGTCTGTGATGGTCTCCTCGGGTTCCTCTTCCAATTCTAGCCTACAGCTCATATTGCACTGCATGGGTATAGACATAATCTCTGGTGTGGTCTCCATTCTGATCAGGCTAACTGCCTTTCCTTTCCCCTTATCCTCCCATTTCACACCATTGGTACAAAGATGACTCAGATCTTTCACCTCCATATTGTAATCACTTGATCCATCATTTGTTCTCTATTGCATAGGATAGACATCTCCCCCTGCCCTAGTTGGCTTATCATAGTGAGGGCTGATATGTCCCCACTCCCCACAATTCCAAGCATTGCACATTACTCGGATACCCTCTCCCTCTTCCAATATCTACTGAATTTCCTTCAGAACCAGATGATGCATCAGTCTTCCTTCCCATAACACCTCTGCCTCTTCCTCTTCTTGTAGACTCTATCCAATTCAAGCTTAAAGAGTTTATGAGCTCCACTTCTTCATGAATATCTTTCTTCAATGAATCCTCCTATTTAGGAATTGCTATAGCTTCTTTCTTAGGATGTACATTCACCATCTCTAGAACATTCACATACTTCTTCGGTTCTTCCTGTATTCCCAACTGCCTCAGACGCTTCACCTTCCACTCCTTCTCACGAGCAACTCTGACAGCCTCCTCAAAGCTATCCAGATTCTTTAGCTCCACCTTCAGATGGAGGGTAGGCTCCAGACCACAACCACAAAAATTCTCTCTTTATCATCTGCGAAGGTACTTCAGGAATCAAAGCCTCACACCATAGACTCCACAGTCTACCAAACTGGATTATGTACTGATTCACATCTTGTTCTTCCTGCTGTCTCACTGAGCATACTTCTTTCCAGACTTCATTAGGGCTCCTAGCTTATACAAACCATGTAAGAAAAGCTGCTCTCACCACTGTATACCTCGGATTTTGTTGCTGGGAATGAGCAATTCTGAAGGTAGCCATTTGAGTCTGCATCCATGCTCTCACATCTCCTTGCAAGTAATAATTCATGATCTAAAACAAAATCTCAGGGGTTGCCCTATCTTTCATAAGTGCTGTAAATTCCATCTTTTCCAGGAATCTCACTGCGTTCTCATATATGGCATCCCCCAAAACTCTGGAAAGTCCTCTGCCATCTCTCTCATCTCTTCAACACTACAACTGATTGCACAACTTCACACTTGTAAACTGAAGTGCACAGTCCTCCGTGGAGGCACCAAAATGTGGATGGACAAAAGTAGTAGAGCCTAATCCACCTTCACAGCCACCCTCATCCACGTTTAAAACAACTGAACAACACCATCAAAAGGCAAAAAGCATTCATTCAACATCCTTCTCTCTACATCCCTTCTAATACAACTCATACACTGGCCACATTTCCTCCGAAAGCCTAACAATCTAAAAAAAACAGTGGAATATACAGCTCAAGATAAGCTCTCCAACTTTATAGAACTGAAATCTGCAATTAATTCTAGCACTATATCCACAAACAAAATATCATCTTGATAATTGCATATTCAGAGAGAGAGAGCCTTGACTCCATGCAATTCTCATTGTAGCTCAGCAAACAAGCAAGCTCGATCTCCCTTTGTGTCAAACTAGGAAATCCCACATCATGATTGCTTCTGATTTGCCCGCCATGTTCATCAAGCATGTCAATAAGTAATATTCTTCTCCTACGTGCATTTTGTGGCCTTTTGAGAATGCTTTGGCCCATTGATAATCTCGACCCTTGGAGATCTTCTACAAAAGGTACTCCTTGTAGTAGTGCATGGGTTCTCAAGCAATCATATCTCACGACTCATTTGGATTGATGGCACCTATCTATCCTTTATACAATGATCATAGCATAGTGGCTACTCCCATGCTCACGGAGCACACATTTCCTTCGTCTCAGGAACCTTGGACTTCCTCTCCTGAAGGACCTCCATCTGCTCAATGGATATGTCTAGCCCAAACTCCTTGTAACTACATTCATCAAACCTTTGAGTAGGACCTCCGACAAAACTCTTTCAAGGCTCCCTGCCCACGCATTATCGACGCCACAACCAAAACCCTCCCAAGCTTTCAACTCTTCAAACTCCTTTTAAGAGCCTCCACACACATCAGCCTTTGCCCTGCATGACGTTCATGGCTCCTAGTTCCTCTCCTGCCCACCTAGCTCCCTTCCAAAAAACTCTAGCCAAACCATGCATTCTCTGTAACATTAGGTCACGTGCAAATGATGACTGTCTTGCCTGTGTAGGAGCCATGCTTAGCCAACTACAAATAGCTTGCTATTTTTGGAAACCTTGAGCGCCAAGGTCTTCTCAATGCACACAAGCTCACAAGACTCTCTTACGTGAAGATAACCAGTAGCATCCGCAGTCTCCCTTTTCTCCCATTCGATCTAAATTCACCACGTAGCTGTAATCCCGATGCACCCAGAGCTTATCCTTTCCAAACCTGAGTCCCTTTGAGCCAAGCATGTAGTCGGAAATCCCCCTCCCATCACGTATGTAGCCTCCCTTTTTCAAGCTTCCATGGACCTTCCCACCTCCACCTGGTCTTCTTGCTTCCTTGAACCTCCTTGAGTTCACGTGGAGCCTTCCTTGCTCACCGAACTCCCGTATTCCTATCTCTAATCTCCACTTGCTCCTCCCCCAAGCAACTCCTGGTGTAGGATTTTCCTCCCATGCTTATCGAGCCACCCTTCACTCTCCTTGGTCTTTCAGCTTTCTTCCCCAAGTCCTCTTCTAGATCTTGTAACCACCGCTCCTCATAATCTACCAAAACCGGTGCTCCTCTTTCATCTAGCAGACCCCTCCTTTCATTAAGCTCCCAGCCCAGTATCCCTCCATGAGCTCCTCAATAGAACCTTCCTCCTGTGAACTCCTTTTTGGCTTCTCCTACTGATCACGCACCTCTTAGCAACCCCCCCAGCTCGAAATCCCTCCACGAGCTCATGAACTCCTTCCCTCTGCGCAATGACTTCCATCACTCTAGCCTTCGCCCAACTCCTCGAGCCACGAAGCTCGCCTGCTTATTCTCCATGAGCCCACGATCCCCTTCTGGAATTCTCCTGCAAGTTGTCACCTTCATCTGCATCTAGCTCGTCGACTTGCCTTTCTTTCTCTATGTAGCCACATGCATGCTTTTCTTAAAATTAGCCACGTCACCTCATGTTCCTTTTTTACCACTCTCAAAGATTTTCCTTTAAATCCATACACCAAGTTTAAATGCTTATCTCTCAAATCTTAGATGCACATATGGTTCTAATTAGGCATTTAATCACTTGCCTTTTTACCAACACTTAGCATTTAGTTGCCCAGACTACCACATATGGTGAACACCATCCCGACACAAAGGATCTACAAGACAACCATGACAAAAAAATGCTCATGCCCTCATATAGAAAGGACTCAGGACAACCATGAAGAGTACATGTCATCCCACAACAAAACTCTGTCACCTCTGGATACCATGCTCTGAATTGTCTGGTGCACCCACATTGCTTTCCATCATCTCCTAGAAGTCCCCATAAAGTATCTACCTTCTCATGAAAGTATATCATCAGTGTGGAGTCCTTTATGAGGGTGTACATAACTCAAAGCCACTAGCAACTCACTATTTACATAGCTATGCACCCACCCATCAACATCCAACAAGTGAAAATCAATTTTTCATTTTTATCCACACAATGTGCAATCAACGGAAGGGGTTAGCTTTATAACCCCTTCAGTCCATGCCTTCTCTCATTAATTATTTAAATTTTTTTTGAGGATCTTAGGCATGCAAAATTATTCATTTGCAACACTCATAATAGGTCCCCCAAGTGAAAAGAATTCAAAAATGAATTAACTATTAGAAAAGGGCGAAGGGAGGGGTGGGAAAGGCAAGGGGGAGAGGAGGGTGATTGATGAGTATAATCCCTCTATTTATAAGGGACATGTTTCCTAGCCTCTTATTTATTAATGAGGATGTCCCTCTATTTATAAGGGAGGGGTCCCCTGGCCTCTTATTTATTACCATAAGAATTTGGAACTGGTCCTTTCCTTATATTATTTTCACAATATCTTCATGTGGCCTATAGGAAAGACCCTATGAGTGGATAAAAAATGTCTTAGGTTGACATCCCCCCTTTGTATGAAAATTTGAAGTTATAGCTTAATTCGACTTTCTCTATCTTTTTACCAAAAAAATCAAATGAATTTCTCCATTTAAAAATAAGGCCCTTTTCATTAAGTTTCTCCAAGTTAGGTGAAGTTATATATGTGGAATAAGTTGTGAATATATATGTGCAAGGGACATATTACCACTTCCTTACTTTATATATCAATGACTTGTAACTTTCTTTAAAATACTCAATAAAGCGTGCACTAGCCTCTTTTGAGAGCTTTTCCTTCAAATAAAATTATTGACTAAATGCTTCCCTTTGCAATCTAAAAACATTTATAAAACAACATTTACATACCTTTAGAACATTTTCATAGTTCTTTCAAATGCTTCATATAATACAATGTGATAATTAATAATCAATATATCTCTAAAATTTTGGTCTAAAGTCAATAATATAGTTAAAATGGAATTGTAAAGGTATGAATATGGAACCATTAGGAGGAGCCTAGATGTGAGGTCCAAAGTGAGGGATTTCAAGTAGCTATTGCTATCATAATACCCTTTGTGAAATTCTAATGGAATAGTCATTCAATCAATTTTTTAAATTTCTAAGGTTCAAATACAAGTAGTAGTTGTCGCATGATGAATGTGAATCAACCTCTTCAATGCAAGAGTCCATGGATTTTGAAGATAATCATGAAATGTATTTTAATTGTTACATTGAGTAATCAAAATCTTCATACATGACCATGGTGTCGAGCTAGAAAATTGTACACATTGACAATGCCCAAAGAAGCTTGGCATCTTAAAAGTCAAGAATAAAAAGGAGAAAAAACAATATAGAAACCCATAGAAAAGAATTTTATATCATAATGCTTTGTAATTCCTCATTTCAAAGCATGCATGAAGAAAACTCCCAATGTTGAAGTTCACTTTATAGCTAGCTAGGCTCATGCTATAAAGATGGGTTATCTTAGAAGATTGGAAGGCATTTGGGAAGTCGTTTAGAAAGGAAGTGGGAAAAATGGAAAATAAATCTTTTTTTTCTACCCAAACTCACCCCACACCACGCACTCAAAAAGAAAGGGGTGGGCATATTTATGTAAATAAACAAAGATGGAGCATTTGGCATGGGGAATAAAACGCACATCCGCTCAAGCATGCAAAGGCTCTTGTCACGAGGGCTCCCACCCAAAGGGTTTGAAGGTTGGGGGATTAGAGAGAGCCTCTTAGGAAAAAAAGAAAACATGTTTAGCAAGGCGGTGAGGGGAAAAAGATACTCTTTGGGAAACATGTTTAGCAACGGGGAAGGTCTGGAGGTGGGGGAAGGAGAGAGTCTTCAGGATTTGGACCGTCACCAACTACAAAGGCCATTTCCAAACCCAAGGTGTTGTGAAGCTCAAGGTGGCAGTGCATGAACCAAACTCCTGTCGCATAAGCAAAAAGAAAAGAGAATTCAGTTGAATGCTATGGCTCTTGCCCTCTGTACTCCTCTGTCTCTGTCTCTCTCTCCACAAATTTTTATCAAAACAAGCTTCCACACAACTTACGCATGAGAAAATAGAGGTATAAACGTAAATCAGGGTCCCTATTGAGGAATGTTTGGGAGCAGCAAGTCAATCGGTGGACATACCCGGATTGTCAGCTTGAAACCGTAGCGCAACCCAACCTCCTTGAGGCACTCCAATCGTATTGCGCTGCTGCGGGTCGATAAGATTGAAGTTCTGCGGGTCCGTGGTGCTGTTGTAATTGCCGAAGCCTTGACCTACCACGAAGAAGTTGTAGCCATGGAGATGAATGGGATGGTTATCCGGAGCGACGATGCTGGTGTCCTGCAGCACGAGCTGCACGCTGGAGTTGAAAGGTATGTAGCTGAGGCGCGTACCAGACTTGGCTATGAGGTTAGTCGGCTGGGGCCCGGTAAAGTTGAAGGCAAAGGTAGGGTTGTCGGGGAAGTCAGTGGTGAAAACGCCAGGGGTCTTGAAGTAGTGGGCTTGGAGGAGGGCGGTGGAAGGGAGGACAAAGGAGATGTTGTTGACAGCGGCGGCGAGGCGGGTGGCTCGACTGCAGTTTGGGCAGGGCCTGAGGGCGAGGCCAACGGTGAAGAACAAGTGGCGATCGACTTGGAGAGGGACCTTGGTGGGGAATTGGGAGGAAGCCAGGCTGCGAAGGTTAGAGCTGAAAGAGCCAGCAGATGCTGTGTCATTGAAGGCAGGGAGTCTGGGGAGGGATGGAGAGGAGGAGCTGCTGCTGCCTGAGTAGGAAACTATGGCAGTGGTGGTGGTGTTGTCCAAGGTCACGCTGGGTGCGATGTAAGGCCTCGCAGCAAGATAGTATTGGCCGATGGGTTGATCAGCCGTGAGAAGCACGTTGGTGGTTTGGCCTGGAGCAATGAGGATCGTGTCCACCTGCATAGGTTTCGTGTACAATGCATCGACCTCAACCACTGTTAGCTTGTGGTTCGCCACGCCCACGAACAGTTCGCCGTTCAACCCTGCGTTGATGATCCGCAAAAGATACGTTTTGCCGCTCTCCACAGGCAGCACAATGGTTCCTGCAGCCATGGATTCTCCGTCAAAAAGAGTTCTTCTTGCACGACTTCAATGAGAGCCTTGAGAGGGCCTTTTTACAGGGCTGGGAGCAAATTGCATAGTGAGCGACGCTGAGATCATTTGCTAGAACGATCTCGCATTTCGGAAAGACACGGGGTTGAAGCAGGAATCCAAAGTGTACGGCTGTAGATGAATGGCAGATCTAGGAGGAAAGCGAATAGTAAAAGTAGACAACCTGATTAGCTTCCCGAGGGGAAGATAGGATTCAGGAAGTAAACGAATTAGCCAGAATGATTAGAAAGGTGTTACCTTTTGCTGAGCATGGATAGAAGGCTCCCGGCTGCCCGTTGATGGTGTAAGCGTCAGAGACATTAGGTGCCCCTCCTGATGTTATGGCTTGATTGATCACAGCATCCACGCTGGCAGTCCACCACTCACCTGAGAATTGAGCGGACAAAGTTGAAAAACAGGCTTTCCTAAATGGATTCCAATTTCCACACCAAATGCTCTGCGAAATTTAACGAGTTGGACAAGCTGGAAGTGCGCAACTCCGACCGAGATTATACCGAGTAGGAGAGGAAGTTCCTGCGTTGGAGTTCGGAAGGGGTAGGGAGTGCCCTTGGGAGGAAGAATGATCAAAGCGCCATAGATGGTAGCTCGCATCCAGTTGATGTGGGCGTGCCAAAACAAGGTTCCTCTTTGTCCAGAGATGGTGAAGTTGTAAGTGTAGGAATGGCCGGGCTTCATAGGGCACTGAGTGATGTATCCTGGTCCATCTGCCCATCCACTTCGAAGCTGCCTGATCCCATGCCTAATCAGTTTTCAAATGCCTAATCGGTTAGTCTTCATCCTTGTCTGCTCCAAACTTTCCCCCGATGATCATGCACACTACGATATTCTCTAGGGGGGACATAAACACTACTATATCCTATATTATTGTTTCGCCTTACCAATGGATTGTAATGTTCTTGTCGGGAAGATGGTTGGACACCTTGATGAGAACGTTATCTCCTTCTCTCGCATATACCGTTGGGCCTGGGAATTCTCCATTCACAGTTGGAATTTGCTTTGAGGCACACAAACGGCTGACTTTGTGATATTTGATCTGCATGACCCAAATATCCACACTTCAATCTCCTACCTCGGCATTTCTTCAAAGCTTAAACTTGCAACCTACCAGCCTCAGCGCTCTCTCTGTCTCTCGCCGCATCCCATTTGTCCAAAGCTTAAACCCCCATAATGCAAGCTACCGGCTCTCTCTCTCTATCTCTCTCATACACACACACACACCACACACACTCTCTCTCATGCACACACACACACCAGCAGTTTGCCTGTATAGTGAGTGCTACAATTTCTAGTACTTCCTCAGGAAGCCTTCACTTACATGAAACTCATAGTTCCGAATTTGAGATGACAATGCGCTTCTCACGAAACGAGCAGAGGTATTCAGGACAACCCATCCCAGCAAAATGGCAATTAAGCGAGCTCTCATGGCTGAACAGTCTTCCGCCATAGGTGGCTCGAGGCCTTGCCCGAAGCCTGCCCTGCCAGTATTATACTTCCAAACACCAATGAATCTGGTACGCGTAGGCGTAACAGTACGCAGGATTCGGATTCAGGTCGGCGTACAGCTTGGAAGGAGCTTCGAACCAATGACTGATCAGTACTACAATGTGCAAGTACTTGATCAGAGAAGCCAAATACAGCTTCTGCTCCAAGTGCGAGATGAAAAGGTGGGTGAAGCTTATATTTTGGATCGCTAAATGATTATTTAGAGCTGCAGATGTAGATGGGCAATGGTCCTTTAGTCTAGCGCCGCGGAACAAGGAAACGAATCAATAGGGGCAAGCTATAGCGGAAGGTAAGCGCTCTCTCTCTCTCTCTCTCAATCTGAGATTACTTCTGGATTCTCAATTCTTGGTGTTGCGACCACAGCTAGCTCCAACTTGAGCTTCCGAGGCTCCAACCAGAGCCCGAAGAGTGTGCTCTTCCCTGACTTGGATATCCTATCTACCGCACTTCCCTTCTCGTAGGTTGAGCTCTCCCCTTCCGCCTTCACTAATCAGTTCGCTTTGCCAGCTCCCCAAAACACTTAACTTTGTCATCGGCCATTCTCTCGTAGCACCCAGCGCGATGGCGTCTGGTCACCTCTCCACCCCCAACCGACTCGTCTCTTCTTCACCTACCCCGCCTCCAAAAATGCACGGCGCCTTAGATTGAAACTGCTTATCTCTCACCCCATTAAGCGTTACGATACGGGTCATTTCATTCACAGCTCTGCTCGTTTCAATAATCGCACGCCGTGTAGCCTTAACAGCCCGTAGCCTCAGTACCATTCTTCTGATTTCCGACGCGGCACCCTCCAAGAAGAGCCGTGGAGAAATTCGAACTGCAGTCACTCTCGCTACGATTACGTGACGGGAATCCGAAGCCCGCTTACTCCTCCACGACCATATCAGAAGATTTCGAGCGAGCAATTCAAATGTTAACGTCCCCAGGACCATCCATCGCCCTCAATCGAATCTGCGCTCTTTGGTGAATTCAAAGCCAAGGGAAAGCACCAATTAGTCTCGCCCCTACCCGGGAACGTGGGCGGCGATGGAGGCCCGCAGAGGACCTGGAAGGGACGAGACTTTCAATCCCCAACCTGCAATCCGGCCGTTTCAATCGATCGTCGGCTCCATCGCACCAAACGTTCACTTTTATTACGCTTAAACAGTAGCGAAGGAAGCTGCAACATCTTCTCAGAGCAAGTGACTGCTGTCGCCTATTCGCGAGTGCTCGGAAATTCTCTTTCGAAAACTGATGATCGATACCCAAGGTGACTGGAGAAAACAAAGAAGAAAAAGGAAGGAACAATGATTAACCTATAGAATGAGACCAATTCCCGCGCATTAGTAACAATAAAGATTCTCTACTTATCGATGGTGAGTAAGGAACAATGATTAGAAAAATTGACCTATACAATGTATATCTCACCGTTTCGATTGCCAGAACTATACTCTCTTGGAATTTTAGAGGCTAATTCCAATGGATTACTAACAATAAAGATTCTCCAATTACATATTAGCGTGATTCCTTTTCTCCTTGTAAAATGTCCAACTAGGGAACTAAAAAACATCTCCCTTATGCCTTATAGGCCTCTAGATACTTCCAAAGCTTGGTTTGTCACAAATGGGATAGAGAATGTATATTTCATAAATTTAGCTACCCTTATCTTATCCCAATGTGATGGACTTCTAACGGGCAACACACATATAGAGGTGGATCTAACGTAATTGTAAGAAGTCTTTTATGATGCCAATGCATTCTTTAAAGATCTAGGTTGTAACTACATTTTGTGACCCAATGGACATAAATTCGATTACCCACCCTAACTTCGTAAGTACATATCATACCCCGTACCTAGGAGTTAACCTCGAGCGATAACTCTATAAACATGTACATAGTAGATTCAAGGTCTTGGGGGGTGCACTATTAAGAAACCTTATGTATCACGTGCATTGAAGGATGATTTTATAAACCCTCAAGTAGAAAAATTCCGTCACTAAAACCACCCCTCTTTATTTATGTTGATTCATAGATATAGGTAGTAGAGATGATTGCTAAGCGTTCTATGGACTCAAAAATCACAAAAAACACTAAGAAATGAAGGTACAAGCATATTTAGAAGTGGAACTTTGAGTGTGTTGATAGTTACCATTTTGAAAACATCTCATTTTGCACTTTTAAGTCATTGTTTTTGTTTTTTTTTCCTTTGAGTAGGTGGAATAGGTAGAGTAGCAAATCCCCCGTAGCTTATGAACCCTACGTAGAAATTCAAAAATAAAAAAGAATCGTCAAAAACCAATCGGGAGACAGAGCCAACTTGTGTGTCACTGTGTTAATCTTAATGCAACGAGTATACGAAGTCGTTGTGTTGCTGCGTTAATAATGCATCAACTTTGCTGGTTTAATTGCTATCAGACACCTACCTCACCTACTTGCCACATGGCATTAGCTAAACTGCCAGTAGCTATTAGATCCAAGGTCAACTCGCAACATTAGGGTTAACGTAGTGAGACCACCAAGTCGCTCCTATAGAAGTCACTGCCAAATCTAATGTATTGCATTAAGGTTTGTGCTGCATTAAGAAATCACTGCTTTATTGAGGTTGCTACTTAAGGATAATGCTATGGCTTCAAAGTCACTGCACTAAGAAGTTGTTGCTTTAAGAAGTCACTGCTATAACAAGTTACCGCACTAAAAATCGCTAATTTAAGAAGTTGTTGCTCTCAGGGGGTGCACTACAAAGAAATTTAATGTATCACGTGCGTTCAAGGGGTATTTAAAAAACCCCTCAACTAAAATTCTTCCCCAAATAAAAACACCACTCTTTACTTATGAACTAAGTGATTTTTTTCTAAAGTTATATTAAAAAATCCCTCTTGTTATTGTAATTCTGTTAAATTTTTTCAAAATTTTGAATTAAAATACCCCTCTTTTTGAATCCACGTGGTACACTAACTTTTTTGAGGTGAACGCAATATGGTGCCATGAGCACATAGATTAAAGGCAAAGGTATGGTATAGGAAATAATTCAAGTAGCCACCCTAGGATGTGGACTACATGATGTGGAGATGTGGATCAAGGATATCTACAAGGAGAGACATGGATCAGAGGATCCCACAAGTGTTGACTATTCTAAGGACACTCTCTATATAAGAGGCTTATCATATATTATTGAGTAGAGAAATGTGCATTCACTTAAGATTCTGTTTATGAGTGCAAGCTAATCTATCTTGGAACCTAATTGACTTGAGGTACATGTCATGAGCATTCTCTTCATCATGTTTACACCATCCACCTTAGAGCGCTCCATAGATCCTAAGGCATGCATGTTTTGTCATGGTATTAGAGCTCCCTTGCCTTCCACTGAGGCATTGCGACCCTTGAGAGTGAGATAGAGTGATTGAGAGATCAAGAGATCGAGTGTTCTCTTTCGTTGAGAGAACTTCCACTTTATTGTGAGAGAAAATTTCCATCACTTGAGAGAAATTTTCCGTCCATCCATTTCATGAGAGCATTCTTTGAGAGTTTGTGCTAAGAGAAAGAAGAGATTTTCGTTCATGCCTCAGAGATTTGGTGAGAGTTTGATTCACAAAGAGTCCCTACGAGTCTTCTTGTGTGAGAGAGAGAAAGAGTTCCTACAAATCTATCTACAACTAGCTGAGGCAACGCTTCTTCTACCTTGACTCTAAGGCAGCCGACTACTATAAAGCAACCCTGAAGCAACTAAGAGTCTAGACTGTGCCTGCAACGTTGAGCTTAAAGCTCCAGTCAAGCACCTCTACAACGAAAGAGCTTCAAGCACCTCTACAATGAAAGAAGGCAGCTCCTAACTAAACGACCTTTGCTCCTACTCTGCAACAATGAGGACTCCTATGCAGCAATGCACTACAAGGCACACACCCTTTTTCGACAGAAATACTGACCTTTTTTACACTAAAACATTTTTTTTTAATGAGTGCAAAGGTCGGTATTTACGTTGCTATAAGCATCGAAAAAGAACGATCGCTATATAAGTGTTGCTATATAGTGATACTAATAAACGTCGCTATATAGCCACACTGGTAAATGTCGCTATATAGCAACGATTAGGAGAAGCTTAAAAAAACATTAGTGGGACTAAACAGGGCCACGGCAAGCCCTGTTTTGCTCCACTAATGTTTTTTTAAAAGTAATTACAAAAGAATGTTGTTTGTTATAAAATTTCATTTGTGAAAAGAGTGATACAAAATTACTTAAACGAGCCGAGTGACAGAAGTATATACATGTCAAAGATATACAACATTGTTTGTTACAAAATTACCCTTTCAAAAGAGAGTAGAAAAGAAGAAAAGAGGGAAAAAAAGAGAAAAAGAGAGAAAGCATATGCTTATGAAAAGAAGAGAAAAGAAAATGAAAGAGAGGAAAAAATCACGAGAAAGAAGAGAAAGGAAGAGGGGAAAAGAGAAGGAAAAAAGAGAGGGGAAAAGCATATGAGCATATGAGCATATGCTCATGAATAAGCATAAGCATAGACAAATGCATATGCTTATGAAAAGAATAGAAGAGAGGACAAAAGAGAGGAAATAAGAGAGGGGAAAAAAAGAGAAGGAAGAGAAAGGAAGATGAGAAAAGAGAAGGAAAAAAGAGAGGGGAAAAGCATATGAGCATATGAGCATATGCTCATGCATAAGCATAAGCATATGAGCATAAGCATAGGCTCGGGGGGGTCACTATGTATAAACCCTCTATATCACGTGCGTTCAAGGCCTATATTTAAAATCCCTTATCTGTAAGTTTTTTCATTAATAAAATGTACCCCTTTTCTATACAAATCTGTAAATTTTTTGCAAAACTATTTAAAATAGTCCCTTATGTTTATTTATTTCTGTAAATTCTAGGAATAAAAAATATCCTTCTTTTTAACTCATGTGATAGGGTTACATATGATGAGTGACCCCCCCGAGAGCATAGGCAAATGCATATGCTTATGAAAAGAAGAGAAAGGAGGATGAAAGAGAGGAAATAAGAGAAGGAAAAAGAAGAGAAGGAAGAGGAAGGAAGAGGGGGAAAAAGAATAAAAAAAGAGAGGGGAAAAGAGCATAACCATAAGAGAAGGAAAAAGAAGAGGGGAAAATAAGAACAGAGAGGAGAAAAGAAGAAAAGAGGGAAAAAAAGAGAAAAAGAGAGAAAGCAATACATGAGCATATGCTCATGCATAAGCATAAGCTTATGAGAGAGATACATAGACAAATGAATATGCTTATGAAAAGAAGAGAAAAGAAGAAAAGAGAGGAAAAAAGAGAGAGCATATGCTTATGCTTATGCATGAGCATATGAGCATATGCTCATGCATAAGCATAGGAAAAGTGCATATGCTTATGAAAAAAGTAGAAAAGATGATGAAAGAGAGAAAACAAGAGAGGGGAAAAGAAAAGGAAGAGATAAAAAGAGAAGGAAAAAAGAGAGGGGAAAAGCATATGAGCATATGAGCATATGCTCATGCATAAGCATAGGCAAATGCATATGCTTATGAAAAGAAGAGAAAGAGGATGAAAGAGAGGAAATAAGAGAGGGGAAAAGAAGAGAAGGAAGAGGAAGGAAGAAGGGAAAAGAGAATGAAAAAAGAGAGGGGAAAAGAAGAAAAGAGAGAAAGAAGAGGAAATAAGGGAGGGAGGGAAAGAGGGGGGAAAGAGGGAGGAAAAGAGGAAAAGAGGGGAAGAAGAAGAAATAAGAGAACAGAGGGAAAGGAAGGGTTCCTACGCCCATCACTGCAGCTAGCACTTTAAGTCCTAGCTGCAGGCCAATGCAAATAACATAAACAAAAAAAGGAAAAAAGAGGAAGCACTTTCTTACCTAGAAAAGTCCCGCTCGGTGTTTCATGGACTGGCCCTACAAAAGAGAGGAAACATACCATTTTTTAGATAACTAGTTAGAGGAAGGAGGAGTTTGGAGAAGCAACTTTCTAAAGGGATTGGATTGAGGGGACAAGCGTAAGCCTACAAACAAGGAGAAAGCATGAAAGGAAGGAAAAGAGGAGGAAGAGAAATACCAAAAAGAGAAGAGCAAATCTCGTTTTTTGTCCTTAATCTCTGAAAATCAAGCATGAAAATTAGCACATAGGCTTAGCAATGCAAGGAGAAACATGCTTCAACACTCACAAAATGAAATCTCGCAAAAAATGAACCTACATTGCTTAAAGAGACACACCTTCTTGAAAAACTTCCTTTCACACAAGTAGAGAGAGAGAAGGGTGGAAAGGAGCACAAGTTTCAATGGGAGAGGGGCTTGGCAGGGGTGAGGAGTGTGGGGAATCGAGGAGGAAAGCGAGGTCGCCGAATATAACATGGGAGGAGAGATTTTTGCTTTTCTCACAATAGAGTTGTGAAAGATGGCATCGCGTGGGGTTTCGAGTTTTAGTCCCCCAACATCGCTATATACCCTAAAAGCGTCACTATATAGCGATACTCATACCCTAAGTGTCGCTATATAGTGACACTTATATCCTAAAAGTGTCGCTATATACTTATACCCTAAAAGCATTGCTATATAGCGATGGTTCAGGGTATATAGAGGAAGGGAGTGGAAGCTTGTCAGATGATGCACCAATGTTCAGGAGTGTAGAGTGGCTTACGAAGAGGTTGTATTATCATTGCACTCATTACAAGTGAGAAGTACGACATCAACGCCGTATTGTCATGTGCCGCCTGAGGATGTATGGGGAGGAGCCCAAACTAGTATCCACTATCGGTGGTGCACATGGTGATGGATCATTAGAAAGTCAATGCTATTTGAGTTCATGATTAATATTGCATGCATACACAACACGAAATCTTGAGACAAGATCTTATATTTACACGAAACCTTGAGACAGGATGAGGAGGGTGGTGTGCATATACCTTCACATTTTGAGAAGGAGTATAGTCTCCCAGATGTGCCAGATGATGAGGAGGGTATAGTGGACATGATGGATTCTATTTTTAGGGGCAATGCATGTGATGTCCGAGTTTGAGGCCGTGTACATGGTACCTTTGATAGAGGAGTTACAGATCTTATGGATAGGGGTGCAGGTCTTTGATATTTCCAGAGCTCCTAAACATACCAATGAAAGAGAGTCACGTATGATTGTGCAGTCATGGCTAACTTCACACAAGATAGCCGAGCAACTGCTTCGGATACCAATCTGCTCTCCTCGCAGTTGGATTATTGTGGGACCATACACAAAATCTATGAAATTGATTTTAGACAATTTAGTGTTTTCATTCTTGATGTAAAATGGTTTAGAACTATTTACAACGGTCTTTGTTCTTCTCGAGCATCATGAGCAGGTGCATACTACTGATTTAATTTATTGAATCTTTCATTTTTAAATATCAATTGGTACATGTACTTAAGCATAGTTTCATATATTACCACCACCTGTTACAAGAACTCCAATTGCCACTAATATCACTCTTCATCCTATGGCATTTAAGAGACTTCAAGAAGATGATCCTACATTGCCTGATGTCACATTTCAAAAGCGCGTGGACTTTCTTGATGCTTTTGAGAACTTTAGGAGTGACTTTGTTCTTCGAGGGGCTTTGTACCAAAGCCGATATGGGACTGACATCAAGAAGGGATACATGCTGGCAAAGAATAGATTATTGAAAAGATGCAAGTTTGAGCCCATGGATGGGCAACACTTTTGTGAAGCTTGCTGGATTACCCTTAATGAGGGAAGAAAAGGAAACTTGTTACAGATTGAGTGGATGGAAAAGTTTCAACGGGTCATTTGTCATGTATGCATATTAGCGATGACTCGAAGTATATTCTAGAATCAAAAAGGCTGAATTCTACTCCATTTAGGTTGAAAAAAAGCTCTTCTCTTTCTGAGATCCTAATAAAGGCAAGGGAGTTATGGGTGGGCTATGGAAAGCCACAAACAGTGAAGGGCAGGAGACCTACATTTGAGTACATGGCAAAGAGGACTCGGTTCTATAGATGCTTGAAAGGTGTTGTAAGCAATATGCAAGGCATACCAAGTAATAAGGTTGAGGCAAAGAATCTAAACACTGCCGTTGCAAGATACAAGGACATAACTTGCATTGTCTTCCATGAGGACTCAGTGTTTCAAAGCATGGTGGATGTTTGCCAAGCATATGAAACAGGAAAGATATCCTTTGAGGCACTAGAACACACTCCAACTTAGAGGAAAGAAATAATGAAACCGATGTCTATTGTTTGGTGGAGAGAATTAAGGTTTGTTCCAAATGCAATAACTCAAGAAGTATGCAAGAAGATACTTAGCGGTGACTGCTTCATTGGAAAGAAGAGCAAGCATAGCAACTTGGATGAAGTGGTCACTTGAATGATTTAAAGTGAGACTGATTTCTCGGCACTATTGTTTTTATTGAAATCTGATGATGAGTTAGCTAGCAAGTCAATTGATGTGGATAAGAAGAAAGCACTTAGCCTAGGTCAACTCCTTGATAAGACATGGGCTAGAAAGTGGTTGGCTGAATCAATGGATGTAGATGCCACACCAACAAAGGATCTAAGAGGTAAAATGCCAAAGGTTGTTGAGACAGAATATATGGACATCAAGAAAAAGGCATTGCAGTCCACTGCCCAAGGTAGAGCAATTGGTGGTTTAGATGATGGTTCTCCATTCAACTTCTCCTATGATATCTTGTTATTAGAGAATGATACAAAATTTGCACACATTAATGGCATTGATACAGAGCATTTCATAACAATGAGTGGTCATTGTTGGGAGAAGCCATGTGTTCTCTTCATAGATGAATTGCAAGACCTTGTAGTGTCACAGATAGTTGAACTTGTGCGGTTTATCATAGAGGGTCCTATGGTAGATAAGAAAAGATCAACGTTGGTCCTGCTCATGACAGAATCACAAAGGGATGCCTTGTATATGTGAGTTTGACATCTGCATTTGGGTATTTACTTTCAAAAGTATACCATGGTATAGTCCTATGCAATCATATGATTGTCTTGGAAGGCACTCCCATTCAAGTCTTGCAACTTGTCTTGGTGGCAATCTAATCAAAATTCCTTTAAGGACTCTCGAGATTAATTACTTTGAGGACAATAAGGTTAAGCTTGATGTAGCAATGGTCGATTACAGAAAGCCAATGGATCCTAATGTGATACTAGAGATGACAAAGAATTTACTAAATGATGGGTGGGAAGTAGCATTGTATCGAATGGGTTTTGCTGCTACTGAGAAATTTCTACACCAAGGTTAAGCTTGATGTAGCAATGGTCGATTACAGAAAGCCAATGGATCCTAATGTGATACTAGAGATGACAAAGAATTTACTAAATGATGGGTGGGAAGTAGCATTGTATCGAATGGGTTTTGCTGCTATTGAGAAATTTCTACACCAAGGTAGAAATGTAAATGTCATCGATACCCCCCATCAGATTGAGTTCTTTGACACATATTACAGTTGCACTATCTTCTTTGAAGAGGAAAATGTCGAAGAAGAGGGTAGTGAGGAAAATGTCAAAGAAGAGGGTAGTGAGTCTGAGGATGATGATTCTAGCTTAGGTGATGATGAGGATGAAATCTCTACATCCAATGACTTACATCGAGAATAAATCCGCACAAAGAATAAGGGTGATCAATTGTCAACTAGAATCAAGGAGGTTCCACTCATCATATGGGAAGGCCTGCGGCAACAAGAAGTACTAGTACAACACGTCATAGGAAAAGGTAAGGCTAAAGAGGTGGAAGCAGTTCCCTTGAAATTAAAAGTGAGGAAGGCACCCTTGATCTTGGGTGAAGGACATGCAAGTGGATCAAGCAAGAAAGCCTTACCCAAAGAAGGTATGGACAAGGCAAAGCATGACCAAGAGGAGTTACCAGGAGGCATAGATGGTTCTTCAACCATGACCTTACAGACTCTAGAGTAGCCTACTAGTTAGGAACCTAGTAGGCAGGACCCTACTCACCAAGAACTTGGTCATGAGACTCTAGAGTAGCCTACTAGTCAGGTCCTTGGAACTCAAGAGCAAACTATTAGGTAGGAAGATACTAGCCAGACCCTACTACTCAGACTCCAGTCTTAGAGCAACCTATTAGTCAGGATCCTCGTAGTCAAGGGTGCATTGAGGACATTGGTACCATAGATGATTTTTTCATGTTAGTTTCGTTAAGAAGCGAAACTTTTATATTGGCATCGAAAGTTTATATGCCCTAATAAAAATAAATGTTTGAAACATTTGCCAGGATTTGAACCTTTTATGCAAAAAAATACAAAGTTTCGCCAGGATTTACACCTTTTACTTCAAAATTTCAACAAAAATATATATAAGCATACCATGTTCTAATAACATTGTGAAACTTAAAAAAATAGCTCAATAAACTTTCACCAAGATTTTATATTTATATATAAGTATAGCTTTGATAAAAACATCCCTGATTGGTACTGTCTTAGAGTAGCCTATTAGTCAGGACCCTGGTAGTCAAGGGCTTGGCATTAAGGACATTGGTATTGAGGAACATGATGGCTGACGGCTTTGTAATCACAAGTTGTGAACTTCTATGTAAAGCGAATATCTAATAAAAAGTTAACTACTTTTTTTATTTCTTTACTCTCATTATTGTGTATAAAGATTGTTTATGAGGTCCATTTTATACTTAATGGTGTATTTTAAACTTTATGTCAATGTATTTTTATAGTTAAGGGTGTTTAAAAAAAAAAAAAAAGTTAAGGGTGTTTTTTAAAACCAAGTGAGGTGTATATGTACACTACTTACACATAAAAGGATTTATGTACACTAGCTTTCTAAGGGGTTTATGTACACCACCTTTCTAAAAGAAATGGTCATAAAGGTGTGTGTGCATATCACTTATACATACAGGTGTTTATTTACATCACCTTTTTAAGAGAATTGGTCATCTATAGATGCTCTTAGGTGATAGTAGCTCAATTCATAAGAAGTTATGAAGATGTTTATGTAGACCACCTTTGTAAGAGATTTGGTTATGCATCGATGTTCTTAGTACGTAAACGTAGGCAATATGTACACCACCTTTCAAAGAGAATTGGTGATGTATTGATGTTCTTAGGTAATAGTAGCTCAATGTAAACATTGACAAGTTTTTGAATGAAGGCCAATACATGTACACCATCTTTCAAAGAGAATTGGTGATCTATTGATGTTCTTAGGTAATAGTAGCTCAATGTACTCACAAATACTTTAATAGCAAGATTTTCATGACCATATTAAGCAGTAGAAGAGTATACTATCTATCCTTAGTAAGATATCCATCATAAGAAGTATGTACTTAATCACCAAATCTTTTGTTTTGAGTTGTCAAATCTAGTTCAAAAAACAACATTGCTAGTATATTCAAAAATTTTGGACTGTTTTTAGTCTATTTCTCAAATTGGACTTTACACAAGTCCAAAAATTTTTGAATAGTGTGTTATTGGTCTTGTGCCCCTTTTGTCACTAGACTAATCAGTCCTATGAAATCAATGCTCCATTTCTTGAAGGATCAATGAGAACTCACATTAGAGGCATGTAGTTTTGTTAATGAGGTATGGAAGTTTGTTGGAAGGGGTCGCAATGCTTAACAAATTTGGACATGTTTGTGGGCCACCGTAGGCCTTCTTGTAGCACTTCTAGGATGTGAGCTCTCCTATGAAATGTCCTCTTAGAATGCCCGATTCGGCTTCTTATAACACCTTTATGAACTCTTCCTTGTGGACACAGTGGTGCATTATGCCATCCTCATCCATTCGGTAGAGTTGACCAACTGCATCTTTGATGAGTTATTGGTCCCTATCTTTGGTAAGTGCCTTATCTTGTGGAAACCCATTAGCCAAGAAATGTCCAATCTCTTCAACTTATTCCAATATTAAAACCATATTTTTATTTCTCTAGACAAGAACGTGGCTACCCTGACTAAATCTCGAGGTTGGGTGATAGGGTCTCAGCCTTCTGATTGTGGCTCTTTGAAGCCATAGAAATATATAGGGTCCTCCTATATAGTCTAATGCCACATGGTGTCCTCTTCAAACATCTTGTGCCTTAAAAGATAACATCCCACCAATTTCTAACTAACTCTTTATTATCAACTTTTTCCAGAATGGGAGAGGCTCTAGGGGATTTGTTCTGGGCTTGGTAGTTTGGATGAATCATTTTCCATGCCCTTTCTAGTCTTGTGCCTTTGCTCAAATTTCTCTTGACAATCCAAGATGAGTTGTTGTGCCTCAAAGAGGTGTTATTTTTCAATAATAGGTTCAGGGTATTCATTGTGACCCGTAGGGGTGGGATTCTGCTCGTAATTGGAACCTCTCTTGCACTATTCCTTCCCTTAGGCCAAGGGTTGGTGGGATTTGATACTGATAGTGTGTGTTTTGAAGATGTGGAAGTGGACACGGTTACGGTGTCCTCATCAAATCTGCTTTGAGTGATCACTCTCTTTGATCCATTCCCTACTTTAATAGCACCCATGCAGTCCATATCCCTAAGTTTGGGCTATATCCCTCTTGGCCTGATTATGGATCTCCTTACTCTGAGCTTGTCTTGGGCCCTAGTCATCACATTTAGAGACACCAAAGAAACTTGGCCTCTCTTGATACTCAACAAATTAATGTTGGTCTTAGGATTTGTGGACGTTCTAGGGGTCCTTCTAGTCATTGGATAGTCCTTGTAAAAGTGGTCCACCCTACAGCCCAAACACAAAAAGGAGCATTCATGTTGTTGGCATTGTTGTGGGCAGGGGTAGTCCTTCACGAAGTGAGGTCCTTAGCATTTATAGCAAGCCACTGTTCTGGTTGAGTAGTGTCTTGTAGGGACACTCATTGGCTCAAGGTATTGCAATGCATAGGTGGTCTGCGTCTCAAGGTATTCATATCCCAAGCTCTTTTCATGGTAGGATCTATTTGGTAGACTGAGATTTATTGTTCATACTACATGATATAATGGCTTATCTAGCTAGACTGATATAACGGACTCTCTTTTTGCAAGGAGTAATTTGCAAAGGTCATAATCTAGATCCTCCCACTCACTAGTTGGCTCCTCAATGATAAGCTAGTTCATGGGGTGATATGAGCTAGGGGAGGTTGGTCGGAGATGTCACCTACTCAAATGGCCTTCTTGGACTGGGTTAGGTGGTGTGGAGGGATCCGGGCAACAGGGACCCTTTATCCTTCCTTGCCAGGTTCCTCATTGCTTTTCCTAATGCCTTAGCTTGCATCCTCGTGGTGATGACTTGTAGGGCACTTCGACCTCACTTCGACCACCTGGCCTTATTTGATGCTAAGCAAGTTAAGGCTAGTACTCTTTGGAGGGATGATTGGGGTTGTTGGTCTCCTCGTAGAATAGTCTTGGAATAGATGCTTGGTCACACATCCTGCACAAAAGGGTGTGGGGTTGGTCGTTGTTGGATCAATGGGGGTATGATCCCTATATGGACAGTCCTTCAAGAAATGTGGCCCCTGGCATTTGAAGTAGGACACTGGAGGGTTTGAAGTACCTCGATAGGGGCATTCACTTGCTTTATGGGGACCTTGGAAGGCATAACATTGGAGCGGGGGTCTCTGAGCGATTGAGTTTAGTTCTCTTACCCTTGCATTCACGAGAGTGATCTCAAACATGGGGACCTATTGATCCTTTGGTGGGAGGTAGTGGCTTGGGGTCCCACTTTCCTCCTTGTAGGGGTAGTAATCATGAGGTCCGTGATCTACTGGATCCGTCTCCTCCAAGTCATTGGGAACTTCCTCTACGAATGCCTGCTTTATTGGGGTTATACGAGGTAGTGGGGGTTGCAGGCCCAATATGGGTGGTGGTAATGGAGCTGGCTCAGATTTGTATTGGCTAGAACTAGCCACAGGACCACCTTGTGTGATCAAGGGGTTAGGTGGGGCCATTAGGGCTAATGGGGATCTCATTTGATACATGGGTTGGGGAAATGACCTCAGAAATAGACGTTCAAGGGAGGTATCATGGTTTCCCCACCTATGGTAGCGAGTGCAGTAGAGTGCCGGCCTTCCCCTTAGGCACAGACACTCATTGGAGGGGTGGTTGCCATTACATAACCCACAACACCTATTTCATTAATTTTGGACTTTTTCTGTTGTTTTTGGATGAAGCCCAAAAATCCTTTCCAAATGAAAAGTTTACTTTGTGAAAATATCCTTCCCAAATCAAAATTTTACTTTCTAAAAATATTCTTCCCAAATCAAAAGTTCACTTTGTGGCACTATCATATTCACATAAAAATATTGTTTTTTCAATCTATACTTTTGCACCAACATGCAAGAATTTGAAATAATCCTATATTAGAAATTCTAGCTATATCTAAGTTATTTGTTAATTTAATTATTTTTAATAATTTTCCTTGACGTGATAAATTTATAAATCCATGAAAGGAGACTTAAATATCTCATGTTCAAAATAACATTGTCACTCGCAATATGCACAAAATTTTTAAAACTTTTAATAAGTAGAAAAAAGACATGATGCCATAAGACCCAAGTTTTGTATTGAACCAAAGAGGTATAATAGCAATTATAGCTATGATTACATTGAGAGACGTTGCTCTCAGCTAGAGTCTTTATATCCAAAATGATATAGATTGAACATATGTTTACAATTTAAATTGTTGCTCTTAAAGAGCCTCAATTCGTGCATAGGAGGTGATGACTCTGATTATAATTGTCTTGAATTGGCTTCTTGCCTAGTACCCAAATAAAATCCTTCAATGGACTTCAATACAAAGCTTTAATCATGGACATTCTTCATTTGTGCTGTCTCCTTCTACTTCCTCCATGGCGAGCATCCTTAAAAATTCGTGTATAGGCAAAATACTTTGCTGTGGTATTTTTATTTTTCCTTCTACCTCATATCCCATGCGCTTCTTTGATTTCTTTGCCCTTGAATGCCAAGACACTATGATTGTCTCCGTCGAAACTTGAGAGACCGCTTCATCATTTGGGACCCACTCCTTCATTATACAATTAGTATACAATGTGTTGTTATCCATATTCTCCTTCCTGCCCTTTGGCTCATACCATACCACTGTAAATGTTGTAGCTCTCCCTTGGTCATCTCTTTGCACATCAACTACTTTTGCAACCCAAAACTTCACATTCTCATATTCATCATCCGATGGCCGAACCACAACAAAACAATCGACCTCTATATCTACTTGTGGCATAAACTCTCTCTTCTTCGGTCCACAATATGGACATGGGAGTAATGATACAAATTCATTTTCAAAGACTGGAGCTGGGTGCAAATCGTTATGAACATTTGGCCAAAACATATTGCATTCTTCCTTGACATCCTTTGAGCCTCGCATTCTCTCAAGATCCTTTATTAAATTTCATGTCTTGTTAATTACAGTGGTAGTGTGTTCTCTCCAAGTAGGCTTCGAATCAGGATATCTCCGGAGCATTTCCTCTTTGTATGTAATAAATGCTTTTAATCCTTCTATTTCACAGTTAGACCTCTCATTGAATTCTTGTATAGGAGCCCATGTTGGATACCTTTCCTTGCTGGGAATTGAAGTTAAGAGACTATAAGGTTCTTCAGGTTCCCATTTTGTATCATGAGAATACTGTTGCCATTGCATTACGGGTTTTTCATCTTAAAAAAAAAAACGAAAGTAGTGTGGATTGGTATGACCTGTCAATGCATCACCACCCGTTTGTATGAAAGGTAGAATGAAGCTCTTCCAAAATCATACATTCTTTCGAGCCTCTCACATAATGTACTTTCCTTACGACCACCAACTTGCCTGCCACATCTTCTTACCAAGTCTCTATTGTCTCCACATCCTTGCATTTAAGCTCCCTTGAGACTATGCTAAAAACCTGATCGATATCCTCATGTGTATGCCCAACATACAAAAATCCACATTCGATCTCATTGAAGATTCGATGAGCAACTAGCATGGAGCCGAATGCAAACATGAGTACATTCTTATTTTCTCGCCAGCAATTATTAGCTTGTATTCTCAAAGTCGTGGTAGGCAACCTTTTTCTGCATGTACATTGCGAATTGCCTTCATAATAGATGTTACAACTTGATTGCTATCATGTAGATGCAAAGAATCAATCCATATATCTACAAAGAACTTAATTCCATGCACTAACACTCCACATAGATGTGTCTTTAGAAAGTGCTTTCCTTGTAATTTAGGTGGAGTGGCAACAAAACGAGGCATTGTTGTTGTATTCTGATCCATGCCATCTACAATAAGGCACATGTAGTCATCGGGATGCAAAATAGCTTGCTCCTTCCAAAATGCATATTTTTGTCTAGAATGTCGAATAAGGTCATGATGAGATTTTCAGTTTTTTTTGTATAATTCCCTTTGATTTGGACATGTTGCACTCTCAATCGCTCGCTTTAAATCATCACAGACATTGCACTTTGACATTTTTTGCCTCCTTGGGATTTTAACATATCCAAAGTTCTTCTTCCAAAGAGTATACAAAGTATGAGAAGAAGCTATGGCATCCCCTCTTTGCCTTTGCTTTTCTGCAATAGAGTCAAATACTTCGAGCTTTGTCAAGCCCATTGGAAGGTGCATTTTAGTGATCGCGTCACCGTTAGGGAGTTTGGTAGATATATGGGGTTGAGGTAAAGAATTTTCATGTATGAAGTCTTGCAAAATTGCTACTGCCTTGATAGTTGAGATTCTTGATTTGGACCTTCCTCTATTACCGTGAATGCTAAATTTGTTGCCGCCCTTTGCCTTGGTGACTAAATCCCAATATGTACCATGGGATAATCCAATAATATTGCGATATGCCTTATTGCAAATCTTTTTTCCATTTACGAGAGGTTTTACCTTTTGTCTTGAACTTAGCCTTTTATTGCCATTCTGAAGAAAGCAAGAGAGACTTGTGAGAAGGTATTCATTTCTTTCGCTTCCTCTTCTTTGCCACACGTGTCCTCTACATTCCCTGATGTCTGCAAGATCAATGAAGCGCATACATCTTCGCTTGCAACATAGATATCCCAATGCATTTAACATGTTCTCCTCCTTCATTAGTCTCTTCCTCTTTGATTTCTTTTGTGGATCTACGTGGATTCGCTTTCTCTTCATGCATATGTATGACCGTTTTCGTTCCTCGTGCACATTGTTATCTATATTTATGCACTTCTTCTCCTCACATTTGTTTGTAACCAAGCATCCATGATTGGTCCTTGCATCCTTGGCCATATCACAATCAAAATTAAATATTGAATAATCCTCTGTTGATCTCATCCTCGTTTTTAACATACTCTTAGGACCATTTAATGAATTCAATATTCTACGAGAGCATTGAGAACCTTAAAAATCTTCCACTCCTGAGAGAACATCACTCATTGGGACTTCTTGCATGGCTTTCACAAATCCACAAGCTTGATTGACACCAGGTTTGTTAATATGCATGAACTCATCCACACTTGACATCGCTATTGAAACCTTTGCCCTTCTCACTGTGCAAGAATTCATCCACCCCAGATAAGGCTTCGCTTCTAAAATCATTTTGTTTCTCGGAACCAATGAACATGATCTACTCCAGATAAGATGTCACTTCTATAATTGAGTACATTGAAATCATCCACATTTGAAGTGATAGAGCTTGGTACATGGGCACGCTTTTTAGGTGCTTTGATATTGTAGTATACCTTGTCTTTATCATTGAAAACCACGTGCCTCTTTCTCATGTTTAAAAATTGCATGCTTCATCTCATATTCTTGCCTACCTCATAGTAGGGATCACATAAGGATGTTATGTTATCAACCATACCATCATCAGTGACTTTTAGAATCCTCATTTGTGCAAATGACCATTGCTCCACTTGTTCAAATCCCGATACTTCACCTTCTGCTACAGTCTTATTTGCAAATGATCTCATTTGTAAAATGTCCCCTATAGTAAAATCCAAGGTGGTGCACTTTGTATTCTTGATAATGTCTGTTGCATAAGTCTCATCTTTATCCCATGTTATAAATGATTTATTAGATGTATTGTAGGGCATAACATCTCCAAGTGTTTCCATATCTCGACATTTATACTTTAGCTCAACATGTGCGCTGAGAATCTTTGATACAGTAACTACCACCTTATCTTTGCCAAGTCTTCGAAAGTGGCAAACTGAATTGGGATCACTATCATGGATTGTAGCAAATGCAACTACTTCTCTTTTGCTACATAAAATCACATCCATCCCTGGAACAAAATCTATAGCCATCTCCTTTGTGAGAGTCCTTCGCAAGCAAGCTCCAGTAGCAACAACTACATAAATATTAGTCTCTTTTTAATAATCTACTCATTTATTATAATTTTTAATTAGTACTTAATTTATTGGTGGGAGAAGTTATCCGATCAGATGGACATGCCAAGTTATCCTTTGCATGGTCGATCGAGCATTAAATACTATTTTTGCTCTAGTGTCATGCACATCCGTAAAAAAACACGCTGCTAGGTATGTTATCCGATCAAGCACTTATGGGATGGGTGTGCCACTTTGCATGTAAGTCAACTCCATCTAGTTGAAGGTGTGTGCAAAGTAGTGTGCCCATCAGATATGCTTTACATTGTCGATCAAGTATAAAACACCATTTTTGGCTTAGTGTCATGCACAACCATGAAAAAACATGGTCCTAAGTGTGTTAATCAAACAAGTACTTATCGGATGGGGGCTCCACTTTGCACACAAGTTCGTTTCAACTAGGTTGAGATGTGTGCAAAGTATTATCACCATTGGATATGCTCTGCATGGTCGATTACGCATTATACAACGTTTTTCCCGTAGTGATATGCACATCTGTAAAAAAACATGCCCTTAGGTATGTTATCTGACCAAGTACTTATCGGATGGGTGTGCCTCTTTGAGAACATTTAAATACCACCTAGGTTAAGGCATAGGAAAATTATTGTGCCCATCGGATATGCTTTGCATGGTCGATCGAGCATTAAATACCATTTTTGCCTTATGTCATGCACATCCGTAAAAAAACACGCTGCTAGGTGTGTTATCCGATCAAGTACTTATGCGATGGGAATACCACTTTGCATGTAAGTAAATTCCATCTAGTTGAAGGTGTGTGCAAAGTATTGTGCCCATCAGATATGCTTTGCATTGTGGATCAAGCATAAAACACCGTTTTTGCCTTAGTGTCATGCACAACCATATAAAAACACAGCTCTAGGTGTGTTATTCAAACAAGTACTTATCGGATGGGGGCTCCACTTTGCACGCAAGACCGTTTCAACTATGTTGAGGTGTGTGCAAAGTATTGTCACCATCGGATATGCTTTTCATGGTCGATCATGCATTATACACCGTTTTTTCCCTAGTGATATGCACATCCGTAAAAAAACACGCCCTTAAGTGTGTTATCTGACCAAGTACTTATCGGATGGGTGTGACTCTTTGAGAAAATTTCAATACCACCTAGGTTTAGGCATAGGAAAAGTGTTGTGTGTGAAGTGAAGGGAGTGAGCGTGAGAGAGAGAGAGCAAGGATACACAATGGTGGGTGTGTAAAATGAGAATGGTCAGGTGCACACCACAACACCTCATGTTTTATATTAGAAAGGTACAAACTCTAAGTACAAGTATGTACACACATAAGGGTGTCATAGGGGTCTAGGCATAAATGGGCCTTTACCCCCAACAATCTCCCACTTAAAGGCCAATGTGCCTAAAAGTGATGTATAAAATACAATAATGTACAGGCCAAAAGAAAAGACAAATGGCCTATCCGACACCCACGAGTTTGATACAATGTGCATGCTTCTCTGAGGACAGACTCTTTGTCAAAATGTCTGCAGAGTTATCATCTGTGCACACTTTAACAACCTCAAGTAGCTTACCATCAAGCACCTCACTGATAAAATGATACTTCACATCAATGTGCTTAGTCTTGGCATGAAACACAGGGTTCCTAGCCAACATGATAGCACTTTGACTGTCACAGTGCAACACTAGAATCCCTCCTGAAATACCCAAAGCTCCCACTAGACGAGAAATCCATAAAGCCTCCTTGCATGCCTCAGCAGCTGCAACATATTTTGCCTCAGTGGTAGACAAAGCAATGCATTTCTGCATACGAGAAATCCACGAGATTGCACCACCAGTGAAAGTAAAAACATAACCCATGGTAGACCATCTGCTGTCTGCACAACCTGCATAGTCTGCATCCACAAATCCTTGGATAGATGCATCTGACTTGCCATAGCATATGCACACATCTTGAGTACCCTTCAAGTACCTCATTACACCCTTCACTGCATTCCAATGCCTTTTGCTAGGGTTGGCCATAAACCTGCTAACAACTCCCACTGCGAATGCAATATCTGGACGTGTAGCAACCATAGCATACATAAGACTACCAACTGCTGAGGCATAAGGGATCTTGGCCATGGCAGCCCGCTCGTCATCTGACTTAGGGCTAGAGAGACTCTTCCCCTCATCCATGCTAAAACGTTTTAACACTTTCCCAATGTATTCTTTCTGAGACAAGTAGAGAGTTCTCTTACCCCTGTCCCTAAGAATACGCATGCCAAGTATATGATTGGCATTACCAAGATCTGTCATCTCAAAAGTCTTATGCAGCTCCTTCTTGAGTGCAACCAATTCCTGAGTGCAACTCCCTGCAATAAGCATGTCATCCACATACAAAATGAGGATGAGAAGACTCCCATTTGAAGCCTTCTTGGTGTATAGGCAGTGATCCTCCTCACTTCATTTGTACCCTTGAGAGTTCATGAAAGCATCAAACTTATGATACCATTCCCTGGGTGCCTGCTTCAAGCCATAGAGACTCTTTCGGAGCTTACAGACAAGACCCTCTTTCCCTTTGACTGCAAAACCCTCTGGCTGCTGCATATAAATCTCCTCATGGAGATCCCCGTGAAGAAAAGCTATCTTCACGTCCATCTGGAATAATTCCATATCATCATGTGCAACCAAAGCAAGAACAGTCCTCAATGTAGTCATTTTGACCACAGGTGAGAAGATCTCATGAAAATCAATCCCCTTCTCTTGCTTGAAACCCTTTGCAACCAACCGTGCCTTATACTTGAGTGAGGAGTCTGCAGGTGCTACCTTAAGCTTGTAAACCCATTTGCATGGCAATACCTTCTTCCCTGCAGGCAAAGGCACCAAGTTCCATGTTGCATTCTTTTTTAGAGAGGCCATTTCAGATTGTATGGCTCTCTCCCACTTCAAATGATCATCCCTCTACATAGCCTCCTTAAAGCATGAGGGCTCTCCACAATCTGTAAGCAATACAAAGTCAACCCCAGGAACAAACCTGTCTAGAGGACGAGTTTGTCGGGTAGACCTTCTGATCCATGGAGCACCTGGAGCTGGCTGTACAGCCTGCTCTTGTTGAAAAATAGGTGGCTCTACCACCTCTTCTTACTGTATTTCCATGTTCTGTTGCTCAATATTTTGTGGCTGAATTTGAGGCAACACTTCTGCTACCTCTTGAGGTTCAACATTGAGCCTCCTCTGTAGCATTTGCGGGCTATTCCTGGGGCTGTATTTGCTACTATACAGCCCTTGGATTTTGCTGTGTCTATGATGCACATCATCTTCATCAATAACCCTTCTGACTTCCTGAGTCTTTGGGGCTGTTTTATACATGCATGTTTCATGAAAAATGACATCATTACTGCGTATAAGCTTTTTAGCTTCGGGATCCCACAATCTATAACCCCATTCACCACTATCACCATAGCCCAAAAAGATGCATCTACGAGACGTGGGCTCAAGTTTGGTCCTATCTTCCCTACGTATGTGCACAAATGCAACACAACCAAACACTCTCAAGTGCTTATATGAGGGAGGCTTTCCTGTCCATAATTCTTCAGGCACTTTGAGTCCCACTGTCCTATTTGGTGACCTATTAATCAAGTGAACAGCTGTTTGCACAGCTTCAACCCAAAACACATAGGGTAACGCAGCATGTGACAACATACTTCGAACCTTCTCTTGAATGGTTCGATTCATACGCTCTGCAACACCATTTTGGTTGGGATTATGGGGAGGAGGTAACTCCCTTTTGATACCCTTACTATCACAAAACTCTTGAAAAGCCTTTGGCATGTATTCCCCACCATTATCGGAGCGTAAACACTTGAGTTTCTTGCCGGTCTGATTTTCAACCATAGCAAGAAACCTCTGAAAAACACCAAGAACTTCACTCTTGAAGCGAATAGGATATGCCCACACCTTATGGGTGGCATCATCAATAAAAGTCACGATATAACGAGCTCCCCCCAAAGATAACTGAGGCATTTCACACACATCAGTATGAATAAGATCCATTGGAGAACTCCTAAGTGACAAATGCTTGGAATGTGGCTTCTGAGTTTGTCATCCATAAATGCAATGATCACACTGAGACAAATCAGCAAACTTATACAAAGGCAAGTAACCAAAACGGGCCAAGGTTTCCATTCCTTTGACACTCATGTGTCCCAACCAGCCATGCCACAGTGAAATATTTGGCAGCTCAGTTTCATTTACAAGAGAATGTCCAACGACATCTGAAGCTATAAGATGATACAAAGTGTCAATCTTTGGTCCTTTGGCATATACCATTTGACCCTTCTTGATTTTCCACTGTTTCCCACCAAAAGTAGTGTAGAAATCTGCATCATCAAGCTGCCCTGTACTTATCAAATTCTTTTTTAGCATAGGAACATGTCTGACATTCTTGAGCATAAAGGATTACCATCTGCAAAAGCAAGCTGAATATCACTAATTCCAGTGATCGAACAAGCATGGTTGTCCCCCAAATAAACACATCCATAATCCCCACTGGAATACGTAACAAAACTCTCCTCATAAGGAGTAACATGAAAGGATGCACTTGAGTCAACAATCCAATCCAGCTTGTCTGCTAAATCACCTGTAATGAGTGAGTGGGCATTCACATCAGGCAGGAAAAGCACATCATTGAATGATATAACCTCAGGAACATGAGGTTCAGGAACATAAGGTACAGTGGCACCATCTGTCACTACATTAAGCTCTTCTATCTTCACACTGCTCTTGCCTTTGCCTTTTACATCTTTTGCATCTTCACCTTTGCTCTCTACCTTGCCTGCCTTCTTGTCCGCTTTCCATTTGAAGCAAAACTTTTGAATGTGTCCCTTTTTGCCACAATAAAAGCATTCCATATCTTTCTTTGAGCGGGACTTGCTCCTTGACTTATCATTGTTGCCTCTTCCCCTTGATTGAGATCTCCCACATGCATTCAAAGCACTAGAGGCTTTGCCACTTTGATTGTTCCTACGATTCATCTCCTCAGTGAGAAGAGAACTCTCCACATCAGTGTATGACAAGCCGGTAAATGCAGGAGCACTGTTACTCACTGTTGTCCTGAAAGTATCCCAACTTTCGGGAAGTGTGCAAAGCAATAAAACAGCCTTCATATCCTCATCAATGTTCATCTTTTGAGCAATAAGTTTGCTCACAAGGCCATTGAACTCATTGAGATGAGTTCCCATTGGTGTACCCTCTTTCATCTTCATTTCAAAGATCTTTTTCATCAAGTACACCCTGCTACTTGCACTTTCCTTTGCATAAAGACTGCTCAACTTTTGCCAAACTTTCCACGTAGTAGTCTCACCTGCCACATTGAAGTAGACATTCTTTGACACGGACAACAAAATTGTATACTTGGCAAGATCATCAAGTTCCAGCCATGCATCATCATCCATATCATCAGGTTGAACGCCTTGTAGCCTGATTGGCTTGATAAGCTTTTTAATGACCAACACACCATATATTTGCTCCTTCCAATAGTTGAAGTTCACCTGTCCCTTCAACTTTTCAATGGTGTAGCTCCCGCCTTGAGAAGTCTCAACTTGGGAGGATGAAGCCATTGCTTTAGATGAAAGGAGACTCTTGCAAAAAAAAATTTCGCAAAATAGTACTCCCTGAGTGGAAGCACTCCCACTTAATGTGATCTGTCAAAGACCACTTTGCATCCACAAAACCCCTTGCTGGAATTTCTATCCAGCTCTGTATTTTACTGTTTTTCTTCACTTTTCCTCAACAAATAAGTGTCAAAACTGTTCCAAAACTATCTTAAAACAGTAACAAATAGATCATGTCTGATTTTTCCATTTCTGGACAGTCAAACTTGGTTAAACTTGACCTAAAACTATCAAAAAATAGAAAATTACAGTTCAGGCCTGATTTTTGGCACTTTCCCCAAATTTTCCAAGCTCAACTGAGCTTCCAAGGCTGTATATCTTCCCCCCAACTGAATTACACAGTTCTGAAATGAAGTGGGCCAAAGGCCCTTTGATTTCACCTAAAAAATAGAGGGATTTAGGAAGATTCCAGCAAGCACGATCGAGCATTAAATACTATTTTTGCACAACCATGAAAAAACACGGTCCTAGGTGTGTTCGGATGGGGGCTCTAGTTTGCACGCAAGTCATTTTCAACTAGTTTGAGATGCGTGCAAAGTATTGTCACCATCAGATATGCTCTGCATGGTCGATTATGCATTATACAACATTTTTCCCGTAGTGATATGCACATCTGCAAAAAAACACGCCCTTACATATGCTATTTGAACAAGTACTTATCAGATGGGTGTGCTTCTTTGAGAACATTTCAATACCACCTAGGTTAAGGTGTACGAAAAGTATTGTGCCCATCGGATATGCTTTGCATGGTCAATCGAGCATTAAATACCATTTTTGCCTTCTTGTCATGCACATACGTAAAAAAACACGCTGCTAGGTGTGTTACCTGATCAAGTACTTATGAGATGGGAATGCCACTTTGCATATAAGTCAATTCCACCTAGTTTAAGGTGTGTGCAAGGTATTGTGCCCATCAGATATGCTTTGCATTGTCGATCAAGCATAAAACACCGTTTTTGCCTTAGTGTCATGCACAACCATATAAAAACACGGCCCTAGGAGTGTTATTCAAACAAGTACTTATCGGATGGGGGCTCCACTTTGCACACAAGTCCGTTTCAACTACGTTGAGGTGCATGCAAAGTATTGTCACCATCGGATATGCTTTGCATGGTCGATCACGCATTATACACCATTTTTTCCCTAGTGATATGCACATCCGCAAAAAAACACGCCCTTAGGTGTGTTATATGACCAAGTACTTATCGGATGGGTGTGCCTCTTTGAGAACATTTCAATACCACCTAGGTTGAGGTGTAGGAAAAGTTTTGTGCCCATTGGATATCCTTTGTATGGTCGATCGAGCATGAAATACTATTTTTGCTCTAGTGTCTTGCACATCCATTAAAAAACATGCTGCTAGGTATGTTATCCGATCAAGCACTTATGGGATGGGAGTGTCACTATGCATGTAAGTCAAATCCACCTATTTGAAGGTGTGTGCAAAGTATTATGGCCATCGGATATGCTTTGCATTGTCGATCAAGCATAAAACACCATTTTTGCCTTAGTGTCATGCACAATCATGAAAAAACACGGTCCTAGGTGTGTTAATCAAAGAAGTACTTATCGGATGGGGGATCCACTTTGCACACAAGTCCGTTTCAACTAGGTTGACATGCATGCAAAGTATTGTCACCATCACATATGCTCTGCATGGTCGATTACACATTATACAACGTTTCTCCGGTAGTGATATGCACATCGACAAAAAAACACACCCTTAGGAATGTTATCTGACCAAGTACTTGTAGGATGGGTGTGCAGCTTTGAGAACATTTCAATACCACCTAGTTCAAGGTGTACGAAAAGTATTGTGCCCATGGGATATGCTTTGCATGGTCGATCGAGCATTAAATACCATTTTTGCCTTAGTGTCATGCACATCCGTAAAAAAACACGCTGCTAGGTGTGTTATCCGATCAAGTACTTATGCGATAGGAATGCCACTTTGCATGTAATTCGATTCCACCTAGTTGAAGGTGTGTGAAAAGTATTGTGCCCATCGGATATGCTTCGCATTGTCGATCAAGCATAAAAGACCGTTTTTGCCTTAGTGTAATGCACAACCATAAAAAAACACGGTCCTAGGTGTGTTATTCAAACAAGTACTTATCAGTTGGGGGATCCACTTTGCACGCCAGTATCTTTCAACTAGGTTGAGGTGCATGCAAAGTATTGTGACCATCGGATATTCTTTGCATGGCCGATCACGCATTATACATCGTTTTTTCCCTAGTGATATGCACATCCGCAAAAAAACACGCCCTTAGGTGTGTTATCTGACCAAGTACTTATCGGATGGGTGTGCCTCTTTAAAAACATTTCAATACCACCTAGGTTGAGGCGTACAAAAAGTTTTGTGCCCATCATATATGCTTTGCAGGGTCGATCGAGCATTAAATATCATTTTTGCTCTAGTGTCATGCACATCCGTAAAAAAACATGCTGCTAGGTATGTTATCCGATCAAGCACTTATGGGATGGGCGTGCCACTTTGCATGTAAGTGAATTCCACCTAGTTGAAGGTGTGTGCAAAGTATTGTGCCCATCGGATATGCTTTGCATTGTGGATCAAGCATAAAACACCGTTTTTGCCTTAGTGTCATGCACAGCCATATAAAAACACAACCCTAGGTGTGTTATTCAAACAAGTACTTATCGGATGGGGGCTCCACTTTGCACGCAAGTCTGTTTCAACTATGTTGAGGTGTGTGCAAAGTATTGTCACCATCGGATATGCTTTGCATGGTCCATCATGCATTATACACTGTTTTTTCCCTAGTGATATGCACATCCGCAAAAAAACACACCCTTAGGTGTGTTATCTAACCAAGTACTTATCGGATGGGTGTGCCTCTTTGAGAAAATTTCAATACCCCCTAGGTTGAGGTGTAGGAAAAGTGTTTTTCCCATCGGATATCCTTTGCATGGTCGATCGAGCATTAAATACTATTTTTGCTCTAGTGTCATGCACATCCGGAAAAAAACACGCTGCTAGGTATGTTATCCAATCAAGCACTTATGGGATGGGAGTGCCACTTTGCATGTAAGTCAATTCCACCTAGTTGAAGGTGTGTGAAAAGTATTGTGCCCATCCGATATGCTTCGCATTGTCGATCAAGCATAAAACACCGTTTTTGCCTTAGTGTAATGCACAACCATAAAAAAACACGGTCCTAGGTGTGTTATTCAAACAAGTACTTATCAGATGGGGGCTCCACTTTGCATGGAAGTATCTTTCAACTAGATTGAGGTGCGTGCAAAGTATTGTGACCATCGGATATGCTTTGCATGGCTGATCACGCATTATACACCGTTTTTCCCCTAGTGATATGCACATCCGCAAAAAAACACGCCCTTAGGTATGTTATCTGACCACTTGTATTTATCGGATGGGTGTGCCTATTTGAGAACATTTCAATATCACCTAATTTAAGGTGTACAGAAAGTGTTGTGCCCATCGGATATCCTTTTCATGGTCGATCGAGCATTAAATACTATTTTTGCTCTAGTGTCATGCACATCCGTAAAAAAACACACGCTGCTAGGTATGTTATCCGATCAAGCACTTATGGTAATAAAAAGTTAACTAATTTTTTTATTTCTTTACTCTCATTATTGTGTATAAAGATTGTTTATGAGGTCCATTTAATACTTAATGGTGTATTTTAAACTTATGTCAATGTATTTTTATATTTAAGGGTGTTTTTTTTTTCCAAAAAAAGTTAAGGGTGTTTTTTGATACCAAGTGAGGTGTATATGTACACCACTTACACATAAAAGGATTTATGTACACTACCTTTCTAAGGGGTTTATGTACACCACCTTTCTAAAAGAAATTGTCATAAAGGTGTGTGTGCATACCACTTATACATACTGGTGTTTATTTACATCACCTTTCTAAGAGAATTGGTCATCTATAGATGTTCTTAGGTGATAGTAGCTCAATTCATAAGAAGTTATGAAGATGTTTATGTAGACCACCTTTGTAAGAGATTTGGTTATGCATTGATGTTCTTAATATGTAAACGTAGGTCAATATGTACACCACCTTTCAAAGAGAATTGGTGATGTATTGATGTTCTTAGGTAATAGTAGCTCAATGTAAACATTGACAAGTTTTTGAATGAAGGCCAATACATGTACACCACCTTTCAAAGAGAATTGGTGATCTATTGATGTTCTTAGGTAATAGTAGCTCAATGTACTCACAAATACTTTAATAGCAAGACTTTCATGATCATATTAAGCAGTAGAAGAGTATACTATCTATCCTTAGTAAGATATGCATCATAAGAAGTATGTACTTAATCACCAAATCTTTTGTTTTGAGTTGTCAAATCTAGTTCAAAAAACAACATTGCTAGTATATTCAAAATTTTTGGACTGTTTTTAGTCTATTTCTCAAATTGGACTTTACACAAGTCCAAAATATTTTGAATAGTGTGTTATTGGTCTTGTGCCCCTTTTGTCGCTATACTAATTGGTCCTATGAAATCAATGCTCCATTTCTTGAAGGATCAGTGAGAACTCACATCAGAGGCATGTAGTTTTGTTAATGACGTATGGAAGTTTGTTGGAAGGGGTCGCAACGCTTAACAAATTTGGACGTGTTTGTGGGCCACCGTAGGCCTTCTTGTAGCACTTCTAGGATGTGAGCTCTCCTATGAAATGTCCTCTTACAATGCCCGAATCAGCTTCTTATAACACCTTTATGAACTCTTCCTTGTGGACACAGTGGTGCATTATGCCATCCTCATCCATTCGGTAGAGTTGACCAGCCGCATCTTTGATGAGTTATTGGTCCCTATCTTTGGTAAGTGCCTTATCTTGTGGAAACCCGTTAGCCAAGAAATGTCCAATCTCTTCAACTTATTCCAATATTAAAACCATATTTTTATTTCTCTAGACAAGAATGTGGCTACCCTGACTAAATCTCGAGGCTGGGTGATAGGCTCTCAGCCTTCTGATTGTGGCTCTTTAAAGCCATAGAAATATATAGGGTCCTCTTATATAGTCTAATGCCACATGGTGTCCTTTTCAAACATCTTGTGCCTTAAAAGAGAACATCCCACCAATTTCTAACTAACTCTTTATATTTATCAACTTTTTCTAGAATGGGAGAGGTCTAGGGGATTTGTTCTGGGCTTGGTAGTTTGGATGAATCATTTTCCATGCCCTTTCTAGTCTTGTGCCTTTGCTCAAATTTCTCTTGACAATCCAAGACGAGTTGTTGTGCCTCAAAGAGGTGTTATTTTTCAATAATAGTGTTAGGGTATTCATTGTGACCCGTAGGGGTGGGATTCTGCTCGTAATTGGAACCTCTCTTGCACTATTCCTTCCCTTAGGCCAAGGGTTGTTGGGATTTGATACTGATAGGGTGTGTTCTGAAGATGTGGAAGTGGACATGGTTACGGTGTCCTCATCAAATCTGCTTTGAGTGATCACTCTCTTCGATCCCTTCCCTACTTTAACAACACCCATGCGGTCCATATCCCTAAGTTTGGGCTATATCCCTCTTCCCCATTTCGTCCAATACAGCAGTTACATTAGGACAACTTATGGGTGTAGCAACCAATGTTTCCTTTGGATGCTCCACCACGTTATCAGTAAATGCCTTAATGATAGATGACATAAATGCATATAGATGCAAGTCTATATATGCTGATAATGAGGTTTCACTGTCGCTCAAATTAAAAATTTGAGAAAGGAGCAAGTAGTTATATCCGACTCTCCACCCACAACTGTGGTCATTATTCTACTTCGCTGTAGGGCATGTTACATGCTCTATTTGATCTTCTAAGTCACCTTCCATTTGATAAGTGCATCTATAGCACCTACCAACAAATATTCAATTGCATTCTTTACTACATATCACGCTTGACCTGTTGGATGATGCAATCTTCCATGCAATGATCTTTATACTTTTTGCCAAAAAACCGTTCTTTGGACATTAATTTCTCTGCAGCAAGACTTGTGTATTTGTCTAGTAAGTTTCTTAAAGGCCTCCACATCTGAGTTGTCATCTCTTTTTTCTCAATCTTCTTTGCCTTGTCTTTAATCAATGATGGAGCCTCATATGTGACATCTCCTTTCTCACATGCAAGACACATTTCTTTGATTTGATGAAAAACTTCATCACTACGGAAAAGTATGCTTGTGTAGCCTTGATACCTATCCCTTACTATCTTAAAGCTTGTAATCACCTGTGCTCTTTCCTGCTTTCCCCTTGGTACAATGGCACTCAAGCATGTGTAGAAGTCAACAAGATTATCCGCTTCCACTTTAGTTGCAGTTCTTTTGAGAGTGGTCACAGGAGAATGAAAAGTTCTCCATATGGTCCTAGCTTTGAGCAACATCTCTGAAGTGAAGATGATTTTTCGTAGTGCATAAATGTCATGATTAAGTCTTTCCGACTCAATCAAATATTTTTTCTCGTTCTTGAAGATACAAATGCATGCAGAATAGTAGTGAAATTGAGGCACACTCGCGAAGGCTTGATAAGTAATTTCTCCTTTCTTGTATGCATCTTTAGAGCGCTCATTACAAGCATAGGCATAGTGCTAACCATCTATTGCCTCAAATGTGCAATGAGCTAAGAAATTTCTCTTGGCATCCTTTATATGTCATTTTGGATCATTCACTGAACTTTATCCTTCTTGAAGTGAGGGAACTTGTTTTTGGAGGAACTTAATGAATTGCATCTCAAAATCTATAGGCTGAGAGAAATTGATGGATTGACTATAATCTCCCATGACTGACCAAAATGCTCTTGGATGGAGTACCAAATTAGAAACAACTAGTTTTTTTCCATCAATCAAAGCCAAAAAAATCTTTTCAGCATAGACTGTATCTAAGGTCCTGCTGTTGGTGAAGACACTTGCTTTGACCACCGTTGAAGCATGTATAACTTGAGTCTTCTAGCCCCATATATATCGTGGATCCTCAACTGTCACAGCCTCATTCAAGTGAAGATTTAGGTTCTTCATTGATAACATTTATGCTTCTAGATCTGACTCCATGTCAAGATCCTCTGCATCCTCTTTGTGTTCTTCCTCTTCTCTTCTTTGCCCTTTCTTTGTATATGAACGACCTCTTTTTCAAGTTATAGGACTTGGAACTGTAGCTCGTGAAGTACTTGCCTTTTGCATTTGACGTTGAGGTTTATTTTTTAGGGGCTCTATGTGAACCGCTTTAGATCGCCCTAATTATTCTTCTATTGCCTCAACTTTAGGTATACTTAAGGGCTTCACTTGTTCTGTTATTCCATCAACTTCATGAGTTACACCATTTAAGTGAGTAATACCATGAACAAGAGATGTGTGTGCATGTCCTCTCTTATCTAATGCATGTGCATGTCTTGTATCATCTGATGCATCTCCTGTCTCCACCAATTCAATTCCTATCTCAGATGTAGATCCCTTGTAAGCATCCACGTGTGCAAGACCCTCATCCATTGCTACAATGTGTTCTATCTCATCCACTCCAGTTCCTCTCTCATTTGTATTACCATGAACTAGGTCTACATGGCATGTCTCATCACTTCCTTTCTCATGTGTGGATTCTTGCACCTTAGGTCCCTCCAATGAAGTTGAACCTTGTTCAATGGCACCCTGAAGGTATTCAAGGATAATCTTTGACTGCATTTTTCTTGCTTCCTCAATGGGAAATTCCTCCCACACATGTTGGAGGATCTCCAATGCAGGATCCAATTTAGGAAATCTAGGTGCTTTTGGCGGCAGCATCACAAAGTGCATTGCATCTTTCTTAGAAAGAAGAAACGATCTGTTGCTCATTCTTGACTTTGTGTAAATCATCATTGTACTGCTATCTTTTTTAATTTTTATTCCTAGTAAGGTGCCCCCTTGAATCAAATTTCTCTTTGAGAAAGATACATTTGATGCCCACTCATCTTTCTCCAACTCTCTCTTTGTCATCACTAGAATGAGATTTCCTTTACTTAAGACCAAGAACCATGCTTTCTTTGTTAAGTCAATAGCAGTCCAGTAAAAGTTTTGCTTCTTAATGAAACTAACATGAAAAAATCATCTATGGTACCAATGTCCTCAATGCACCCTTGACTACAAGGGTCCTGACTAATAGGCTACTCTAAGACTAGAGTCTTAGTAGCAAGGTCCTGGCTAGTATCGTCCTGCCTAATAGTTTGCTCTTGAGTTCCAAGGACCTAACTAGTAGGCTACTCTAGAGTCTCATGACCAAGTTCTCGATGAGTAGGGTCCTGCCTACTAGGTTCCTAAGTAGTAGGCTAGTCTAGAGTCTATAAGGTCATGGTTGAAGAACCATTTATGCCTCCTGGTAACTCCTCTTGGTCATGCTTTGCCTTGTCCATACCTTCTTTGGGTAAGGCTTCCTTGCTTGATCCACTTGCATGTCCTTCACCCAAGATCAAGGGTGCCTTCCTCACTTTTAATTTCAAGGGAACTGCTTCCACCTCTTTAGCCTTACCTTTTCCTATGACATGTTGTACTAGTACTTCTTGTTGCCACAGGCCTTCCCGTATGATGAGTGGAACCTCCTTGACTCTAGTTGACCATTGATTACCCTTATTATTTGTGCAGATTTCTTCTCGGTGTAAGTCATCGGATGTAGAGCTTTCATCCACATCATCACCTAAGCTAGAATCATCATCCTTAGACTCACTACCCTCTTCTTTGACATTTTCCTCACTACCCTCTTCTTCGACATTTTCCTCTTCAAAGAAGGTAGTGCAACTGTAATATGTGTCAAAGAACTCAATCTGATGGGGGGTATCGATGACATTTACATTTCTACCTTGGTGTAGAAATTTCTTAGTAGCAGCAAAACCCATTCGATACAATGCTACTTCCCACCCATCATTCAGTAAATTCTTTGTCATCTCTAGTATCACATTAGGATCCATTGGCTTTTTGTGAAGTCCTTTGGGGCATAAATTCTTCCATTGTATTTTAGTGTCATACCATTGACAAATGCTGTACCCTCAAGATCCATCCTATATTCAAGCACAACACAAATTTTAGGTACTTTGACAAACTACAATTACTTTGAAAAATCAAAAGTACAATGAGTCCCATTAATACACCTCAAATTTTTATTCTTTCCAATCGTGTAAGTGTCAATTTCATGCTTTGGGAATAGCCTAAAAGGCTTTACAAGGCTTAGAGCATAAATATGCCCTAAACCTTAAACCCTAAACCCTACCCCCTAAACCCTAAACCCTAAACCCTACCCCCTAAACCCTAAACCCAAACCACCAAACTCTAAACCCTGACCCCCAAACCCTAAACCCTAAACCCTAACCCTCAAACCTTGAACCCTAAACCCTAACTCCCAAACCTTAAACCCTAAACCCTAAACCCTACCCCCAAACCCTAAACCCTAACTCACAAAACCTAAACCCTAACCCTAACTCACAAACCCTAATTCCTAACTCACAAACCCTAAACCCTAACTCACCAAACCCCAAACCCTAAACCCAAACCACGAAATTCTAAACCTTAAATCCTATGAGTGTTTTCAGTAATATCATTTATTTAAGTAATAGTTTTAATTAGAATTCATAAGTAGTAGTGGAATTGATAGTTGGGAGGGTGGTAGTGGGAGAAAGGGAGAGTGGGAAAGTGGAGAAAGGGAGTGTGGGAGGGTGGTAGTGGGAGAAAGGGAGAGTGGGAGAGGGAGTGGGAATGGGGGCGGTGGGGGTGGGGGTGGGGGTGGGAGGATGGGAGTGGGAGTGGGAGTGGGAGAGGGAGTGGGAATGGGGGAGGTGGGGGTGGGGGTGGGAGAATGGGAGTGGGAGTGGGAATGGGGGAGGTGAGGGTGGGGTGAGGGTGGGAGGATGGGAGTGGGAGTGGGAGGGGTGGGGAGTGGGAGTGGGAGGATGGGAGTGGGAATGGGGGAGGTGGGGGCGGGAGTAGGAGGGGTGAGGTGGGAGGATGGGAGTGGGAATGGGGGAGGTGGGGGTGGAAGTGGGAGGGGTGTGGTGGGAGGATGGGAGTGGGAGAGGGAGTGGGAATGGGGGAGGTGGGGGGGTGGGAAAATGGGCATGGGAGTGGGAGGATGGGAGTGGGAGGGGTGAGGTGGGAGGATAGGGGTGGGAGAATGGGAGTGGGAGTGGGAATGGGAGTGGGAATGGGGGGGGGGAGCGGTGGGGGTGGGAGGATGGGAGTGAGAGTGAGAGGTGGAGGTGGGAGGATGGGAGTGGGTGGGAGAATGGGAGTGGGAGTGGGAGTGGGAGAGGGAATGGGAATGGAGGAGGTGGGGGTGGGGTGAGGGTGGGAGGATGGGAGTGCAAGTGGGAGGGGTGGGGTGGGAGGATGGGAGTGGGAGAGGGAGTGGGAATGGGGAAGGTGGAAGAATGGGTGTGGGCATGGGAGTGGGAGTGGGAATGGGAATGGGGGAGGTGGGGTGGGAGGATGGGGGTGGGAGTGGGAATGGGGTGGGAGGATGGGAGTGGGTGGGAGAGGGAGAGAAGATAATCTAATGGAGAGGCCAATGGGAGAGAAGATAATGATATAGAAGGACCAATGAGAGAGAAGCACTTAAAACCCTAGTTTTTCTTATATATTCTCTCCTTCTCTCATTGTTTCTTTCATTTCAACAAGGAAGAGCAAGAGGAGAAGCAAAAAGAGGAGGAAGAGCAAAAGCAAGCACAAGCATAGATCTCAACATTTTTCCAAGTACTTTTTTTAAAAGTAGTTTAACTTACATTCATTATTATTACTTTAATTTATTTCTTTTTAGGGAGAATTAATATATTATTCTTCTAGGTAAATATTAAATTTTTAATTTTAAGTCTTATTTTCTTAATTTTACGTTATTTTTTCATAAACTTTAAGTTAAATTGAATTTATTTATATTTCAAATTTTGTGATTTCAAACTAATAAGAATTTACTTTGTCAAAGTTTAAACTTCTTATGATTGTGAATTAAGTTAAATTAATTTAAATTAAAAAAGAGTTTGGGGGTTTGGGTTTAAGGTTTGGGGATGAGGGTTTAGGGTTTCGGAGTCAAGGCTTAGGGTTTAGGGTTAGGGATTAGGCGTTTACGGTTCAAGGTTTGGGTTTGGGGTTAGTGTTTAGGGCGTTAGTATTTGGGGGTTAGCGTTTAGGGTTTAGGGTTTAGGTTTTGGGATTCAAGGTTTAGGGATTAGGGTTTAGTATTTGGGGGTTAGGGTTTAGGGTTTGGGGGTTTGGGTTTAGGGTTTAGGGTTTAGGGTTTTGAGGTTTGGGTTTAGGGTTTAGGGTTTAGGTTTTTGAGGTTTGGGTTTAGGGTTTTGGGTTTTGGGGTTAGGTTTTAGGGTTTTAAGGTTTGGGAGTTAGGGTTTAAGGTTTGGGAGTTTAGGGTTTAGGGTTTTGAGATTTGGGTTTAGGGTTCAGGGTTTGGGTTTAGGGTTTGGAGTCAAATTAAATTTGTAGTTTTTATTATTTAAATCCAAATTTATTAAGATTTTAACTTCCTATTAATGTGAATGTTCAATTCTTATGAGTTGTAAGTAAATTACTTTTTGAAAATTTAAAATTTATCTTTTTTAAACTCACAACCTGAGTGTATTAAAAAGAATAATGGAAAATAGATTATTTTTTGCTTTTAATTCGCAACCTAAGGATATTAAAAAGAACAATGGAAAAGAAATTATTTCTTGCTTTTCTTTGCTTGGACGGTTGGTGTAGTCTAGATTAGCATAGATTAGTTTGTCCTTAGAGGAGAGAACTCCAAAAAAACCAATCAAAGCCGTGCTCAAAATTTCTTGACTAGTTCCTAGTCGGAGTCAATCCATTTGTTCACATTTGGTTTCACACTCACAACAACCCTACCATTTAAGCAACGATTAAGTTTTTTAAACTTTCAAGATGATTGAAAGTTGTATCAGTGGACATGACAGATTACAGTTGAATCAGTTAAGGGACTAGACATAGCAGATTATATTAGTACCAGTTGTGGGTATTAGTTGCAGGAGTTAGGGTTTAGGGTTTAGGGTTTGGGGGTTAGGGTTTAGGGTTGGGGGGTTAGGGTTAAGGGTTAAGGGTTTAGGGTTTAGGATTTAGGATTTGAGAGTTAGGGTTTAGGGTTTAGGGTTGAGGGTTTAGGGGTGTTATTGGTTAGGGTTGAGGGTTTAGAGAGTCAAGATTAAGATTTACGGTTTAGGGATTAGGGATTATGAGTTAGGGTTTAGGAATTAGGGTTTATGGTTTCAAGGGTCAAATTAGGGTTTAGGGTTTGGGGGTTAGGATTTAGGGTGCTTGGTTTAGGGTTTGATTAAATTTTTAAACAAGATCTAGATTTTTAAATCATTAATAAAGTATATTATTGAGAAGAGACTAATGTTCTTTATAATGGTTGTTATAGCTTGTTTGCAAAGGAAACTCACAAAGGAGATGGCTACAAAATTTATTTCGGGTATTGAGGTGATTCTATGTTGCAAAAGAGAAGTAGTTGCATTTGCTACAATCCATGAAAGTGATCCAAATTCTATTTGTCACTTTAGAATACTTGGCGAAGATAAGGTGGCGGTTATCGTATCAAGGATTCTTAGTGCACATGTTGAGCTAAAGCATAAGTGTGGGGATATGGAAATCCTTAGAGATGTTATGCCCTATAATACTTCCAACAAAGCATTTATTGCATGGGACAGAGATGAGACTTATCCAACACATGTCATCAGGAATACAAAGTGCATATCTTTGGATTCTAGAGTAGGAGATATTTTACAAATGTTATCATTTGCAAATAAGAATGTAACAGAAGGTCAAGTCTTGGGATTTGAACAAGTGGAACACTGGACATTTATGCAGATGAGAATTCAAAAAGTTATTGATGATGGTATGGATGATAACTCAATGTCATTGGATGGTTTCTACTATGAGGTAGGTAAGGATTTGAGATGGAGCATGCGATTTTTAAAGATTGGAAAGACTCGGCATGTGGTTTTTAATGATAAACATAATGTATACTACAATATCAACGAATTGAAAGAATATGCCAATGTACCAAGCTCTATTCCTTCAGAGATGGATGATTTTAATGCACTCAACTATAGCACTGATGTCTTATCAGAAGTCGATGAGTTCATTGGTATCGAGAAAGAAAAATGTTTCACAAGTGATGCCTTATCTGGGGTGGATGAGTTCATGCACATTGAGAACTTGGGCAAAGATGTCAAAACTGATATATTTTCAAGCATGGATGGCTTCATGGATACTGATAAAGTTCTTAGAGTCAAACCAAGTAACTATGGAATTATGGAAATCATGCATGATAGTATAATGAGTGATGTTCTCTCTGGAGTAGAGGAGTTTCAAGACTATGGAGTTATGAAATCCATAGAAAGTGCATCAATGAGTGATGTTCTCTCAGGAATAGATGAAGATCATTCTAGACACTTATCACCACTGACTATGGAGTTATGAAATCCATAGAAAGTGCATCAATGAGTGATGTTCTCTCAGGAATAGATGAGTTTGAAGATTATTTGGGACACTGTGGTTCTACGATTGTATCAAAAGTAGGGATGAGATCAACAAAGGACTATTTGGTATTTGACTTTGATTGTGAAATAGTAAATGTTACAAATGGTTTGACGAATGTATCAAAAGCAAGGATGACATCAACAAAGGAATATTCAGTATTTGACTGTCAGAGTGATAAGATCAAGGATGCAACATCTCATGAAAACAATGTGAGAAATGAATCTTACAAGGAGAACTACACAAATCCAAATAAGAATGTATAGAAGGTCCCAAAACAGACATATAGATGCATGAAAAGACAACGACCGAGTCCAGGCAGATCTAAAAAAGCAACCAAAGAGAATAAGAGTAATGAATGAAGATGTTATGCTAAAAGCAATGCGATCTACATGCTACAAGCGTACATGTATGCGATCCATTAACTTACATGACATCAAGGGTTGTAGAGAACATGTCTAGCAAAGGAAAGGAAGCAGAAGAAATGAATACCTACTCACAAGATTGTCTTGCTTTCTTGTAAATGATAAGAGAAGGCAAAGTTCAGGACAGCAAAGAAGGCCTCTTATAAATGGAAAAAGTATATTCAATAATGCATATCGCATTATTACTGGATTATCACATGGCACATATTGGAATTCGGCTAATAAAGCAAAGTATGGAGTTAAATTTAACATTCATGGAAACATAGGAAGGTCCAAAACAAGAGCCTCAACGGTTGCAGCAACATCAATTTTGAAAGATTACATTTATGAAAATGCTTTACCGCAACCCCACCTATCAGAAATGCATCTTTCGATAGGTTTGACCAAAAAAGAAGTATTTAACTCTATTGGAGAAACACAGAGGCAAAGAGGGCATGCACCGGCATCTTTTCATACTTTGTATACTCTTTGGAAAAAAAGCTTTGGACATGTTAAAATCCCAAAGAGGCAAAAAATGTCAAAGTGCAATGATTGTGATGATCTAAGGTGAGCACTTGAGAGTGTAACATCTCCAGAACAAAAAGAAGCTTACAAAAAAAAGAGAGAATTTCATCATGGACTTGTTCGACATTCTATAATAAAATATGCATTTTGGAAGGAGTAAGCCATTTCTAACCCAAATGAGTACATGTGCGTTATTGTAGATGGTATGGATCAAAATACAACAACATTACCTCGATTCGTTAACACTCCACCTAAGCTACAAGGCAAATACTTTTTAAAGGCAAATTTATGTGGAGTGTTAGTGCATGGATTTAAGTTTTTTGCAAACATATGGATTGATTCCTTGCATCTACATGATAGCAATCAAGTTGTAACATCCGTTATGAAGGCAATTCACAATATACATGTAGAAAAAGGTCACCTACCAGCAACTTTGAGAGTACAAGCAGACAATTGCGGATGAGAGAATAAGAATGTACTCTGCTTTGCATTTTGCTCAATGCTAATCGCTCATAGAATCTTCAATGAGATTGAAGTTGGGTTTTTGTTGGTTGGGCACACACATGAGGATATCAATCAGGTCTTTAGCACAGTTTCAAGAGAACTAAAACACAAGGACATGGAGACAATGGATGACTTGATAAGAAAATGTGGTAGGCAAGTTGGTGGCCGTAAGGAAGGAACAATATGCTCAACGGTTGAGAGGACGTATGATTGGAAGAGCTTTATTCTACCTTTCATACAAAAAGGTGGTGATGCCCTGATAGGTCATAGCGCTCCACACTATTTTCGCTTTTTCTTAAAGGATGAAAAACCAGTGATGCAATGGCAACACTATTCTCTTGATACAAAATGGGAACCTAAAGAACCTTACTCTCTCTTAACTTCAATCCCGAGCAAAGAAATGCATCCAACATGGGCTCCTATAAAAGAATTCAACGAGAAATCCAAAGGTGAAATAGAAGGCTTAAAAGCTTTTATTGCATACAAAGAGGAAATGCTCCGGAGATTTCCTAATTGGAAGCCCTCTTGGAAGGAACACACTACTGTTGTAATTAGAAAGACCTATCAATTGATAAAGGACCTTGCAAAAATGTTAGAAGATGATATTAAGGCAGAACGGCCTTTATTTTGGCCAAATGTTGGTAATGACTTGTGTCCAGCATGTTGTCTCTTTGAAAATGAGTTTGAATCATTGCTCCCACGTCCATATTATGGACCCAAGAAGAGAGAGTTTATGCCACAAATAGACATAGATGTCCATTGTCTTATTGCAGTTCAACCATCAGATAATGAACATGAGACCATGAAGTTTTGGGTTGTGAAAGTAGTTGACATGAGCATGGATGACTGGGGGAGAGGTACAACATTTACAGCGGTATGGTATGAGCCAAGGGGCAGGAAGGAGAACCAACATAATAGTACATTGTATAGTAGTTGTCTGAAAAAGGAGTGGGTCCCAAACCATGAAGCAATTTCAAGACTTTCCATAGGGACAGTCATAGTATCCTGGAAATCAAGGTCAAAGAAAACAAAGAAGCACATGGGGTATGATGTAGAAGACAAAATAAAATTACTGCAACCAATTATTATGCACATTACAGAGTTCATAAAGATGCTCACCTAGGAGGAAGTAGAAGGAGATAGCGCAAATGAAGAATGCCCATGATAACACCATTCAAATATCGAGAAAGATTGAAGGTGGTGGTGGTAGTCAGATGAGAGTGAATGAAGATGGCACCCAAGTGACAAGTGATGACAGAAAGGACATTCTGAACAAGCAAATGTTTGGATCTCTCATTTCTATGATCATGATAGAAAAGGACATTCAAACAAGCAAATGTTTGGATCGCCCATTTGTACTAAACTCATTGTAAAGGAAAAATTACATTATTGAAAAGGCCACAGGAGATCCTTTGTACAAAGACTCATCTAGAGCAATATTTGTTGTAAAACTTATGACATGATAATGTAAAATTGCAAGCATAGCTATTGCTATTTTTTGGAGTACAAAAGAGGCTTCCATCATGTCTCATGTGTATATAAACCTTTTAATTTCTTGAATATTCAAGAGTGTTATAGTTTTCTACATTGAAAGTAAAAAGAGTCTTACAGGTCTCTTATGTATACATTTTTAAAATGTTGTGAATCCTCAATAGCATGGTTTTTCATGGATTTAAATTAATAACTCGAATTTTTTATTTTAAGAATATGATTCTTATAAACAAGAAATTCAAATTTAGGATTTAATAGTAGTTTTTGCATTATTTGTACAACATTGTAGAGAGATATTTTGAAATGTATTATGTGAAAATGATAGTGCCAGAAAGTAAACTTTTGATTCTCGAATGACAGTTTCATAAAGTAAACTTTTCATTTGGGAATGATTTTAAGGAATAGTCCAAAAGTAGACATACGAGTCCAAAATTAATGAAATAAGTGTTATGCCCACATACATGATTTTCATCGCAGGAAATTAGATGCGAAGTCACGCAAATGCATCATGGTTGGCTATACTGAAGAAAGCAAAGCATACAAATTGTATGATTTCATCAACTGAAAAGTCATTATCTCCAGAGATGTAATCTTTGATGAGGAATCAGAATGGAAAACCTCACCTAAACAAGAGATAGAAGCATCGACTTCACAGTCATCTATAGAATAGGTTAATTAAGAAGAGCAAGAATTGCCGAAAACACCCCAAGCAGAGCCACAGCAGCTCAGACAGTCTACTAGGGAAAGCAACCACCAGCCAGATTGACATATGCTTAGAAAGGCAAAGCAATTCAGGTGGAAACCACCAACTATGCTCTTATGACTACCATCATGGCTATAGAAGAGCCAGTGTACTTCGAAGACACAGTAGACAAGCTAGAATGGCAAACTGCTATGAATGAAGAAATAGATGCTTTGTATAAGAATAATACTTGGGAATTATGTGACCTTCCACCAGGAAAGAAGGCCATAGCAAACAAATGGGTATACAAAGTGAAGTACAATCTAGATGGCAGTATTTAGAGATACAAAGCCAGATTGTTGTGCAAAAGGATTTGCACAACAATATGGTCAAGACTATGATGAGACTTATGCTCCAGTAGCAAAGATGGATTCCATATGGTTCTTAATATCACTACTGACACTCAGCAAATGGAATGTGTATCAGCTTGATGTCAAGAATGCATTTCTCAATGGTTATCTAGATGAGGAAGTCTACATGCAACAACCCGCAGGTTATGTTGAACGTGCAAAGGAGAAAAACGTTTGCCATCTCAAGAAAATTCTCTACGGCTTAAAACGAGCACCCAAAAGTTGGTACAGTAGAATTGACAAGTATTTTGCTGACCTGGGATACATGAAATCCAATACAGGAGTCATACTCTCTACTACAAAGTTCAAGGGGAAGACATTACTATTGCACTTTTGTATGTAGATTATCTGATTGTGACAGGAAGCAAGGATAGCTTCTTAAAAAAATTGAAACAAGACTTATCTACAGAGTTCGACATGAAAAATCTTGGACTTATGCACTATTGTCTTGGAATTGAGTTCTGGAGAGATTCAAATAGCACATTCATGAGTCAGCTCAAGTATGTTGACAGTCTCGTGAAGAAGTTTCATATGGCAGATTGCAAGATTGTAGCCACTCCCATGGAACAGAGTTTGAAGCTTACTAAAGATTCAGAAAAGCCTACAGTCAATGACAGATACTACAGGCAGCTCATCGGGTCTCTTATATATCTGACAATCACACGGCTAGTATATTTTTTATGCAGTAAGCTCACTAGCACAGTTTATGGCAAATCCAAAACAGTCTCACTGGAATGCAGCCAAAAGAGTCTTGAGATACATCAGAAGTACAAGATAGTTTGGGATAGAATACAGAGGAAGTCATCCACGGTTGCACGGATACTATGACAGTGACTATGCTGGAGATTATGAGGCCAAGAGATCGACACAGGGATATGCATTTTTCCTTGGTCAAGGTGCTATATCATGGTTGTCAAACAAACAGCCAACTTTTTCTTTGTCTTCGACTGAAGCAGAATATATAGCACTCACTACAAGTGCATGTGAGGCTATATGGCTCAAAAGACTATTGACAGAAACAGATTACTTTGATGAGTCAAAGCCAACAACAATATACTATGATAATCAATCGGCTCAAACATTGGCCAAAAATCCAGCTCGGGGGGGTCACTATGTATAAACCCTCTATACCACGTGCATTCAAGGCCTATTTCTAAAATCCCTTATCTGTAAATTTTTCATTAATAAAATGTACCCCTTTTCTATACAAATCTGTAAATTTTTCTCAAAACTATTTTAAATAGTCCCTTATCTATATTTATTTCTATAAATTTTAGAAATAAAAAATATCCTTCTGTTGAACTCACGTGATAGGGTTACATATGATGAGTGACCCCCCCGAGAAATCCAGTATATCACTCCAAGACAAAGCACATTGATGTCAGAGAGCACTTCATTAGAGAAAGAGTGTTACTTGGTGGCATCACTCTACAACATTGTGATAGCAAAGAGAATGTTGCAGACATCTTTACCAAACCACTCGGTAAAGAGCTATTCGAGAAACACTGACTAGCTCTTGGTTTGATGCAGAGGAAGGACATTCCCATTAAAGGGGTGTGATGGAATGTAATGCTCAATCCTTCTTCGATTCCCCAGAATCATCATCTTGAGGGAAGGCCTATTTCATGATATTGATCTTGAGGGAAGGTGTTGAGAGTTCACACTCAACATCATGTGATCATGTGTGCATAGCACCATCATGTGATCATATGTGCATAGCACTAACCTTATAGAGTGCTATAAAGGAAAGGGTTAGATCCCCTAATGCTAACCCTAAAAGGGTTTGTATATATTCTATTTTTTCAACTAAATCTAGTGTACAGTTAGTCATTTGTGGTGTGCTCTCTAGCTGTGCCCTCTCTCCTCATCTCCACTCTTCTCCTCTCCCCTCTTCATATTTTTTCAGATGATAGGTGGATGGAGGCTATGCAGTTGGAGTATGGCTCCATAATGAAAAACAACACTTGGGACCTTGTGGATCGACCACCAAAATGCAAGGTAATCAGAACGAAGTGGGTGTACAAGACCAAGTACAAGTCCGACGGCACATTGGATAAGTCCAAGGCTTGGCTCATGGCAAAAGGATTTGCACAAGTACATGGTTTTGATTATCAAGATACTTTTGCTCCCATAGCTTGACTAACCACAATTCACAATGTTTTGGCTTTAGCTGCCTAGGGAAGTTGGCCCATGTTTCAGATGGATGTGAAATCTACCTTTCTAAATGGAGATCTCAAGGAGGAGGTATTTGTGGAAAAACCACCAGGTTTTGAGATCCCCGGTTTAGAAGGTAAAGTCTACAAACTAAAGAAGGCAATTTATGGGCTAAAAGAGGCCCCACGAGCGTGGTACTAGTGAATTGATGCCTACTTTCTACAAAATAGGTTCAAGAGGAGCCCATCTGATGCAAATTTGTATATCTTCAGAGAAGGAGGTAGGTGTATGATCATGGTCCTTTATGTGGACGACCTTGTCATAACAGGGAACCATGAAGAAAAGATCTTGCAGACGAAGCATTTGCTAGGAAGAGAGTTTGAAATGACAGGTCTCGGAGTGATGCATTTTTATTTGGGGATTGAAGTTTGGCAGGAGCTGAAATAGATCTTCATTTCATAGCTGAAGTATGCTGGAGAGATACTGAAGGCATTTGGCATGGCTGAGTGCAAGACAGTTGGTACCCCTATGGAGGTTGATGCGAAGATCACAAACAAGGATTCATAACCACTGGTGAACAAAGCAAAGTATAGAAGGCTTGTGGGCAACTTGATTTACCTATGCAACACACGGTCGGACATCAGTTTTGCGACTGGTGTACTAAGCAGGTTTTCCAATAAGCCCCGGGAGAACCATTGGAGGGCAGGGATGCAGGTGCTGAAATACATCAAAGGCACACTTGGTTATGGTGTCACGTATACCAAGGGAAACATCTTGACCAGATTGTGTGATTCGGATTGGGAAGGAGATGTGTACAGCAGGAGATCATCAGTGATAGGGTATTGTTTCTCACTTTGATCTGGAGTTGTGTCATGGGAGAGCAAGAAGCAACCCACAGTTGCTCTTTCGTCTACCAAGGCCGAGTACAAATATACATGATTTGCTTCTTGCGAGGTAGTGTGGTTGAGGAGGATTTTGGGGGACATGGGTGCAGAGTGCAGAACAAGCCTACACAGTTATCATGTGACAATCACAATTGCATGGTGATTGCAAAGAACCCGATGTTCCACGCTCGCACAAAACACATTGATATTCAATATCACTTTGTATGTGAGCTCATCATGGATGGAGAGGTCAACTTGGTGTACTGTCTGACTACAGAGAATGCTACAGACATCTTCACAAAGGCTCTTGGAAGAGACTTGCTAGAGAGGCATCTTCATCTACTTGGCATTGGGCCAAAAAAGTAAGTTCACTTGCAGGTGGACATTGAGGGGGGGTGTTAGATATCAATGCTCCACTCTCGTAACTACACGAGAACCAGCTAATTCTACTTGTAAGCCCCCCATTTGAGGAGAAGGCATTTGAGTAGCTCAGTTATTTGGTAGATCCTAGTTTGGACACCAGATGGGGGCCATGTGTGGCCTGATGGTTGGACAACTTCAGATAGAGTTGGCACACCGCCAATTAGGCTACATGCAAGTGCAAGAAGGCATCCCTTGACTAACCGCATTGAGGGTAGATGGAGCATTTCCCGGGGCAGCCCACTCTTGGATTGCAGGGCCTGTTTGGAGCCTCAGATGATCCCAGATGGCTCTGGGCCGAAAAGAAATCGTGGGTAAGTTGCTCTATTTTGCACCGGTTCTATCGTATGGTCGGTGGCCTATTTTGGGACCGACTCCTAGTCGATCGTTTTGGGTGGACTGGGTTGGTCACCCAATTGAGCCTAACTGACTATGACTAGTGGCTATATAAGTGCAAGCCCGTGAAGCTCATTTCATCACTAGCTACAGTAACCCTGATTCCATAGCATCGAGCCTCTGTCTTCTACTATTTCCAGCACACCATCGAAGCTTCTTTCATAGGAGCACACGGTTGGGAGGCAGTGCCATCTATTGTATTAGTTCTACAATAATCAAATTTTTGATTCTCCATACTATCTTGTTTTCTCTCTTGCGTACGAGATCTTGTTATCTGTTGAGCACAGACGTTGTATTATTTTCTTACAGGTGCATCACTGGTGATGATACTACATATCCTATTGTGCATATTGGTAAAATTCCTTTGTCTATTCAAGATGGGAAAAAGAAATACCTATCTGATGTATTTCATGTCCCGAATATATCACCAAGAACCTGGTTTCTGTTGGTCAAATGGTTAAGCAAGGCTTGCAAGTCAGATTTAATCCTCATGGATGCTAGCTATGGTTGAAAAAGAAACAGGCCCGTAAATAAAATGCCTAAGGTTAGATGGAGGGGGAGAGCACCTCTCAAATGATTTTGCAAGGTTCTTACAGTAGCATGGCATAAAGCAGCAATATTCATGCAGTCATACCCCATAGCAAAATGGACTTGCAAATTCTTATTTGAACCAACCGTTGCGTCTATACCTGCTAAGCGCAACAATTTGTTGCAATGACATATGCCTAAAAATAGCAAGCTAGGGCAAAGGAAGTATTTTCTACAATCTTTTTACTGGATTTGCAGTTAGGCTTACTAATACAACATTATTTTGCTGTTTATAAATAGATGGTAGTCCGTGGTCCAATTTTATGGAACATAGACACTCAAATTTGAATTCAAAATTTGCAAATTTGATCTCAAATGGAATCTGATTTGTGGGTAGCACCAGAATTCACTGTCTACTAGACATGTTGCCTGACACCTATCACCATATTGGCTTCAGATATGTATATTAGGACGTTTAGAAAATGTCCTTTACAACTTCCCCGTCTGCTTCTCCTGTAAATGAGGAAAGCCCAAAGAAGCTATTTTATGGAGTAGTGTTAACTTACAATATAATCTACAGTGTTCCATAAGGAACCCAGGGTCTAGCAAACTACACGCGTGGGATTTGATGGTAGTCTTCTTTGTAAAGGGCATCCATGAGAATCATTCGAGCAGCCAGACTAGAATAAAGTTGCAAATACTGCCTTCTAGAGGCTGGTATTTGCAAAAAGATATTCAGGGTTGGGGTGCATTAGTGCGTCTGGCTTCTGCATGTTGTCATTAAAACATGCATATTGGAGAGGTATCTCATGCCATGCTCAACGAAAAAGACCTGCCAGATTATTTTGGGCTGAACTAGTTGCTACAATAGTCTATATAATGAACAAGACTCCCATTGCATCAATACATGGCATGATGCTAGAGGACAGGTATACTAGTAGGAAACCAGATATTTCTCATTTGAAAGTTTTTGGTGGCATTGCCTATGTTCATGTGCCAGATGAGTTGAGATCCACGTTGGATCCAAAAGCTAAGAAGTGCATCTTTATTGGTTATTCTCTGTAACAAAAAGGGTATAGATGCTATAACCCTTCTACTTGTAAGTTTACAGTGAGTAGAGATGTTGTTTCTGATGAGATGAGTAGCTGATATAAACCAGTAAATGTGATTGATTATGTAGATGCAAAAAATGGTAATGCTACATAGAATTCATAGCAGCAATCACAAAATATTAGTGGACCTGTAGTGTCCTCTAGCAGTGGTTCACATACTTCACCATGGACAGTAGGCAGATCAAGATCAGGAGGATCTCCTCGAAGCAATGCAGATATCACCAAAAGGAAAAGAGAAAGTAGATCAGCCCATGGTTGATGTGAATGCAGGTCACTCTTATGTGGATGGTGAATCCAGTGGCTCAAAATAGAGCCTTGATGATGAGTTGGGTATTCCTTCTATTGTTACACCTGGAGTAAGGAAGACATGATGTTTTGAGAGCACTTGTTAGTGAGCCTATTTTGCACAGGTCTACCAGAGTTAAGTATCTTGTGGATAGGCTGAAATATGATGGATTTATAGCCATTCACTATGCCTATATGGTCAAAGTGATACATGAACCAGAACCCACTTCTTTTGAGCAAGCCATGGGAAAAGAAAAATGGGAGAAAGCCATGGATGAAGAAATGGATGCCTTGGAAGAAAATGCTACATGGGAATTGCTGCCTTTGACTAAAGACAAGAATTCAATTGGCTACAAGTGGGTTTATAAGGTGAAGCACAATGCAGATGGTTCTGTGAAAAGATACAAGGCAAGATTAGTTGTCAAGGAGTATGCACAGACATATGGCATTGATTATGAAGAAACATTCAGACCAGTTGCAAGGATGGCAACTGTAAGAGTATTCATTGCTATGGGATGGTCTTTACATCAGATGGATGTAAAGAATGCTTTCTTGCATGGTGATTTGCAAGAAGAGGTCTGTATGGAGCAGCCACCAGGTTATGTTCATGCTATTCATCCTGAGTTTATTTGTAGGTTCAAGAAAGCCTTGTATGGCTTGAAGCATACACTGAGAGCATGGTCTAACAAGATAGGACAGTACCTTATCACTATTGGCTTTTAGATTTCCAAGGTATATTTCTCACTTTATGTGAGAAAAATAGAGAAAGGCATTATGTTGCTATTCATTTATGTTGATGATTTGATCATCACAAGCTCGGGGGGGTCACTATGTATAAACCCTCTATATCACGTGCGTTCAAGGCCTATATTTAAAGTCCCTTATCTGTAAAAATTTTCACTAATAAAATGTACCCCTTTCTATACAAATCTGTAAATTTTTTCCAAAACTATTTTAAATAGTCCCTTATGTATATTTATTTCTATAAATTTTAGAAATAAAAAAAATCCTTCTGTTGAACTCACGTGATAGGGTTACATATGATGAGTGACCCCCCCAAGATCACAAGTGATAGTGATGAAGATATCCTTCATGTGAAAATGCTATTGAAGCAGATGTTTGAGATGAAGGATTTGGAAGAGCTGCGTTACTTCTTGGGCATTGAGGTGATTAGATCCAAAAGTGGGATATGGCTCTTGTAGAGGCAGTATGGATTGGACATGCCATCCAAATATGGGATGATAGGCTATAAGCCTATTTCAGTACCTTTGGAGCAGAATGTGAAGTTGAGCACAAATGCAGGTGAGCTTCTAGAAGACCCTACTATGTACAGACGCATAGTAGGAAGTTTGATTTATATGACTATTACCAGGCTAGATTTGAGCTATGCTATTGTGTTGGTAAGTCAGTTTATGCAAGCTCCAAGGAAACCACATTTGGATGTGGCTAGATGCATATTGAGGTATGTGAAGTCCACATTGCGGTATGGACTATTTTATGAGGCTGGGGTTCAGATACAGTTGCATGGATACACTGATGCTGATTGGGCTAGTAGTATTTCAGATAGACAATCTACCAGTGGATATGTGTTCTCTTTTGGGATGCTACAATCACTTGGAGCAGCAAGAAATAGCCTACAGCTGCCTTGTCGAGCATAGAGGCTGAGTACAGGGGTGCAGCAATGGCTGCATGTGAGGCAGCTTGGTTGCATAAGCTACTTTATCATATGCATCAGTTTATAGATGGGCCAATTGTCATTTATTGTGATAACGTGAGCAGTATACACCTTGCAAATAGCCCAGTCTATCATGCTAGAAAAAAGCACATTGAGGTGCATTATCACTATGTGTGGGAGAAGGTTCTAGTAGGTTTATTATTCTAGTTTATGTCAGCACAGAGGATCAGGTAGCTGACATATTCATGAAGGCATTGGGTGCAGAGAAGCTGCACAAGTCGGAGACCTGTTGGTGTGCAGGAATTGGGATTGAGCTCGAGGGGGAGTGTTGAGATATCGAGATCCACTCATGATATGCCAGGGTGACCATTGTGCATTTATGTCATCGACTTGTTAGCTATAGATGCAGTTGGTACACCATCCATGAATAATAGCTGAATGAAAGCTATCTTTATGTACTCTAGTTAGTGGCTCAACTAGTATGCCACCTAGGTTAGCTGAGTTTGGTTTGAGACCCACATATAGGGTTCACCTATTCCTTTTGTACTTAGAGAGAGAGGCAATTGTTGTGGTAGTTTTGCTATTTTAGATGACTACAATCTAATTATTGCAATTGAAACTTATCCCAACACTTGATATGGGAGTACCTTGTTGATGCTCTCCTATAAACAAGGAATCTCAACCCTAGGGAAAGACCTTCCACGTACTTTCAGGCTCCAACCACCATGGGGTAGGGGTTATTGCACTAGGCAATGCCCATGGTAGTTTTACTATTTAGACTACTACATGGACTCCATCTATCCACTAGAAACTCATGCACACCATATATCCACGAAACTCATCACAACTTTTGGGATGGGACTGCCTTGTTGATGCTCTTCTATCAACAAGGAATCCCAACCCTTGGGATAAATATTTTCATCAAACTTCCTAGTTCCCATCATTGCGGGGTAGTAGTCATTGCATTAGGCAATGCCCATGGTGGTGGTTTCACTATTTTAGAGGACTACAATCTAATAATCCCACACCAATATCATTACAACTCTTGAGATGGGAGTGCCTTGTTGATGCTCTTCTATCAACAAGGAATCTTAACCCTTGGGGTAGGGGTCATTGCACTAGGCAATGCTTGTGGTGGTTTCACTATTTGGACTACTGTAATCTAATTTAGTCTTGTGTCCAATTCTGGTATGCCATCTATCCACAAACATCATTCTAACTCCTGGGATGGGATTGCTTTTTGATGCTCTTCTATCAACAAGCTATCCGAAACCTTCAGATAAAAACTTTTCCATTGGTACTTCTTGGTTGCTACCACAATGGGGTAGGGATCATTGCTCTAGGTAATGCATGTGGTGGTTTCACTATTTTAGACCACTATAATGTAGTCATTCGAATGTAGTCATTCGAGAGACAAATCTCATCCCAATACTTAACATGGGAGTTCCTTGTTGATGCTATACCTTAAACAAGGAATCCCAACCCTTGGGATAAAGACTTTCCCAATACTTACTAGTTGCCACCACCATGGGGAAGAAGCATTGCTCTAGGCAATGCTTGTGGTGGTTTTGCTATTTTAGATGACTAGAATCTAGTCATTCAAGATGAAACTCATCCCAACTCTTCATTGTTGAGGCTAGCATTTCTTGCTATCTTGCATACATGTTCGATGCAATTGCACCCGTATCATTGAGCTTGTAGTTTGTATGCAAGTCTGATATTTTTGCATATAGGAGATGGCTGTGATGTTTGGCAGGGGTCTCATTGCTGAGGCTGTAGACTCTTTTGCCAATTCATCTTGAGTTTTGGCATAGCTTCTTGTCCTGCTTGTTGTGAATTCATAACAAGGCATATGTTGAAATTAGCCTTTTGCATTGGTGGGAGACCCCATTCTTCGTAGAGCTCCTTTGATAGGACATTTACACCAGCTCCACCATCCACTATGGCTTGGAATTCATTATATGCCTTGTGGATCAAAGGCATAGTAATGTTGTGTATGTCATCTCTCTCACCCATCCACACAGGGATATCTTCGATGTCATTCATAGGTGGAGTATTTGCGATTCAATCCATCCTTTGAAACTCTCCAAGATATTGGGACAATTTGGTAGGAGGATTCTGATGGGAATTGACATAGGGCAACTCAGGATGCTAGAGAGTGCAGCTCCTTCAACTCGATGTGGCTGGACATTATGTTGTGGAGTCTGTAGTTGGAATAGAGGCTCAAGTATAGTATCAATACTTTGTGGGGCCATCATGGATTGGGTCTTGAGCTTGTTTCTTAGCCTCAAATTGAGCTTGTTCCTTTTGTACCCATTTTTGAAGTGCCTGAAAACGAGACTTCTCCACCTCTGCATTTGGATATGGAGTTTCTTTTATTTGAGGCTCGGGATTTGATGTGGGCGAGCTCGGTTGCTCATTGCTTGGTGGAGGTGGAGGCACTTGTGCTTCTTTTTTAAGAAGTCTCTTTGGCTGGATTGGAATGTTAGGGTCCTTGGTGGCCTCTTTCTGTTGGTGTGTAATTACATTTATAGGTTGTGATATTACACTTGCCGGACATAGACTTTAATGGTCCACTCCAATGATGCTGATTGGGATGTTAGGCTTAACCCGAGCTGTTTGATGTGGGACCTTATTTTTGATGGGACAATTCATACAGGCATGTCCTATGCCACAATCTCTGCAAAGTGGTTGGAAAGTAGTTAGGCTACCATGATGAGGGCACTCTATGATCCGGTGACTTTGTCCACAACCATAGTACTTGACTGGTGCTCGATACGTGTTGGGATATACTTGATTCGCATAAATTGGTATTAGACCCTCTGCACCTTCTACATAGTACACTGGGTACTTTGCTTCATACTCAAATGGTGAGTCTACTTCCTCGGCTTGTAATTGATGTATTGGAACTACCTGAGGAGCTGGATTTGGTGCTCTTGGAGATGGTCGTGGATTCGGATTCCTGAGTAGTTATGGGACTTGTGTCCGAATGGGAACATAATTTAGCCTCGGAGCTAGGGGTGCTTGTGCAAGTGCCAATTGCCTATACATTGGCATGGGTGCCGCTTGGTATTGTTGAGGTCGAAGGGGTTGTTGCACATGTTGAAGATGCAACTGTTTTCGTCATGGCCACCAACGATATGGCACCACAACCTTGGCGGTGGATTTGCTTGTGCAGTGATCTTGGCTCTTAGGACCGGCCACTCATTTGTTATATGATTAGCCATGTAGTGTGGACACCAGATATTTAATCACCGTCACAACAACACAAAGCAACTATAGACATGCTTGGTAGACACGCAAAATAGCGGTCGTGTCTATAGGTGTTGCTCGAGTAGAGGAATTATAGGTGCATCTAATAGCGTGTCTAACAACTCATCTATTTGCACATGTATTAACACGTCTATTTATGCATTTAAATTGAGAAAATATGGGCCTGTCTAACATTGCATTGATCAGCGTGTCTATTTGTGCATTATTACCATGTCTATATGCGCATCTAAACTGAGAAAATACTAGCCCATCTAACATTGTGTTTATTAGCACGTCTATTTGCACATGTATTAGCACGTTTATTTGCGCGTTTACACTAGGAATTAGACGTGTATTTAGATGCAAACCCGAGAATACAGAAAGTGAGATTTTGGTGTACATCATTGCTTTCCAAACATTGCCCATGATTACCAAAGCACATAATTTTAACAAAAACATCAATGCTTTTTTGCAAGCCCACATATAGAAGAATTAAGTGAGGTGAGGAGAATGAGACAATATGTAAAATAGTTTTGCCAATATCAATGATGGGCTACAGTTCAATCTCATCCTCAATGAGATCAACCCTTGCCAAACTATCTACTTCAAAATCCAAACAAGTGTTTAGATCTACAAATACATTCAACCCACTACTAGTGCTACTCATGTGCTCATCAAAATCAGCATCACCAATGGTAGGCTCATCCTCATGGGTAATGGCCTGTATCTCCTATCTCATGATCATCCTCCTGTCTCGTATCACAGTCATCATCACGTCCATGGCCATGATCATCCTCCATATGCTCCATATTAGTAAATGTACTATACATCCCTTTGGAACGTGGCATAATAGGTATGACATGCCACCATCTATTATTATCCACCATTGGTTGATAGACAACCTAATTCAAACAGAAATACAATCATGTTATTTTTCTTGCATCAAATATTTAAAAGCGAGTATTTTTATATGTGTGCACATTACCTGTTCACATTGTTGTGGTAGTACTAGTGTGTCCTTCCTACTTTGCCAAAACTTTGTGGAGTCAATAGTTACAAAGCCACTTGCATGGCATTTGATTGTTGCATTAGGGCCTCTTTCCACCACATCCTTAAACCACTTTACATCCAAAACATACACAAAGAAGCGTCGAAAGTCAAGCTTAATAATATCTTGGATGATGCCACAATAATCATCGATGCCTCCATCATCTCCCTCAAAGCTAGCAATGATGCTGCAATCTTGTGTGTTTCTCTTATCATCAATCCATGGTGTTCGAAAATGCTTGTCCTCACACCATATAGCATTGAACATAGTGCACTACACCAAGAAAAAATCAATTAAATAAGCATTATATAAGCCACATTCTTGAAGATATGCATGGGATCAAGCAGGTGATTGAGATCTTGAGGTGGGACCAATATGGTAAATGATAAAAGATGGAGTATCTAAACAAAAGTTGGTGTTAGCAGGCAATCTTTATTTCCAGCCAATATAGCACACAATAGTTACAAACCCTTACCGGCTCATGCCAAGTGGTGGAGGAGTCATGGAACGGTCCCAAATTCTCATCCAATCTCCCACGGTGAGTGATTGTGGGAGGACTTCATTCCAAGGGGCAACATATCTAGGATGATCAGGTGGGAGAAATCGATGGTGATTCTCATAGATGACGTTATTCAATGCGTCTGCCCATGAGGCAACTAGCGAAGGACCATAAACAGGACATGCATGGTAACCCGATGTAGTGAGACCGGAACAATAGATGCAATTAAGACTTGAAGGTGGGTTTAGGGTGCCACATCCTTTGGCTTTCATAATTAGAAGTGAAATGCTTACCTGAACACTCGCCATAGCCTGGGAAGTCATGCATCGTCCACATCAAGACTGCTTTGCAGTTGAAGTCTCGTGATGAGGGGAGGATGAGGGAGGCCTGCTCACATCATGCACCTCGATACCTCTCCAAAGTATCTCTAGCTCGTCAATCAAAGGCTCCAAATAATCATCAAGATTTTTGACTTTATGTTTCCCTAGAATTAGAAGGGATAGCATAACATGTCCTTTCTTAATAGCCATAGAGGGTGGAAGATTATAATTCACTAATATCACTGGCCATACACTGTAAGATGTGCTTTTGAGACCAAATGGATTCACACCGTCCATACCCAATCCAAGTCTCAAGATCCTAGGTTCTTCCTTGAAGCTTGGCCATGTGTCTTCAATATGCTTCCATGCAGGAGAGTCCGCGGGAGTTCTCCCACTTGCCATCAGTTGATTGATGGGAGGAATGCCATGACATGAGCTCTGCAATAGATTTGCATTTGAACATATGTTGGATGCTAGGGATTATGGGAAAATGTCACAGTACCTTATGAGGCACGTCCAAAGTTTTGAGATTTGCTCTATATCTTGCCTCTCCACAAGTAGGACACTCTCTTGCATGCTTATGTAGTCCATGAAACAAAACACAATCGTTGACACATGCATGGATGCGCTTGTAATCTAATCCTCCAAGAGAGGTCACATGTTGCCTTGCCATATCTCTTAAGGTCGGTAATTTATTCTCCCTTGGAAGCATTTTACACAATAGCCTACACGTGAAGACCATAAATGAGGAAAAGCATTCGAGTAATTGACCCACTAGCATAATTCACCATGTTTTCAAAATAGACTTTAAAGCTTACTTGAGTAATCCATTCAAACTTGCATTGCTCCATCCATAGATGGTTTCCAAGTTTAGTAACTCAAGGGAGGCACGTAGAACAGAGAATGTGCACCCCTCAAATAGTGGAGTCGATGCTGGAGTAAAAAGATCATCCTGCTCCATGCTATCATCCCTTCCTTGATGGACATATAAATCCCACACCATATCATCAAACACCTCCTCCTCCATGGATTCATGAGGTAATAATGGAGGGCTACTATCACCATCACTCCATGCATCCGTAACGGTCCCTCTTGAAGATCCCACCTCATATCGTCGACGCTTCGCCTCCTCACGGCGAGCATAGGACAACATATGCGGGTGTGGCATTATATCCTATATCAAATTAAAATAGGATCATAACTCAAACATATGAACACCCATAGGTATCTCAATCAACCTTAACTTACAAACCCTTACCATGTTTACGGTCGCATCCCATTCTCCATACTTTGAGATGTGATTGAGTGTAATCCTGCATGCCCGATACATGTTTCCTGGACATTGATCACACATACATTTGATTTTTTGCTCCAACCACATTTCACGATGGTGGATACAGAGGGATTCATCCTCACTGGAGCTACTTGTTGAAGATGAAGACATCCTACAAACAAACAACCCAAAAAAATTTGCTTTTCTTCAAATATTTAATTTTAAACTCTGTGGCATCTAAAACCGTGTTTGTCTATATGGTGCACATCTACAAGTGCATCTAAAACCACGTCTGTTTGTTCTATGGTGCGTGTCTACAAGTGCATCTAAAATCGCGTCTGATCTATGTAATTAGACGTGCTATTAGACATGTCTATAGATGCACCCATTTATCCATGAATTGGCGATTGGGGGGGTTAGGATACCTAGAGCGAACAGCAGCGAGAGTCTCATCAGTCAACCTCTTTGGCTGGTCTTTGAAGTGGATAAAGCAATCTCTGTAATTGTTAGCAATTACAAAGTGCATGAAGGCCATGATGTCCTTCCCCCATGCATCCATCAAGATGCCTCCTGTCTGAGTGATGACATCATAGAATATCGTACCATCACCCGGAGGCACGTCTAAATCATTTGAATCATCATCGTCCCCATCGCCACCCCTCCCAAAGCACCGTGCCATGCATCCCCCACCGCTCTCCCTACTACTATGCCTGCTACTATGTCGTGTCGAGCTAGTACGCTGGCCACTCATAGTTGGAGACTACACGAGACTACGTGGACCACTCGTAGCTGGAGAAATGAGTCTCGACTGCATAGAAGTATGCCAACGGCTCTGCAAGACAGAATGACCTCCTGATGGCATGGGGGAAGGGGCATAAGATGGCATGGTAGAAGGGGCATAAGACGGCATGGGGGAAGGGGCATAAGATGGCATGGGAGATGGGCCTACGCTGTGTAGCTGGTTGGGCTGTGCTGACTCCGCTGGGGTGATCTCAGCTAGTGTTGGGTGGTTTGGAGTCTGTAGTGCTGACTCCTGGGGGTGTTTAGAGTACCCGTATATACCAGTATAAATCCACAAGACTAGGAGGGTGCCCTAAAAGGTTATATAAGCCCCTAAAAATAGACTCCCGGAGATCAAGTGAGCCTGAAGCGCTTCTTGGCCACATGATGAACTGGAAAAAAGAAAAAAGGACGATTACTGATGAGCTGAGAAGAAAGGGGAAGGGAAGAGAGGATTACTATTAGAGTGCGTCTATGGATGCGTCTGATTAGTGCATCTATTTTTGCATATAACAGCGTGTCTATAGATGTGGCTATCTGTGTCTGCAAATAGGCTAGATGCATGTCTAGACGTGCCTATAGACGTGGTTTTAGATACGCTCTGAGATGCGCCTATAGACATGCTCCGACAGATGGACTTTTCTAAAAAGTAGAAAAGGACATGCGCCCGACACACAAACGTAACACTGATACCCAAATCATGAATTTTTTGGATACAAGAAAGTACAAATCCAAAGAGAGCAAACTTCCAAAAAAGATCAGCTACAAAAAGACTTACCTTGGAAAGAGGTATGGAATGTTCTTCTCCTTTTTCAAAGTTGCTTCTCTTCCTTGTTCACCCTCTTCTCCTTTAAGCTTGGAAGTAAGTGTGGGTGCCTTCCTCTTAAGTGTAAGCTTGGAAGTAAGTGTGGGTGCCTTCCTCTTAAGCATCAAAACTATGGATCTACTAATAACAAAGCAAGCAAGCCGTGCGAAGTTTAAGTAATGTGAAGAAAAGCAAAGCGAGCGTGCTAAAAGCAGGTTTAAAAGCAAAAGATCTTCGCTTAAGAGGTAGGCACTAGCGGAGCTTGCTAGGCTCAAGGGAGGTCAACCACCAAGGGGCCCTCCCCACACCGCTCACAAGCATGAGTGGAAGAAAGTAATGAAGTCAGCAAGGGAGGACCCTAGTCTATAGAACGTAGAGGCATGAAGGATCCATATGGAGCAATATGGAAGCATGCATTTTGAAGCAGGGGGTGTTGAATCATGGGAGGCCCAATTTGTAAGTATAGATCTCAAATTATATTGCTTATATAGTTTATTAGGAGGTTGTTTCTTTGTACTAATCCCTCTGCAAATTGTGTCATCTTGCAGCTTGAGATCGTGGGCAGATACCCTACTCCTATCGAGATAGCCTACCATCACCACCATTGCAACGGAGATACATGGAGGCACTTCTATCATGACGTGTTGATTACTAAAGAGCATTATATCTGAGCTACTGGAGCAGCCCTTGAGGTATTTGAAAGTAATTAAATAATGTCAATATTATAAGTAAAAATTTTATTTTTCATACATTGATATATGTTGTCCCTTGTTTACAGGCCCGTACACAAGATGATGAGGAAGAAGACAAGGAAGGAGGCACAGAAGGGAGCATAGAAGAGAGCGTAGAAGGAAGCATGGAAGGGAGCGAGGACATGGAGAACATAGATTAGTCGTAGAAGTAGTGCTAGCTACTCTTTTTTGTACTTAAAGCCACTGGCTTGGCTTCGTGCCTCTTGTATATACACTCCTCTTATTTTTTGTACTTGAAGCCACATGACGTGGCTTAGCTTCCTTATTTTTTGTACTTGAAGCCACATGATGTGGCTTAGCTTCCTTATTTTTTGTACTTGAAGCCACATGATGTGGCTTAGCTTCGTGCTATATGTACATACAAGCACTTTTTGAGCTTTCAATTTCATTGTGTTTTGGAGTTGTAATGTTTTATTTGGAATTGTAATTAAAATGCAGTTGGCTATAACAATTGAATTACACAATGTGGAAATGGGATTCTTGTAACTATATAGAATACACAACATACACAGTATTCTGTAAATTAAAAAAAATATATTATAAAGCATGTCTATCAGTGCATCTATAAACATGTCTATATACACATCTGTCTGTTCGGGAAGCATCTATTTGCGCATCTATAAACGCGTTTATAAGACCGTTTAAAAACTCGGGGGGGTCACTCATCATATGTAACCTTATCACGTGAGTTTAACAGGATATTTTTGATTTCTAAAATTTACAAAAATAAATATACATAAGGGACTATTTAAAATAGTTTTGGGAAAAATTTACAGATTTGTATAGAAAAGGGGTACATTTTATTAATGAAAAATTTATAGATAAGGGATTTTAGAAATATGCCTTGAACGCACGTGGTATAGAGGGTTTATACATAGTGACCCCCCCAAATTTAAAAATGTGTCTATACATGCATTTAACGATGCATCTATCTATTTTTTAAATTTTTAAGCAGAGTGTCTATTTAAGCATCTAAATGCACATCTATATGCGTGTTTTCTGCTATATAGATGCACTGTTAGACGTGGGTCTCTAGACATGGAAATAGATGCGCCCGTAAGTTTTTTATTTAGTTCAATAAACATGTCTATGTGCACGTCTATGGGTGCTTTGTCTTGTTGTGCATGGATATGTCTGACATGGCAGGCTGAGACAAATGAAGTTTTTGTTCCATGGCCTGCATCATGTCTTCTTTCAGATTCATGGTCATGGCCTCTAGGCAATCTTCATTTGATGTATCGGCACTGGACTTGGATTTGCCCATTTTCGAGTGCTTATCTCAAGCACTAGATTGGCCATCATCACTGCTAGTGTCACAGTTGATCATGCCATCCTTGATGTCAATGGCTACCGCATGAGCATCACTGAACATTTCATAGCTGCTAATCTTTTTCATATCCTTTTGGATTTTCTTTCTTAGTCCTGCAATGAACCAAGCTGTGAGGTACTTTGTATCAGGGCGTGGGTCACATTTGGCGATTAATCTTTTCATCTTACCCAGGTATGTGTGTACATCTTCTCGACAGCCTTGTTCGATCTTGCTTAGTTGGAGAGTGGGATCATCTTGTAGCCTCTCCGTTTGAAAGAGTCGTTTAAATTTTGTTTGAAGTAGGTCCCATGTGGCTTGCTCTTCCACTAGAAGGTCTAGGTACCATTTAGACGCTTCATCAATTAAGGCCATGGGAAACCAAGTCACCTTTGTTTCATGGGATTAATCTCCACCTGCTTGGCATGTGGCATCAAAATGCTAGAGGAATCGGGCTGGATCTCTCCTATCATTATATTTGGCAAGTTCTAATTTTCCCAAGGGGTGCCTGCCTTGATTGTTATTATTTCTTCAATTAAAGAAATTGTTAGCCTCTACATCGAGATCGATATCCCCATCATTATCGCGATGGCATCTAGCCATGTTGTGGCGTGGAGGAGTTAAAGGGATTGATTGAATTTTAGGGGGGGATTTTGAGTTGTATGCAAATTTGGCGAGCATTGGAGTCAGAGGCATTGGTCGGAACATAGCTACATGCAGATTTGGCAAGATTTGCAAAGGTGTCTCTATCGCAAGTGCGGGTGTTGATGTAGTTTTGTTTGGGGGGTTAGAGTGGTGTTAGTATTGTGGGGACCGTCATGGTAATAATGTGTCTAATACTATGCTACATGTGTAGGGAAATGTGCCGGTGCAGACGGATCATCAAATAGAGTTCACGACATAAACATACTAGCAAATTTATGCGAAATGAGGCTCGCACAGGGGCACAAATGAGTGAGTGCTAGGGATGCCAAAATGGCATGCAATGGGCTGAAAAAATGCCCCATGGTGTGGTGTTTTCATGTGTGAAATTTTGGTTTAAATGGGGTCCAGTTTGGGTCCCAAATGGGTGCGGTACGAAGTGTTGAAGTAGGGGTAAAATTGGCCTATTGGGGGGGGAGGGGTCTTGGTCTTAAGGTTGGTATGAATGGGCTTTAAGTCAACCTGAGGGTTTTGAACCAAGTTAATCCAATTAGTCTAACTAGTCTATAATCTCCTCAGTTATTACAATTGGGTAGTTAGTTTAACTAACCTAACTACTTTCACTAACTACAGTTAGTTACTAATTGAAGGTTAGTTAAGATAACCTAGCTGTTAGTAACTAACCTATGTTAAACCTAACTAGGTTAGACTAACTTAGCCTAAGTTAAACTAATTAGGGTTAGATTTAGGGTTAAGTTAGGGTGTGTGTTTAAAAAAATAATAATAATAAATAATTAGTTTAAATTAAAAATTTTGGTTTTTTTTTTTAAAATTCCCGGGGGGGGTTCGCAGTACAGCAGTGGGGGTGGCGGCTGGAGGGTTCTATGAGGCGAATGGGGGGAAAGGAGTGTGAGGGTAGAGGGGGTTGTAGAGGGTCTAGGGTGGGGTGGAGAGGAGGGGAGGGGGGCTAATGAGGGGAGGGGGATGGAGACGATGAAGTCAGAGAAGACGGCCGTAGGTGGAGGTGGGCGCAAGCGGGGAGGAGGGGCCACGGTGGAGGTGATGTGGGTAGGGAGGAGGGTTGCATTTGAGTAGGGTAGGTGGGTGTCGCCATTGGCGGGGCAGGGATTGTGCCCTTAGCAGCAAGGGCTTAAGCTCTTGTTTTAATAGGTTATTTTTTAGGGTGGTTTAGATTGTGGAGCGGCCGACGAGGGGGGGTATATATATATATATATATATAGAGAGAGAGAGAGAGAGAGAGAGAGAGAGAGAGAGAGAGAGAGAGAGAGAGAGAGAAGAGGGAGGGGGAGGCAAAGAGAGAAAATGAGAGAAAAAGAGAGAGAAGGGGGGCAAGAGAGTGGTAGTGGAGGAGAAAGGGGGGGAGGGGGTGGTGGTGGAGGGGGAGATGGAGGGGGGGGGGGGTGGTGGTGGAGATGGAGGAAGGGAGATGGAGATCGAGGAGGGGGGGGAAGGGGGTGGTGGTGGAGGGGGAGGGGGAGATGGAGGAGGGGGGCAGAAATGGTGGTGGTGAGGGGAAGAGGTGAAGATGGAGGACGAGGGGGAGGGAGGGGGTGGTGGTGGAGGAGGTGATGGAGGAGGGGGGGGAGGGGGTGGAGGAGAATGGAGGGAGGGGGGGGGGGGAAGGGGAGGGGGAAGTGGAAAGAGTGTGGGTGGAGGGGGGATGATGGAGGGGGAGGAGGAGGGGGAAAAAAGCAAAAAATGAAAAACTTAATGGATGGAAAACTTTGATGAAAGTCCAAAGGGAGGAAGAGATGGTCCCCTGAACGCTCTCCGAGTCTTTCTCAATGTAATGGGATTGTTGAGGGCAAATGGATGGTGGGTGGATGGCTAGGTTATCGCTACGAGATGGGCTCAAAGTACCATGTGCGGATGGGAGTAGGGTGGTGGTCGATGGAGAGGACGAATGGACGGTGGGTGGATGGTTAGGTTATCGCTATGAGATGGGCTCGAAGTAACTTACCATGTGAGGATGGAAGTAGGGTGGAGGTCAATGGAAAGGGAGGAGTGTCTTGCATAGGGCTCAAAATGGGGAAGAAGATGGAGGCAAGATGTGAAAGAAAAAGTATGAGAGGGATGGGTGCTCTTTTATAGGGAAGGAGGGGGAGCTGTGGATTTAGTCAAACACATGTGCACCTTTGAATTTCTCCACTTTTGAGTAGTCAAATACATGTGCAACTTTGAATTTGCCCACCTTTGACTAGGGAGGTAGTTTTTTTTTTTTTTTTGGGTTATGGCATTTAGAACCTTTAATCATTGATTGCCCATAACTTTTGGTGGTTGTGTCAGAATGTGCTACCGTAAAAAGGAGAAATGTTCAAAATTTCAAGCTCTACACTCTGACAACCATCACATGATTTGATTTATTTCTTACGGTGCTGTTTTTCTAAAAAACATGCATTTTCCTAAATCGATAGCGTGGAGTTTCAGCTGGGATTTTTTTTTTCTTTTCTTTACTTGAGTTGCACAATTTTTTGCTCTCCTAGCTCTTGAGTGATATGTTCATGAAAGTTTGAAGTAGTTTGTTTATTACACATACCTGTGTGTGTTTACTCTTTACATGAGATGCTAGTCTCCCCAGCAATAGCACCAAATGTTGGCACTTTCCCACGGCTTTCATAGGAAGAGCAAGGTATTCTTAGTATGCAGGGTTAAGAGGCTTTTTGTCACTTACAAATATATCAGGGCTGTCATTTCTAGTATACGTGTAGCTTAGGACTTTGAGTCATATTCTAGTGAGAGCTCAGGGGAATCACCATATGTAAACCCTCTATAGCACATGCGTTCAAGGCCTATTTCTAAAATCCCTTATCTGTAAATTTTTCATTAATAAAATGTACCCCTTTTCTATACAAATCTGTAAATTTTTTCCAAAACTATTTTAAATAGTCCCTTATGTATATTTATTTCTGTAAATTTTATAAATAAAAAATATCCTACTGTTGAACTCACGTGATAGGGTTACATATGATGAGTGACCCCCCCAAGAGTGAGAGACATAGGCTTAAGTGTGGTAAGCAAACATAGTGCATGCATGTGTAAAAGAAACGTACATCATCATGGTTGAGGTAATGAAGGCTTTCGTCTTCATTGGGGGTTGCAAGGTTTAGGAGGAGTTTAAGGATTAAAAGGAGGTTTTAGAGTTTAGAAAGAGGTTCCAAGTTTAGAAGAGGTCCCAGGGTTAGAAGGAGGTCCAAGGTTTAGAAGGAGGTTCCAAGGTTTACAGAGAGCTTCTAAAGTTTAGAAGGAGGTTCCAGAGTTTAGAAGAGGTTCCAAGGTCTAGGGTAGAGTACATGGTGGAGAGCTCGTCTCCCTTGTAGATCATGGAGGTTAAGGATTGAGGAACTAAGGGTTTAGGGGGAGCATAGGAGTGGGAGAGGAAGAAGGTGTAAGAGCATTGGGGAAAGAAGAGAGAGGAGGGAGGAGGAAGAGAGAGGAGGAGGAGGGAGAAGGAGGAGGAGGAAGGAGGAGGGAGGAGGAGAAGGGAGGAGAAGGGAGGAGGAGGAGGAGGAGGGAGGAGGAGAGGGAGAGGATGGATTGCAAGGTTATTAGAGGAAAGGGGAGGAGGAGTTGCAAGGTTAGGACATGCTTTGGACGTGGAGTGCAAGGAAGCATAGACATTTGAGACAATAGCTTGGAATACCAAAGTAGAACTCAACACAATGCCCCAAAGAGTATGGGCTTCATTCCATCATGGGGTATTTATACAAGTTGGAGAGCTTCTCTCTCTAAGACATTCTTTCTCTACATGTAGAACTTGCATATAGAAGTTGCATGTAGGAGTTGCATGTAGAACTCGCATGTAGAACATGCATGTAGAACTTGCATGTAGGACTCGCATGTAGGAGTTGCATGTAGGACTTGCATGTAGAAGTTGCATGTAGAACTTGCATGTAGGAGTTACATGTAGGAGTTGCAAGTAGGAGTTGCATGTAGAACTTGCATGTAGAACTTGCATGTAGGAGTTGCATGTAGAATTCGCATGTAGGATTTGCATGTAGAACTTTCATGTAGAACTTGCATGTAGAACATGCAAGTTGGATTTCTAAGAGGGATTATTGCTAGTCTTATGCAAGTACAAGCAGAGCTTTGCCACTACTCTACACACACTTTTAGACCATCTATGGATGGAGCAATGTAAGTTTGAATGCATTACTCAAGTAAGCTTTAAAGTCTATTTTGCAAACATGGTGAATTATGCTAGTGGGTCAATTACTCGAATGCTTTTTCTCATTTATGGTCTTCACATGCAGGCTATTGTGTAAAATGCTTCCAAGGGAGAATAAATTACCACCTTAAGAGATATGGCAAGGCAACATGTGACTCTCTTGGAGGATTAGATTGCAAGTGCATCCATGCATGCGTCAATGATTGTGTTCTGTTTCGTCGACCACAGAAGGATGCAAGAGAGTGTCCTACTTGTGGAGAGGTAAGATATAGAGAATATCTCAAAACTTTGGATGTGCCTCATAAGGTGCTATGACATTTCCCTATAATCCCTCGTATCCAATATCTGTTTAAGTACAAATCCATTGCAGAGCTCATGTCATGGCATTCCTCCTATCGTCAACTGGTGGAGGAGACCTTTCCACGTTCTATTCTCACAAGCCAACCACATCTCATAGTGCATTTGGTGGATAAGATTGCTATATGTGGCATTGTATATGCACTATGGTTGTTCTTCCTCGAGTGCTTCATCAAGACCTTGAAGGGTTTCATGAAACAAAATGCTAGGCCCGAAGGTAGCATGGCCAAGGGTTGGTTGGTACAAGAGTCACTTGTATATATTTTTGACTTTCTTGTTGATGTGGATAGCTCTCTCCCATGACTATGGAGAGATGATGAAGACCTAAAGATGACCTCTATTGTGCCTCAAGGGAAAGGACGAAGCAAAGTAATAGACACAGAGTTGCTTAATAATATCAACCTTTATTGCATGCTTAATAGTGATGTGATGAAAAGATGGGTGACAAGATATGAGGATGCAAAGGCAAGAAGACAAGGAGAAAGGGCCCTCTTTCGTACACACCACGAATCTCATGTGCCATACCCTCAGCATCTAAGAGCACTTCCAAAGGATATTCATGTGGATTGGCTACTTGATGAAATGGATAGAGCAGAGAGAGAGACGAGGGGATGCATATCACAATGGAAGAATGGGAGTATGCTAGGGGATGCATGAGCAAGCTTGGTATGTAGAATGTTATGCATAAGTTAGGAGCTTTCAACAATTAAGATTGCTTATTTAATTGATTTTGTCTTGGTGTAGTGTACTATGTTCAATGCTATATGGTGTGAGGGCAAGCATTTTCAGACACAACGGATTGATGATAAGAGAAATACATAAGATTGCGGCATCATTGCTAACTTTGAGGGAGCCAATGGAGCCATGGGTAATTGTTGTGGCATAATCCAAGATATTATTAAGCTTGACTTTCGACCCTTCTTTGTGTATGTTTTGGATGTCAAGTGGTTTAAGGATGTGCTCGAAAGAGGCCCATATGGAACAATCAAATGCCATGCAAGTGGCTTTGTAACTATTGACTCCACAAAGTTTTGGCAAAGTAAGAAGGACACACTAGTACTATCGCAACAATGTGAACAAGTATTGTACACACATATAAAAATACTCACTTTTAAATATTTAATACCTTCGATGCAATAAAAATAACATGATTGTATTTGTATTTGAATTAGGTTGTCTATCAACCAATGGTGGATAATAATCGGTGGTGGCATGTCATACCTATTATGCCACGTTCCAAAGTGATGTATAGTACATTTACTAATATAGAGCATATGGAAGATGATCATGGCCATGGAGGTGATAATGACCGTAATACGAGAGAGGAGGATGATCATGAGATAGGAGATATAAATATTGAGGCCGTTACTCATGAGGAGGATCCTACCATTGGTGATGGTGATTTCGATGAGCACATGAGTAGCACAAGTAGTAGTGGGTTGAATATATTTGTAGATCTCAACATTGGTTTGGATTTTAAAGTAGATAGTCTGGCAAGGGTTGATCTCATTGAGGATGAGATCGAACCGTAGCCCATCATTGATATTGGCAAAACTATTTTACATATTGTCTCATTCTCCTCACCTCACTTAATTTTTGTATGTGCAGGTTTGCCAAAAAGATTTGATATTTTTATTAAAATTATGTGCTTTGGTAGTCTTGGGCAATGTTTGAAAAGCAGTGATGCACATTTATTAGCTTGCACCAAAAAATCACTTTCTGTATTCTCTATTTTGCATTTATACAGGCGTCTAAACCCGCATCTAATTCATAGTGCAGACGTGCTAATAGACGCTTAAATAGACGCGCTCATATTTTTACTATTCTAGTTGCGCCTATAGACATGCTTGCTATTTTGCATGTCTATCAAGTGCATCTATAGTTGCTTTGTCTTGTTGTGATGCTAAAGAAACATTAAGGGCCTCACAAAGAAATTGTTAACAAACCATCTTTGAGTGCTTGAATTTCTTCCTTCATTGTAATTATATTGAGGATACAGATGTGGAGTCAGTGGAAGAGTGGGTTGTTGAGCACGAAAAGATTTGGTAGACTTTTTATGTATCCTTCATTATCGCAGCACTTGGTATGGGTGATTTGATGCAGATGTTGAAGAAACATTAAGGGCCTCACAAAGAAATTATCAATAAACAATCTTTGAGTGCTTGAATTTCATCCTTCATTGTAATTATATTGAGGATATAGACGTGGAGTTAGTGAAAGAGTGGGTTGCTAAGCACGAAAAGATCTGGTAGACTTCTTAAGTAACCTTCTTTATCATAGCACTTGGTATGGGCGATTTGATGTGGCTACTGAAGAAACATTAAGGGCCTCACAAAGAAATTGTCAACAAACAATCTCTGAGTGCTTGAATTTCATACTTCATTGTAATTATGTTGAGGATATAGATGTGGAATCAGTGGAAGAGTGAGTTGCTGAGCACAAAAAGATCTGGTAGACTTCTTAAAGTAACCATCATTATCGCAGCATGACTCACAAAGAAATTGTTAACAAAGAATCTCTGAGTGCTTGAATTTCTTCCTTCATTGTAATTATATTGAGGATACAGGCATGGAGTCAGTGGAAGAGTTGGTTGCTGAGCAGGTAAGAGAGAGACTAATGATGAAATCTTCTAGTGATGTGCTTTTTGTTTATATTGATCTTGTTATCAAGGCAATAAGCTCACTAGTCTTCATAAGATATCCACTGGCTTGTGATATGCTATTGTATAAAAGGCGTGTGTCGCGATCTCTTGATAGATCTTCTTACATCAGCTGCATGTGTCACTGCTTCATCTAAACTCATAGCTCATCTATGTGATGAGCCTATTATTTTATGCAATCCATCATGACATATGTGGTCTCGGCTTGTGTGGCATTATATCTTGACCTTTGTGGTCATGGCCTGTGTGGCAATATATGTCGACCTTTATGGTCTTGGCTTGTGTGGCATATCTCGACCTATGTGGTCTCGGCTTGTGTGGCATTATATATTGACCTTTGTGGTCTCGGCCTGTGTGGCTTGTAATTATAGTATAGTTGATAATCTTATTTTATATTCTCTGTAGCAGGCTTGGTGGGGCTGAGCAGATCATATTAGAATTTCTAATAGAGTTTGTTTCGGAGTGGCAAATTGTCATCATGTGTGGCTCTTATGGCTATATAATGTTACATCCATTGTTTGTTAATTTGACTTTATACTTAAGGGTATATTTCTACACTAAGATGGTGTATATATATACCACCTTTGCAAGAGAATTGATCAATCTATTAATGTTCTTAGGAAATTATATTAAGTAGAATGTTCATGGAAAGTTTTTGACCCTGTAGCATAATTTGAGTAATCTTAAAAAAACATATAAATATATAGTTAATCAAGCTTAAAATTTAGCATTAGCAAACTATTCATCACTAGCACAATATTCATAATAGTAAGTATTTTGGTAATCTCATCAACTAGTGGTATTTTCATTAAACGTTGGTTTTTAAAGTTATCTTTAAAAAATGCATTAGGAGTGTACTCGAGATTTTTGGAATTTTCTTTAGTCTAGTTTTGAAATTGGATTGTGCACAAGTCAAATTTTTTGAATAGTGTGTTCTTTGCAACACTTAGCACCTGCTTTAATTTAATGTAATTATTTTAATATAATCTCTTGTTGACGCCTGGGAAAAAAACAAGATGAATTTCATTCATGTGGCCTGCCCTAGATAGTGAGCAGAGAAGGGGATGAATTGCAAGCTGAGAGAGAGAGAGAGAGAGAGAGAGAGAGAGAGAGAGAGAGAGAGAGAGAGAAGGAGAAGAAGAAAGCGAGAGAAAAAGGGGGGCAGAAAAAAGTGGAGGATTTAAAGGGATGAAGAAGAAGAAGAAAGAGAGATAGAGAGAGAAAGATGGAGAATTTCATGGGATAGAAATAGAATACTCACATGCTCTTCCAATCAATGCATGCTAAACAAAAGTGAACATAAAAATAACTATATATTTGAATTTTCTCTTTGCATGTCAAATTATTACTAAGGCCTACCCTAAAATAATGTAATGTATTATTGTTATTTGTCTTTGCTTTCCAACCTCGCACCGTGTATTTTTAGGGTTATACCTGTCATGCCGACGTAGTTTCGTGCAATTGTGTAAAGAAATAGATGCCATGGCTCGTACCATGGACTTGCAGCTGTTTGAAACAAAATGTGTTTCTTAGCCAAAGTTAACCTTGTGAAAGAATCACTCTCGACAAAGCTATTAACGCATTGGCGATGGACATTCAAGCGCGTGTTGGACTCCAGAGCTTTTAAAAACAAATGCGGTATCGAAAAAGTGCTAATGTCATGTTGACGTGCTACATATGAAGCTTAGAATAAATCTGTACATGAAGGCTGTATCTGGCTACATGGAGCGGCAACAAATCTGCGTGCGCACAGGAAACGGTATGGAAGAATATGAAGCTATGATTCTAAGAATATGAAGCTAATGTAAGACGTAAGCTACAATTATGGATATGGAGGAGAAGAAGGAGGTGGTAGCTCTGCAGTTGCGGGCGAGGAGGAGGACGAGGAAGAAGATTCAACGACGTAATCGTGGGGCCTTGCATGCTGGAAGGAATTGGCGCAGACGGAGAAGACGATGAAGTTGAGGAAGGTGAGACCCGCCAGCAGCACGAAGAAGTAGTCGAGATGACCTTCGTTGAGATCATCGCAGGAAATCCAGCCCGAATTGCTTCCGCCATAGCCACTTGTGATGCTCGTCACCACCATCACCAGCACCGAGCTCAGATAATTGCCCAGAGCTATTGCTGTTCCGTAGAAGGAGCTCCCTAAGCTTCGCAGTGTCTCCGGTGCCTCTCCATAGAAGAACTCCATCTGTCCTATCGCTCCCAAGAACTGTGCACTCCCCAGCGTAAAATACTGTGGCACTTGCCAGAAAATGCTCATCTCATCTTCCCCTTCCGTCGCCTGCATCCTTAGCCTCGTCCTCTCCACCATCGCTGCCATTGCCATAGACGCAACGCTTAGTAGATAGCCCCCTCCCATGCGCTGCAGTGGCGTTAGTCCTCGCGAAAACCCAGTACACTTCTTCAGAATCGGCACCAAAAGGCAATCGTAGATCGGAGGAGCCAGCACCACTGCGGCCAGGTTGAAAATGTTCATCGTTGCAGACGGCATTTGGAAGCTCCCAATGCTCATGTCCATCAGCAGCCCTTCCTCAATGAAGAATGTCCCTCCTTGAGCGTATACCGTGTAGAAGAAGATAGTGCACGCCCAGATAGGGAGCAATCTCAATACTTGCTTCACCTCCTCGACCTGCGTCACGGTGCACAGGGTCCACGGATTCCTTGTCGTCTTGTTGCAACCCGAGGCAACTTCTTCGTTCTCTGTCAATGTGGCTGCCTTATCCAAGAACCTGTGCCATGCGGCTTCTCCATTTCGATTAATTGAGAAATTTCGAAAACAGCGAATGCAGATGAACAAGCCAAAGTAATCACAAGAATTTTGCCTATTCTGCACGTCCAGCTAGCAACAGCAGTTCCTGCCGCTATTCTGTTGACACCATGAACGCATCTAAAAGAACCATTGTAAACTAGATGTTACCTCCAGCTTTGGCTGTGTGCTAATTTGCCATTCGCCTGCTGAGGTGAATGATCGCCATCAGCATTTTCGTAAAGCAGATGACTGTCTTTGGGCGCTTGCACCCTCCATTTCCGTATTGCGGACACTAATACCTGTAGCGCTCGCTGATATGGGTTGCCGCCGCAGCTCCTGAATTGTCTACACAGGGGCAAACCCATGATGAATAGAAAAAAAGCTGCGCCCGCCACGGCCGTAGACAAGGCAAACAGAAGCACCCATCCTTTGCTGGTCATTATATACACAATGAGGGTGTCTGCCAAAGCTATCCCCATGTTGTTGAGAACCAGATACCAGGTAAAGAAGCTGGATTTATCAGCAGCTGTGTCGAATTGATCTGCCCCAATTGCCTGCAGAGCTGGCTGGAAGGCTCCAGCTCCCAAAGCAACCAAATAAAACGAGATGTAGAAGATTATAACGGATCCGGAAGATAGGCTTTGTTGGGACAGGATGAAAGTCGCTGAAAACGACATAAGAACCATACCCTGGAAGCGGGAAAGACAGCCCGTTAGATGCAACTTTGCCTCATTCTATCGAGTTATTCATTGCAATGAATGGCATATAGATTACAAAACGTTCTTGAGATTGCTCATTAATGCAACGTTGGTCAACCAACCATGGCATTCACAAGCAGAAACAGCGCGCACGTCCAAAGACGTCCCAGTCGCGACGCCTCTGCTACAAACGCTCCAAAAAGTGCAAACAGATTCGTAGTTCCTAACCAGTAATTAACATTGTTTGCTGCGGATGTGTTGCTTGCATCGAGCACCTTTGTGAAAAACGGGACGAGATTGAAGAATATGCCGAAGTAGGCAACGTAGGCCACACAGATGGTACCTGAATTTCAATGGGCAAACCAACAGGTGAGGGAACGAGAGAGAGAGAGAGAGAGAGAGAGAGAGAGACGAGCAACAAGAAGGTTGATGGAAGATCGGTCTACCGAGGGTGAAGGGCAAGGTTCTCCTTCCTCCAAGTTTGACTCCAGGAGGAGCTGGTTTTCCGAGCCAGCTGAAAGCCTCAAAGGAGGAGCTACTAGGGGGCAGCTTCTCGTGCAGAAGGGGTGTATCCATGGCTTTATTTTCATGATCCACCATTGTGAATAAGGGAAACTCGCAGCTCTAAGGATAAAGGGGATGCAAATTGTTCTGGTATATATGGGAAGAGATGTATCTGTTTGTGAGAATCTTCAAGGGACAAGGTTGACGGCGATGCTGGCCCCATAGGGAACATGGCTAATGCCGAACAAAACGACTGTACATGCTGCAGACTAACTCTAAAATTGCTGATTCTCTCAAGTGTGCGCGACAGATTAAAGGTGTTCCTGACCATTAAAAACATTTATATAACACAAAAAAAACATTCAGCAGCAGCACAATGGATTTAAAATTTTAAGTTGTGAGCGTCCTTATCTTGAAGAGGCCTTCCCCATAGGCCCCCCACATGAGCTTCCAAGGGAGGCTTTGCGTTAAACGGGGGAGTTCCCATGGCATCTTGCAAGCACCTCTACAACTAGCCACACCAGCTTCAAAAGACATTTTGGGGAATGCCAGGGGTACCACCCAAACCTCCTACATAAGATGCGAACTGGTTGGAACCAGTTTCCAAACGTGGGCATGATATGTGCTGCTTGTAGTGAGGGGAGTAGAGTATCTCCACCGAGGTTCTAACAAGCCTTGTGCAAAGAGGTCCCTATATCGCAGCTAGCAATGGTATGGGGATGGCCTCAAAGCGACCGCCCCCATAGCCAACTACAGCAGCTTTAAAATCGCCCATTGCAATTAATGGGTTGCATGTCATGGCCTTGGATTCATGGTCCTCCCCCACTACAATGTCTTCACGAAGATGGTCTGGGGGGTACCTCAAACCTCCACCAAGGAGGAGGATTGTGGGATTCTTTTATAAAATCTGCAAGCAGGAGGTATACAAGGGGGGTGGCTAGCTCAACTGATTGCGTAGTGTGCACTAGTTTTCATGTGTGATAGGGGACATGGAGCATTGTTATACTATTTATCTGATAGCATCTTGCACATGAACCCTTGCATCCTCATAGCTAGGGGCATGGGGATGGCCTTTAAGTGGGATTCAGTCCATTTTTTTTCCCTTCTGGGTCTGTGGGACAAACTCGTCAATTGTCAAGTTCTCAATTTGTTTAACAATCCTTACCTAGTGTAGTATGTTAGCTAGTATTTCTTTAGTTAGTAGTTTAGCTTTAGTACATTGTGATGTTTCCATCATTTGTTTTTTTTGGCTAATGTTCTGGATGAGGGTCGGTTATCCTTTTGTTTTTGGTCAAGCTAACTATAATAAAAAGTAGATTAGTGTTTAATTTTGTGTTACTTATTAACATCATTAATGGTTGTCTTTTGTTGAACCTTGGGGTCAATGCACGATTGGGTGTAGCCAATCGTAGAACTATCTTAGGGGTAGTTGTGGAGGCCGTGGATGAACTAGTGGAACACTGAGACATAAAAAATGACAATAAAATAATGCAAATGCAAGTCAACTCCAATTTTAGAAAAAAGCCCCAAAAATATGCACTTTCCCAAAATTAAAGGGACAAAATATACACTTCATGTCAAACATTTTAAAGAACTAGTACTCTTAAAATATTACTTACATTTTACTCCAAAACCCAATAGTTTCTAGTATTATCAATTGAAAAAAATATTCTCTTCTTTAATTTAAAAAGCATGACAAATTACAAAGGAGAACTTTTATTCGTGCTTTTAAACATTTTCCAAGGGACGTATGAGTTATGAGTTATGAGTTATGAGAGGGGTTTTAATTTTGTACCATGAGAGTGCTTCATTTCGTGGGGCAATTCCTTGCAAAGATGGCACATGAACATTCATGAACCATGATCCCATTGCTAGCTCCCTTCACAAAATCCCTTATTAAAAATATGATCTCTTAAGTATGGTGAGGTGTAGTGAGTGCATGAGGTGGCCTACAATTCAGTGTGCATTTAAAAATATGATCTCATAAGTATGGTGAGGTTTAATCCTAAGGGGGGCACTATGTGAAAACCCCATATAGCACGTGCGATCAAAGGGTATTAAAAAACCTCCTACCTATGGATTTTTATAATCTATATACACCACTTCTGTTAATTTTGAGATGATTAAAGTATCCCTTATGTATGAACATTTTCACTTTTTGAATTAAAAAGCCCCTTATATATGTATTTTTTGTAATTCCATAAACTTCATTCAACTAGTCGAGCCGTCAGAGCTTTTGCTTTGAAATACCAATTGTTTTTTGTGCAAGTGCCCATATATTTTTAACTCAAATCCATATACAATGATTTCTACATCCTACAAATCATTCATGTCCACACCTCGATCAATTCCTTTTTTCTTTTTTTTTGTAGCATTGTTTAAGCACCTCTAGATGATATGTTCCCTTAAGTGCATTGGTTGAAAGATTTTTTTATGAATTGACGTCCACATAAGAACAACATTTCCCTCATGGATAAGCTATGTACCAATATACATTTCTAGAATAAGTGTTGTACATAGCATGCTATCCACAAATTGATAGTTGGTAAAATTGATGTGACTTTAAAATCTAATATAATTTGATGAAACACTTTTACATTGGGCTAGTGCATTGTTTAACAAAACAACTTTTCTTTTTTATACACTGTTGATCAAATGGTTGAATTTTAATATAGTTTGACATTAGGATGGGTAGGTACATATGGAGTCCACGACCATAGAAGAGGTTTATTCAAAGTAAACATGTCTCTAGATTTAGATAGAAGCCTAATGACTCAAACGTACAATCAAATTGTAAACGGTCGTGATTAGTACAATTTATCATTTACTCTATTTCAATCTAGAGAGATTTAGCCTTTGTAAAAGAATAGTTTTTAGTTTAAATAGGATAGATTTGAAAGCGTGAATATGTTAGCAATTGTCTTTTTGAAAATTTAATGATAATTTGGATTTTGGAATCCACTTTGTTAACAAACTTGAATAGAATAAAATTTTCATTTAAAAAAAGGAAACGTTTTGTCAATAGAACAAAATTCTCATGCGAAAAAATATGACTTTCGCGAAATTCATGAATGAACAAAAATATCGGGCGAAAAACTTTGTCATGTGAAAATTCGATCGATGAAAAATTTTTATCAGTGGAAATTATTTTCCATCGACTATAATTTCAATCCATCGATGAAATTATTTTCCATCAATGAAATTTGGGATTCCAAAATCCCGTTGAATTCTAGAATCCCAAATTTTATCAACGAAAAAAAAAATTTGTCGATAGAATTTCTTCATTAATGAAAGTTTTATGTGATGAATTCATCAATGAAAATTTCTATCCATATATTCATCTTTATCAACAAATGGATTCTAGAATCCACATTTACATCATTTTTAAAAAAGACAATTGCTTTCATCTGCATGAATATACATCTTTAGATCACAATAAAGTAAACCATTAAATTGTACTACTCACAATCGTTTAAAATTTGATCATTCAGATATCAAATCATCTTCTACATCTATCAAAATATTTTCTTTCATTAACAAGCCTCTTCTTTGGCTATGGACTACATATACCTACTTATCTTAACACCAAATATGTTCTCAAATTCAATGACTGGAATGAACTTTAATGATTGGGATGAAGTTCTCATAGAAGAAAAGGCACCATTTTGTAATTCTAAGTAAATAATGTATTATACTTTACTTAGAAAAGCATGAATTTTTAGTAGTTTCAAAGAATTTCATATCATATCATTAATCTTGTTTATTCAATCTATCATTTGACGTGAAAAGTATAAAATTTTTCATCTTTCAATTAGCAATATGTACATTTTTAAAAATAAATTTGAAACTATGCTTTTTTTATAAAAGGTATGAAAATAGTTCTCATTAATGTCTCCAAAAGATTATAAAATTGATCAATATTTAAGACTAGTGAAAAATCATAATAGCCTATTGCAAATGAAAACTCATGACTCGTGGTTATTTTTCATGAGTTGCTGTTTGTGGGTGATATTTTGAATTTAGGGCGGACTTGAGGTCTCGTCAAAAATTTTCCCGACGTAATGATTATCATACTGGAATAAAAATGAGACGCAACCTGCCAAGACCTTAATTGTAGGCTGGGCCATGTGAGAATCGCTTTGCAATCCCATAATTATGGAGTTCTTTTGTTTGTATATTTTGCATCATTTGCCCTTAAGGGGTCCCATTTAGGGGCAAGGGCCACATTGACATGTCATAATTATGAGTGGCATGTTGGGCATGTCGATATGGCCCTTGCTCCTAAAGGGGACCCCTAAACAACCATATCAACAATTGCATTCCAAATAGTTTAATTTATGTTCTTAGCATGTCATCGGGCAAGTTTAAAACCAGCTGGTGGTTGGACAACATGTTATAGTAAAATGAGCTCGGGGGGGTCACTCATCATATGTAACCCTATCACGGGAGTTCAATAGATGGGTTTTTATTAATTCCATTACTTATATATTTATATATACATAAGGAATTAAATTAATGAACAAATCATGTTAATGTACAAAAGGGTGTTTTATATTGAAAATGTTTGAGAAGCTCCCAACATGCAACATAGATATTTGGGCTTAGGGAGTGCACCTTCAAATTTGTTAGTGTAACATGCGCATTCAAAAGGAGGGGTAATTTAATTGTTTGGGCTTACATAATTGCAAATATAGGAGGGGTTAGAATATCAAGCCCTATCAAACTAACATTAGGGACTTTTTTCTTTAGAAGTTAGTTGTATCCAAGTGATAAGAAGTGCATCCCATGCCAACTAGGGTAGTCGTGACTTGCCTACAAAGGATTTTGGTAGTCTCTGCATCCCATGTAGATGCCTACAAGCATGGTAGGATTTGATGCCATAACCCCTACTAACAACTACCCAAGAAGCCAATTTTGTTCCTATTTTTTTCAATTAGTAGAATAAAAATTTGCTTCACGTATCTACTCTTCCCACACTAGTGTGGTCTCATCAAAAGCACCTATCACCAACTATTTGCTTCACGTATCTACACTAGTGTGTTCCATCAAAAGCACCTATCACCAACTATTGGTCTCACATATCTCAGTAATGCTAGCTGAGCATGATTATTGTGGTCTCTAGCACACTACTTTAGTTTTCATGATATGCAAAACATTGTGAGCCTCATATGGACTCTCTATGGACTTGCAAGACTAAGGTAGCTCTGCAAGTCTGCATGGGAAGTGCATATAACATTACTTTATGTGGAAAAAATGAAGGGTGAATATTTGCCACTTCCAATTGGAGAATTTATGAATAGCCAAAAGGAATGCTTTACGTGGTTTATTTTTGAATTTTCCAAATACATGTGAACATTTCCCTCCCCTTTTCTAGTTTAGCTCAATTTCTTGGTGGGCCAAAGGAATGCCTGATGTGGTTTATTTTGAATACCCAAATCCCATAAGGTAATCAAAATTCAATTAATTAGCTCCCTTCCCCTTCATGAATTGATGGGATTAATCTAAGTTACGACCTCCCATGAAAACTTAATCATTAAACTAAGCCCCCAATGAATAAATCAATTGGCTGAGCACTAGGTGCTTGCTTAGGCTAGACTATAAGAGCTTGGTTGTATTGGCTAGATTATGGATCTATCAAATATATATATATATGTATATATATATGCACGATCCACCTTTTGGAATGGTTGTAATCCTAGAGTAGAGCTGTCATTAAAAATATCAAGTCTACTTTGGAATAGTGATGTAAGAAATCTTGCATACTATCTCAAATTGCCCTTTACGAGCCTATGTTATTTTTTCTTGGGTGCATCATCATTATTGACCACATTGCTTTCCGAATAAGAGAGTAAGCCAATTCTACTTATTGATCTTTCCAATTTCATTTACTAATGAAATTAGATAGATTTTTTACCACATGCTCAGAAAGGCCAAAATTAGGGTGGTTAAAAACCCAACAAGCATTTGCCCAAGACAAATTGAATTAGTTGCTATTGATGGGTACCAGTACAAATACACCTCCAAGGATTGTGCAGTAAAGCTTTGGATTATGTGGCATGAGATCTTAAGATTTGAGGGCCACTCGCCATAATTTTTATTTTTGGTAAATGCCTCCAATGTGGGTGTTTCTCGAGAGTGGAGGTCATTGGGTGACTTGTAGTAATTACGACATGTAGCTAATCTTCCCAATGCCAACTCAAAAATTCACTTTTTCCAACAATATTCTAGGTCTTCTAGGTTTGATGTCCCCAGCTTAGTCCAAGGCGATAAAAAATTGCATGCCCTATGGTGCCTTGGGCTAGCATGTAACCGAATAGTGTGGTTTTGAGGGAAAGTCAAATCAAAATCACAAGTGGGTCTCCCCTTCTCGTCTTGTGACTCCCCTATCTACCCATCCCGTTCCATTCCTTGAGTGTGTCATTTCCCTCAAATTTATTGACTTACAATAACTGTAGGGGTTTTTTAATTGAATTTTAGACAAAAATCACTTAGTTCATAAGTAAAGACGGGTGTCTTTTTTGGGAAGAAAATTTTAGTTGAGGGGTTTTTTAAATACCCCTTGAATGCACATGATACATAGGTTTTATTTGCAAGGTGCTTAAAAAAATTGAGTATGCCCAGACCAAGTGAAAAAAGCATGCTAATGAACATAGCAAGAATCTCAAGTTCAATGGGTAAGCTTATGTGCATTTGCAGATACTTAAACATAGATATGCCTCCTTGAAAGGTAACATAAAAAGCAAGCTAGCTCAAATGTATTATGGTCTATCCAAGAGTATTGGAGGATAGAGAATATTAATATTTACAATGTGTTTTATGTAAGTGAAATGCTAGAACCATACTATTTTTTGTACATGTAGCTTTTCTTAAAGCTGCTGCTGCTAATGGATGTAAAACACATTCTCTACATTCTTGTGCCAAGTATGGAGGTCGGAGCCCTTCAAAATTTGGTCTACACACATATATGATCTCACATCACGTGCCTACAAAAAGAAAATAAATTGTGGCTGCCAAAAGAGCTTTGTGTAGGAAGGGATGTCTTTAATTCAAAGGAAATTTTGGTTTCTGCATAGTCAAAACCCACTTAATCAAAAGCACTCTGAGACTAATGATATGTGTGATTGCCTTGACAACAATACAACAAGAGAGAGGATTTTTCATAGGCAAAACCAAGGCACTCCTAGTTAGCCGGATGATCAACTAGCCTACCAATATGGGCTGACCCACAACCCTAGAGTCTTAGAGGAGACTGGTAGGATAGAGGAACTTTTGGTAAGATCATAGTACCACACCTTAGTGGGACTTTGTATCTAACTCTTGTATTGCACGTCCATAGCTTTGGATAGAAATATATTGTTTTGGTGGATTCTATATCTAGATTTTTCTACTATCTATTTCCTAATCTGAATATATGTGAAGCACATTAACTAAAGAAGCTTCTGATTCCACTCTCCACTGTGGTGTGTGAGCTCTTGGGATATTCTATAGTCTTTCACGGAGTGTACCCTCTGTTGGTTGATATCTAACATCAATGACAGTCCACATGGGGCTATCGAGCCCTCTTTTGGGGCATCCAGGAAACTATAAAGGCATATCCATGCACAACCCATCATTCCCTATTGTGGATCTACACATCCATTCATCAAATGCAAGTGTCCTCCCCAATGATTGGGCATGTGTTTTCCCATATGCCAACCATGCTTGCTTCCCATATGGAAGATCATATGAAACCCAAATTTCCCAATGAAATCTATGCTACCCCTCCTCGGAAAAGCCCTTGGCACCCGATCTTGATTTGTACTTATCAATGGAGCCATCTATCTTGACTTTGATTTGTACACCACCAAGTTAAGCACTTCCTATTTGAGGCTAGGGAGACTCACCAATAGAGTGTTCTATTGGTAACCTTCGATGAGTCAAGGGACCTGCCTAAGAGATGTTTTGATGAGGAGCTTAGTTCGAGAGATAGCTAGATTTAGTTTTAGAATTATGGGTGGATAATTTGGTGGAAGGGATTTATGTGAAGCACCTTAGGGACCTCTCTACATAGGTTTTTTGATGGAGTTAGAAAATTGTGTAGAGAGTGGGTGTGTTGAAACAAACTCTTGGTGTCAAAACCCTAGCTTATGATGGGGATGATTGAATGATCATTTGTTGTATGAAGATGGCCTCATCATTAGTGGAGCTCATGAGTTTGTGACTGAGTGGATGGACATATGGATGGTACCGCATCATCATAGATATCCTAGAATGTAAGTGGCTCAAGTTTCCAATACCACATTGGGGACTACTTTGAATTTGATTTGGCTAGAGATAGGGGATGGCCAGATGATTGTAGATAGGGATTCTTGTTGGGAGCCAAGGGCCATTAATTGGATCAACACTCATAACTCACCCACTAGAGACCTAGTTGAGTAGGAGATTGGAGCCATAGAAATCCTACTTCAAGTACAAGGGATGTGGTTGTTTGTAGGAGAAAAAGAGATCATGGGGATCATCACCCTTAGCTGTCTTCTAGGACAGCAAGGGGTATAGGAGTTAGAAAGAGCTTGGACCTTAGGATTGGCTGCACATCATGGTAGCAAGGAGGTCAAGTCTTCTATGCATTCACTACCTCACACATGGCTATCTTGAGAGTGCTCTCAACGGAAGCAAGAATGAAAGAGGGAGAGAGAGAAACAGAGAGCCACACAAGTTTTGGTCGATGCAGTACACCCTAATCTTCTTTTTCATCATTTATATATGTGTTTGAGTATTGTACATAACTGGGGTAAAGGCACAGTGACCTTTAACCCCCACAACCTCCCACTTAAAGGACAATGTGCCTTTAAGGAAGAACAACCAGTGAGCATACTATCCAATGCCCATCAATACATGACAATACTCAAACCGCTGACTAGATAGACTCTTCGTCAACATATCTGTAGGGTTATCATCTGTATGAACCTTGACAAGCTCTATGTGCTTGTCCTCAAGTACCTCCCTGATGAAATGGTACCTAACCTCAATGCGTTTGTTCTTTGCATGAAAGACCGGATTCCGTGCTAGCTGAATAGCACTCATGGAATCACTATGCAATGTTGGTACACCTATATAAATCCCCAAATCTCCCACTAGTTGATCAAGCCATATAGCCTCCTTGCAACCCTCTATGGCTACAACATACTCAGCCTCTATGGTAAACAAAGCAACGCACTTCTGTGCATGAGACATCCATGACACTACACCACCTGCAAAGGTAAACACATGACCAGAAGTGGATCTCCTACTATCCACATGCCCTGCATAGTCTGAATCTATGTACCCAAGTACACGCATGTCTCCTCTACCAAAGCAAATGCACATCTCCTTGGTACCCTTCATGTACCTCATGATACACTTAACTACCTCCCAATGCCTCTTTCCTGGATTAGCCATATACCGGCTAACAACTCCCACTGCAAATGCAATGTCTGGTCTAGTTGCTATCATAGCATACATAAGACTCCCAACCACTGATGCATAAGGAACCTTGGCCATCATGGCCCTCTCCTCATCTGATTTGGGACTATCTGTATGACTTAGTTTCACATATGGAGGCAATGGAGTACTCACTACCTTCCCCCTCTCCATATTGAAACGCTACAATACTTTTGTAACACACTCTTTTTGTGAAAGCCAAAGGAGCTTCCTACTCCAATCACACGTGATGCGCATACCAAGAATATGACCTGCAAGTCCCAAATCCTTCATATCAAAGGCCTCATGCAACTTGGCATTTAATGCATCTAGCTCATAAGTATTCTTGCTAGCCAATAGCATATCATCCACATATAGTGCCAAAATTATCAGGCTATTATCGTTAGCCCTTTTAGTGTAGAGGTAGTGATCAATTTCACTCCTTCTAAAACCCTGGGACAAAATGAAAGCATCAAACTTCTGATACCGTTCTCTAGGCGCTTGCTTAAGACCATAGAGACTCTTCTTCAGCTTGCAAACTAAATGCTCTTTGCCCTTTTCTTCAAAGCCTTCCGGCTGCACCATGTAAATTTCCTCATGCAAATCCCCATGCAAGAAAGCTGTCTTGACATCCATCTGCATAAGCTCCATATCCTCTCATACCACTAGTCCAAGCATGCATCTAAGTGTGGTCATGTTCACAACCGGAGAGAATATCTCATCAAAGTCCACACCCTTCTCTTGATTGAACCCTTTAGTGACCAAACGGGCCTTGTACCTAGGCACATCATCACCTTTGACCTTCATTTTGTAGACCCATTTACATGGCAATGCTTTCTTTCCATGTGGCAAAGAAAACAAGTCCCAAGTCTTATTCTTCATAAGTGAACTCATCTCTGATTGCATAGCATACTCCCACTTGCATTGATCCTCACGCATCATAGCCTCTTTGTAGCAAGAAGTCTCCCCGCAATCAGTAAGCATCACATAGTCTACCCCTGGAACAAACCTATTAGGTGGTCGAGACACTCTAGATGATCTTCTCAAGGGCATTTCAGCTTGCTGTCCCACCTGCATATCAGCCACATTTGGCTCATCATTTCCACCAATAGATGATCCATCATCTACCCTTGATTGTATACCTATGGGAGTACTTGGTGGTACCATTTCTTGCACATTTGGTGCATGGACAACTTGTTGTCTATCAACATATGCAGGTGGATTCACATCCTAGAAAGTGATTCTCCTCATTTCCACATCCCTCATGGGTGCCTCATGCATCTTCTTCTCATTGAAGACTACATCATGCCTGCGTATGATCTTCTTTGCTTTTGGATCCCAGAGACGATAGCCCATCTCTCCACTTTCACCATAACCCAGAAAGATGCATTTCCTAGACTTAGGATCTAGCTTCTTTCGAAGCTCTTTTGGCACATGTGCATATGCCTCACACCCAAATATATGCAAATGAGAGTAAGAGGGCTTCTTGCCACTCCATGCCTCTTTAGGAATACCACCATCCAAACTCTTACTAGGTGATCTATTGATCACATGCACTATAGTCTTCATTGCCTCAACCCAAAAACCACCAGAAAGACTTGAATTGGAAAGCATGCATTGCAACCTTTCTTGAATGGTATGATTCATCTTTTTTGCAACTGGATTTTGTTCTGGAGTATGAGGGGATGTGTGCTCCCTCTTAATCCCATGTGTATCACAGAAATGCAGAAAGTCATGAGAGAGATACTCTCTACCATTGTCAGTTCGTAGGCATTTAAGCATTCTACCTGACTGATTCTCAACCAAGGCTAGCCATTTCTGAAATACCTGGAACACATCACTCTTTTGAGCTATAGCATAAGCCCACACTTTCCTAGTTGCATCATCAATGAATGTCACATAGTATTCAGCCTCGCCTAATGACTGTGTGTAGGCATGGGACCACATACGTCTGAATGCACCAAATCAAGCTTTTCAAACTCTTTCTTTCCTCTTCTTTTATGGGCTGATTTAGTCTGCTTCCCATAGAGACAGTGCTCACAAAATTCAAAATCAGAGAAACTCAAATGCGGTACATAACCCAAACAGCATAAGGGTTTCATTCCATTCTGGCTCATGTGCCCCAACCTACAATGCCACAAAGAAGTGCTTGGCTGCTCAATTATTGCAACAACATGATCAAATACCCCTGATACATGTAAGGGATACAAAGTCCCACACTTGGCACCTCTGGCCAAAAGCATAGAGCCCTTCTAAATTTTCCAACTCTGAAAGCTAAAAGTGGTGTGAAAACTAGCATCATCTAGCTGACCCACTGAAATAACACTCTTGGTTAACTTAGGCACATGTCTCACATGTTTCAAAATAAATGCAGACCCATTTGCAAAAGAAAACTTTATGTCACCTGCTCCCACTATGTCACATGCATAGTCATTTCTCGGGGGGGTCACTCATCATATGTAACCCTATCACGTGAGTTCAACAGAAGGATATTTTTTATTTCTAAAATTTACAGAAATAAATATACATAAGGGACTATTTAAAATAGTTTTGGAAAAAATTTACAGATTTGTATAGAAAAGGGGTACATTTTATTAATGAAAAAATTTACAGATAAGGGATTTTAAATATAGGCCTTGAACGCACGTGATATAGAGGGTTTATACATAGTGACCCCCCTGAGAGTCATTTCCAAGATGCACACAACCTGTCTTTCCACTGTCATAAGTGGAGAACCATTCTTAATGGGGAGTAACATGGAATGAAGCACCAGAATCCAAAATCCAATCCTGGGAATATGCATCATCTGAAGTGATAAGCAACTCTATAGATAAACTAGACATGAAGAGAACGTCATTGTCACTATCATGTGTGACTACATTGATCTCCTCGATCTTCACTTTTCCTTTGTCCTCCCTTGGACTCTCTTTCTTTTGATTTGCACCCCCATTTGCATTCTTTTTCTTATCCTTTTGCTCTCTTTTCAGCTTTAGCAATCCTTTTTCATATGGCCCTTCTTGCCACAGTGGTAACACTCAATGTTCCGTGCCCTAGATTTGCTACGAGACTTCCCTCTTTCTTGGGACTTCCCCCTGAACTGTGATTTACCCCTTTCCACATTTAAGGCTGCATCCTGCTTGTTGTGGTCCATAGACTTTCGTCTAATCTCCTCGGCCAACAAGCTACCCACAACATCATCAAATTTTAGTACTCCACTAGATGTAGAGTTACTGATAGCTGTACGGAAGGTATCCCATGAGGATGGCAATGAACATAAGAGAAATATTGCCTTAGTATCTGCATCAAAATTCATCTTCTGAGCCTGAAGCTGACTGAAAATAATATTGAATTCATTCAAGTAAGAAGCAATGGAACCCCTTCCTTCATTTGCAGTTGAAACAACCTCTTCATGAGGTAAACTTTATTAGAGGCAGTTTCCTTCTCATAAGTGGCACACAATATCTTCCACAAATCTTCCGTAGTCTGCTCATTTACTACTGTGAAATAAACTGACTCTGCAAGATGAAGTCTAATAGTAGACTTTGCTAATGCATCCAACTCATTCCAATCATCCTCAGACATATCTGCAGACATATCTGCCATTTGCTTCTTTTGAATAAGCACATCCCTTATCTGTTCTTTCCACAAAGAAAAGTTTGTCCCATCAAACTTTTTAATGCTGAAAAACTCCTTTTCAGACATGGAAGAGGATGCCATGATGCAAATAAAGCAAAATCCCAAATGCTAGTGCCTGTAAGAGAACATCACACCAAATACTAGGTGCACCCAAATGTATATGCCACAATAGACTGAAATATCACCAAAACTCAAAGCTCAAAGCATCAAAAGATGCAGCTGACTCATGTGCATGTACTATGCATCCATATGAGCAAATCTGGCCCAAAAGAAAATGCCAACTGCAATGGCAATCCAAAATGCCAATAAGTGCCAAATGGCTCAACCATAAACACCATCCATTGGCATATGCATCAATAATATCTCATCCAAGAGAGCATAGCACTATCAGTGCATCACCTGCAATGTGTCCAAGAGAGCATAGCACTATTAGTGCATCACCTGCAATGTGTCACTAGCACTATCAGTGCATCACCTGCAAAGCGTTGGATGGACAAAAGTAGGAGAGCCCAATCCGCCTTCACAGCCACCCTCATCCATGTTTAAAACACCCAAACAACACAATCACAAGGAAAAAACTTTCATTCAACATCCTTCTCTCTACACATACCTTCTGATACAACTCACACTCTAGCCACATTTTCTCCAGAAGCCAAACAACCTCAAACAAAAACCCAGTGGATCACACAGCCCAACACAAGCTCTTACAAACTGAGCTCAAGCTCACAAGGCATTCAGATTCATACTGCATCCAAAGTACCTCCTTCTCAATTACCAAGCTCATAGCTTCATATCGTCTCAACACTCCTTCAGCAGCAGAAAACAATTCACAGCTATGCCTCAAATTTTACTAAGCAATAGTTCATCACCAGCCATGCACTACGTCCTTACACGCCATGCATGAAACTCTCGGGGGGGTCACTCATCATATGTAACCCTATCACGTGAGTTCAACTGAAGGACATTTTTAATATCTAAATTTTACAACAGTTAATTTACATAAGGGAGTATTTAAAACAATTTTGGGAAAAATTTACAGATTTGTATAGAAAAAGGGTACATTTTATTAATGAAAAATTTACAGATAAGGGATTTTAGAAATAGGTCTTGAACGCACGTGATATAGAGGGTTTGTACATAGTGACCCCCCCGAGATGAAACTATACACTAACATGGTCTCTTTATCGAAAGCCCGCCACCCACCAACTCCCATTGATATTCTTATATGTGAGTTTAGCCAAGCTCACGTGATGCAACTCACCATCTCTGTAGTTCTATTAGCTAAGGTCTCTACAACTACAACTGAACACTCGCCTCCTACGGCCTTTAAGCTAATGTGTGCTTTTAACTAACCAGCCTGCACTCTTTCTCTGCACCACCCTCGTTATTCCTCTCCTCTTCATGCTATGATAGCCCCTCACGGCTTCTCCTACTCCAACTCTCGTATTTTGATCAAGATGCTCCAGCACCATAGTTTCTCTTGAGGACTTGCCGCACACGTCATCTTCCTTCGAAGGCACCCTAGCCCACACACAGTCGTCTATCAAGCTGTCTCCAACCAGCACCTCCCAGCAAAAGCCATGGCCTCTCCTCCATGATAGTAGCTGCTCACAGAGCTCCAATCTCCTATAGAGATGCCATCCTTGTCCCCCTAACTTGTAGAGCATCCCATCCTGCAAAGATAGCCAGTAGCGCGACTTCTCCCATCATCATGGGGCTCCTGTACCCCCATCGTTTGAGATCCTCCTCCTCACATAGTAGCGACGCAACTACTGCAAAGTTCTTTACATATGTCAATCGTTCTCTCCAGGCTGCATCATGGTGACCACCGAACCCCAGAAGCTCCCCAAAGCAACAATCAATCTCTGACTCCCATCCTTTTGCTAACACTCATCTTTGCGATCCCCGAGCTTCAAAAGCTCTCCTCTTCAACAGAGCTACCGCCTTCTTGTCGCTCACAGAGGTCTCCTCCTCTATCTCCCTACCAACCCGGCAAATTCTACCCCCAGTGCTCTCCCTGTCGTCTGAGATCCTCCGGGTGTCCATCACCCTTCACGAACTCACAGGCTCCCTCCTATAGTCGTAGCAACCCCCTCGATAAGCAGTAGCTCCTCCTCAGCTCACGCATCCTCCCTTCCACACGAGCCTCTCTTGCTCACCTAACATGCTTCTTGTCAAGACCTTCAGTCGCTCACGGTTCTCTCACCACCCCTACGAGCCTCTATCGTCTAAGGTCCTCCTTTCTAGTTATCGAAGGAACTCCTTCTGTGTGCTCCCATGACAGCTGCTTGCCATCTCTTATCGAGTCGCATCGAATCCTCTTCCCTCCAGAAGCAACCATGGACCTCCCCTTTCAGCAACTATCACGTAGCATGCCAGCTCATCATCGAGAAGCTTGCTCTTCCTTATCACGTAGCCACCTGCATGCATGCTTTTTTGATTATAGCCCGTCACCTTTTACTTTTTCACCACTCTCCCACTCTTTCCTTCAAACCATACCAAGGCAATTAGTGCCTATACTCCTACCTTAGGCACCAATGCACATAACCTGCTAACCAGCATGTAATGCTCAGTTCCCCACAGACTATCACACAACCATGAAGCCAATCCTGACACACTGGAAGCAAGGCATTCTCAACAAAAAACTCGTGCTTTCATGCACATATGGCATTGGACAACCATGAAGAGTACATGTCATCCCACAACAGACCCCGTCACACTGCTCTGGATTGCCTGCAAGCAACCACACTCTGCACTTCATTATCTCCTAGAGTCCCTGTAGCAGTGTCTTCCATCTCAAGACAATATATCATCAGTGTGGAGTCCTTCACGAGAGTATCCATAGCTCATTTCCACAACCAACTAGCTATGTACATAGCTATGCACTCACCCAGCAACATGCAACAAGTGAAAAATATTTTTCCATTTTTATCCACACATCTCTAGCAACCCCTACTCTTCTGTTGTGACATTCATGTCCAGCAACTAAAGAAAAACATCAGCAAACCACCTGGATAAAAAACAAAGCAAGCTTGTACTCTATGCCTCTGCATTCCTCCGGGATCAAAAGGATAATTTTGAACCCTCCATTGCTAGATATGCATAATCCACCATCCCCCTGGATCAAAAGGAATCAACAACACACCAATTTGATGTAGCCACACGCTCCTTCCATATAAGTCTCCAGGATCCCATAACTTATCCTGCCAAGATATTACACAACTCCACTGGCTATCAGCCATCATATTTATATTATGAGTCTTGCTACATCTTTTGAGGTCACAACCTCACACATAAATCTCACGGGCACTACCAGCTCATAATCTGTGATTAGGGACTTCTCAACATACCCTATTGCCTCTACCTTGAAAGTTGCAAAACTCAACCCATCACATGAATTATCAAGATCACCCAGGAGCAAAATGACATCCTTCCCATCTGTAGAATGCTCAAACATATCAGCACACTCTTTCTTGTCATTGCCAACCACACATGCAAAATCCATGAGGGTATCATCAAGTAAGGCATCTAGCTGATCATCAACCACACTATCACTGCCATCCTTCTCAACATGCATACTGGTGTTTTCATTCTCTTCTAAAGAGATCAATGCTAACATATCATCCAGTGCATCATCAAGAACACAATTCAGCTCATCCTTTGAATCATCATCATCCTGTAAACACTGAATCTTAATCTCATCATACTCATCACAGTTTGCATGCACACAATCAACACTTGCTGGTCCCATCCAAACTAAGTGTTTTAACTTCAGGTCTATTACTTTTTTAGTAATAGCCACATCAGCTTCATCACTCTCAAACATGATTGAGCTCTCATCTTCACTACTAGTTTCACACCTCTCTTCCTCATTTGCTGAACCTGAAATCTCAGCTTCTTCGGTATGCACAATCACAGTGTCAACTACAAAATGGTTGCATTCAGCCATCATATGCACATCATCACCACACAACGCTACTGGAGCATGATCATCATCTACACACACAGACTTATCCTTAGCTGCCTTTAATGGGCTTTCAAACTTTCTGCCATCTATGGTAGCAACCCCTTCTCTCAGGCTCTCTTCTACCACCTCGCACAGACCTAGCTGAGCAACACCCTTCTCCATAGCAACTGACAAGCCTCCATTCATAAGTGTAATGATTTCTAGCTCCCTTTCATCATCAACTCTATATGCATCCGGTTCCTTCAACAGTGAAGATAATTGACTCTCTTCCTCTGTCTCACTCAAAAAATCTATCTCTTCATCTGTGACTGTCTCCTCAGGTTCCTCTTCCAATTCAAGTCTGCAGCTCATCACATAATCTGGTACTCTCCTTGCACCAGCTGAACTTCCTTCTCCTCCATCCATAGCCTCTCCCCTGTTATTTTGACCTCTACTTCTTCCTGCAGTCTCCATCCAATGAGTGTTTTCATCAGCTCCACAGCTTCATGCAATTCCTTTCTCAGGGAATCATCCTGCACAGGAACAGACACTGGCTCTCTCTCTACATATGCCTTAATCATTTCTGGCCTGTTGACCAGGGTTTTAGGCTCCTCTTGCATGCCAAGCTGCCTCAGTTTCTTAACTTTCCATTCTTTCTCTCTAGCCACTCTGACTGCATCCTCAAAACTATCAATATTCCTCAGCTCCACCTTCAAACGGAGTGAAGGCTCCAGACCAACCACAAACCGATCTCTCTTTATCATTTGCGGGGGTACTTTAGGAATCAAAGCCTCACACCATAGACTCCACAGTCTACCAAACTCTATCAGATACTAATCCACATCTTGACTATCCTTTTGCTGAATTTTGCACAACTCCTTCCATACTTCATTAGGGCTCCTGCATTGTGCAAACCGTGCAAGAAAAGCTGCTCTCACCACTGTATACTCTGGATTTTGTTGCTGAGGATGAGCAGTCCTGAAGGCAGCAACTTGAGCCTGCAACCATGCTTTTGCATCTCCCTGCAACAATAATTCATGATCTGAAACAAAATCTGAGGGGTTAACTTATCCTTCATAAGTGCTGTAAATTCCATCTTTTCCAAGAATCTCACTGCATTCTCATATGGCATCCCCCAAAACTCTGGAAAGTCCTCTGCCATCCTCAAAATCTTTCAACTGTCACACACCCTGGCTTTCTCAACACAACAAAACTGGAGGGCAATGAAACAAATACACTACTGAAGAAGCTCACTCTGCATCCGAAGAGCATTCTTTTTCCTGCGGGCAAGCACTTTCAAAGCTCTCTGCACTCTAGCTCGAAGTCGGATCACACGTAGCTGGACTTCAATGCATCTGTCCTTCCTATGACCACATTCTCCACACCACTCACAGTGTATCACTCTCATGTGTGGATTTCTCCCCATTGCTTGTAACACGTCTCAAAACACCTGCTCCTTTAGTCTTGTAAACTGAAGTGAACTTCCTCCGTGGAGGCACCAAAATGTGGATGGACAAAAGCAGTAGAGCCCAATCTGCCTTCACAGCCACCCTCATCCACGTTTAAAACACCCGAACAACACAATCACAAGGAAAAAACTTTCATTCAACATCCTTCTCTCTACACATACCTTCTGATACAACTCACACTTTGGCCACATTTTCTCCAGAAGCCAGACAACCTCAAACAAAAACCCAGTGGATCACACAACCCAACACTAGCTCTTACCAACTGAGCTCAAGCTCACAAGGCATTCAAATTCATACTGCATCCAAAGTACCTCCTTCTCAATCACCAAGCTCATAGCTTCATATCATCTCAACACTCCTTCAGCCAACAGAAAACAATTCATAGCTATGCCTCAAATTTTACTAAGCAATAGTTCATCACCAACCATGCACTACGTCCTTACATGCCATGCATGAAACTATACACTAACATGGTCTCTTTGTCGAAAACCTGCCACCCACCAACTCCCATTGATATTCTTATATGTGAGTTTAGCCAAGCTCACGTGATGCAACTCACCATCTCTGTAGTTCCATTAGCGAAGGTCTCTACGACTACAACTGAACACCCGCCTCCTATGGCCTTTAAGCTAATGTGTGCTTTTAAGTTGTATGACGACTAACTAGCCCGCACTCTTTCTCTGCACCACCCCCGTTATTCCTCACCTCTTCATGCTATGATAGCCCCTCACGGCTTCTCCTACTCCCACTCTCATATTTTGATCAAGATGCTCCAGCACCATAGTTTCTCTTGAGGACTTGCCGCACACGTCATCTTCCTTCGAAGGCACCCTAGCCCACACACAGTCGTCTGTCAAGCTATCTCCAACCAGCACCTCCCAACAAAAGCCACGGCCTCTCCTCCACGATAGTAGCTACTCACAGAGCTCCAATCTCCTATAGAGAGGCCACCCTTGTCCCCCTAACTTGTAGAGCATCCCATCCTGTGAAGATAGCTAGTAGCACGGCTTCTCCCATCATCATGGGGCTCTTGTACCCCCGTCGTCTGAGATCCTCCTCCTCACACAGTAGCGACGCCACTGCTGCAAAGTTCTTTACATGCGTCAATCGTTCTCTCAAGGCTGCATCATGGCGACACTGAACCCCAGAAGCTCCCCAAAGCAACAGTCAATCTCCGACTCCCATCCTTCTACTAACACTCATCTTTGCGATCCCCGAGCTTCAGAAGCTCTCCTCTTCAACAGAGCTGCCGCCTTCTTGTCGCTCATAGAGGTCTCCTCCTCTATCTCCCTACCAACCCGTTGACTTCTACCCCCGGTGATCTCCCTGTCGTCTGAGATCCTCCGGGTGTCCACCACCCTTCACGAACTCACAGGCTCCCTCCTGTAGTCGTTCCAACCCCCTCGACAAGCAGCAGCTCCTCCTCAGCTCATGCGTCCTCCCTTCCACATGAGCCTCTCTTGCTCACCTAACATGCTTCTTCTCAAGACCTTCAGTCGCTCACGGTTCTCTCACCACCCCTATGAGCCTCTATCGTCTAAGGTCCTCCTTTCTACTTATCGAAGGAACTCCTTCTTCTGTGTGCTCCCACGACAGTTGCTTGCCATCTCTAATCGAGTCGCATCGAATCCTCTTCCCTCCAGAAGCAATCATGGACCTCCCCTTTCAGCAACTATCACGTAGCATGCCAGCTCGTCGTCGAGAAGCTTGCTCTTCCTCATCACGTAGCCACCTGCATGCATTCTTTTTTGATTATAGCCACATCACCTTTTACTTTCTCACCACTCTCCCACTCTTTCCTTCAAACTATACCAAGGCAATTAGTGCCTATACTCCTACCTTAGGCACCAATGCACATAACCTGCTAACCAGCATGTAATGCTTAGTTCCCCACAGACTATCACACAACCATGAAGCCAATCCTGACACACTGGAAGCAAGGCATTTTCAACAAAAAACTCATGCTTTCATGCACATATGGCATTGGACAACCATGAAGAGTACATGTCATCCCACAACAAACCCCGTCACACTGCTCTGGATTGCCTACAGCAACCACACTGCACTTCATTATCTCCTAGAGTCCCTGTAGCAGTGTCTTCCATCTCAAGACAATATATCATCAGTGTGGAGTCCTTCACGAGAGTATCCATAGATCATTTCCACAACCAACTAGCTATGTACATAGCTATGCACTCACCCAGCAACATGCAACAAGTGAAAAATATTTTTCCATTTTTATCCACACAGCATCCATAAAAAATAGCATCCCACAAGGAATCTGGGCCTATAAGCGCATCTAATAAGGATCGCAATGCATCCAAATGGCCTATAAATTATCCACTGCAACCCAATGCACACCACAAATGAGCGCACATGGCTCAAACTGCAACCAGACTAATCTGCATAAGGTATGCTCAAGAAATCATGGTCACCATTGCATCTATATATACCCTAGACCGCTATATAGAACTACAACCAGACTGATCTGCATAAGGTATGCTCAAGAAATCATGGTCGCCATTGCATCATGATCTGCATATATACCCTAGACTGCTACTGAAAATAGAATCTAAGATGCCTCAAAACATGGGCGCCATTGCATAATTAGACTCAGCAAGAAAATCTGCAAATATCTCTCTTCTACCGAAACTCCAAAATCCTAACCGATGAGTGAGAAATGGGAGTCAACACTTATCCACTGCCATGTGGCATAAATCTAAGGTTTCAAAACCTTAGAATGAAAAATGCATAACAGAGAGACAAAATCAAATACACAGAGATCTATAACTCTGAAAATTCACTATTGAATCGCATAAGAACTGACAGGTAGGGGTTTTTGGGCATTGAAACGCAATGGGAGAGACGGTTTTGGAAACCGTGTTCTCAATCACTAGGTCCAACACATGGATTGAAAAACGTTTTTGAAAATAGAGCTATTTGTTAACTCCACCGGAGTGTGAATGATGAGCAACATAGAAGTTTTAGGACCTCCTGAGTCCACTGGAACTGACAGATCTACAAATGGTTGCTCCAAACTTGAGTTCCAACACCAAGGCAGAAAAACGTAGAAACTGACACAGTGAATCAAAAATCCAATGAAATGATCCCAGATTCAAGAATGAAGGTGTCTCCAAGCTCTTGAAGTGAAGTGAATACCAAAAGCAAGCAATAGTTGCCTCTACAAGTCAATACGGAGTCTCTGTCATCGAACAGAATAAGGAAAAGCTCAAAAAACGACTTTTTTCTTTGAAAACACTTAATAGGCTCTCAAAACCACTTCGCAAAACCAAAGTGACTTTTCCAAAGGTTCCTCCAAGGTCTCTACACACTCAGATGTAAGTAAAGTCACCCACAAAGCTTCCCACAGAGCTTCTCCTTCCTCCCACAGAGCTGCTGAGCTTCAAGCATTCACGCACGCTCAGCTGCATCACCAGGGCTCTGATACCAGTTGAGAGCGCTCTCAACGGAAGTAAGAACGGAAGAGGGAGAGAGAGAAACAAAGAGCCACACAAGTTTTGGTGGGTGTAGAACACCGTAATCTTCTTTTTCATTCATTTATATATGTGTTTGAGTATTGTACATAATCGGGGTAAAGGCATAGTGACCTTTAACCCCCACATATTTGAGAGGGATAAGAGGTGTATTTACAAAAATGGCAACAAAACCAACTCAAGCTCCATGGGAGCATGCAATTAAGTGTTCTAGAAAAGCATGTAGGTAGTAGTAGTAGCATATGTTGGCAGTATAAGGGTCCACAATTTGGGTGGCACACTAGACTTGTCTTTTGGGTTGTGTCGATCTCTTGGACATAAATATTAATATTCTTGGTTTTACATCTCTCATGAGCATTGTCGATTTACTTGCTTGCACATATATGCTAAGTACACATAAGAAGTTTTGATTTCTCTATTAACACCCCTCTATGTGAGCTCTTAGTCTCTATAAGTCTTTCCAATATAGGTACCATGTTTAACATCATTTAACTAGTGATTCTACCATACCTTTGGCCAAACAAATGGCAAGGACAATTCTTGACATTTTGTGGGTAGGTGCACATAAAAATAGCAATTCCACAAAGACCCCCTATCTTCAAACTTAGTGACTTGTGAGAGTTTCTTGTAAGAGTTAGGAGTCCTGTGAATTAATAATAGTGAAGGTGAACTCTTTGACCATGCAATGTTGAATTGGCTGAGTGTATCCTTGAATTTTAGGTCAATGTGGCTCAGGTTGAATTAGAGCATCCTACTAGAGAACATGAAGAGAGTAAGGGCGCATCCGAAATTAGAGTATCATACAAAATAACATGAAGAGAGTAAGGGAGCATTTGGTGTGGTTAAAGAAGTTGGACCAAGTACTCTTTCATACCCCTTGACTAGTTTAGAACCACCTACCACACACTTTCATTTATGAAGGAAGATGAGTGTTACAAAATGGACTAAGAGGATTCTTTCACTATCAAGAGATTGAACATATCAAGATATTTCATCCTCAAATGAAAACTGCTTTTGCTTGTGAAAAAAGAGATACTATCCAGCTATCACATCCTTGATCCCCAAATCCTCCCAATCCAATGGTTATTACTAAAGAAACATGGCTCACAAAAAAGTCTAAACCTTAACTTCACACTAAATTGCATATGATTAGAAAAATACACAACCTTTAGGAATACACAAACTTGCTAATGGTTAGGGATATACACAACCTTTACAAATTATTGAAAGACATGTATACTTGCACAAACTTCTCCCATCACCAACAGATAACACAAACTCTTCTAATATTAAATCAGTACCCAAGAGCAGCTCCTTTTCAAGGTGGTTATTAGAAATTGGGACATTTTCTCTGAAATAACCATGATATGTTCAAAGTATCTAGGAACAAGTTTGAAAATAGGTGCATCATTGATATGTTTGTCCACTTGATCAAGAAAATTATGCAAAGGCAGGCAAACCCATTATGGAAGAACTTACCCGAAACCCAACTAAACCAATGGTCCCGAATAAACAGCACCAAAAACATGATGAAAGGACACAAATCTATCCAATATGCTTGGCATAGCATAAGAAAGGGTTGCAAAGATAGAAAAGCTTGAGGGTATTACCTTGGAAAGAAATTATTCAGAAATAGGTCAGTAATGTAAGGGATCTTCCCTTTACACCAACGATGGACTATGCATTTGAGGATGAAAAGAAGGCACCCAAATGTTTCTTGGATAGATTATTTGAGAAAACACCACCTAGCCAAGAGGATACCGAGCTTCCTTTTTCATGCACCACCCAAGCTATTGACCCCTACCCCATGGTGGTGGGAACTCGAAAGTACCGAGAAAGTATTTATACTATTAGCCGGAAAAGAAATCAAGACAAGAGGCTAGAGGATAGGTATGGCGACTCTCGAGGGCCATAGAGGAATAGGGAACGTGAGGGGAGAAGCATTATCCTGGGTGGGGAAAAGGGATTAAGAGGGGAGGGAAAGAAGAGGGAGACTATGGCACAAGGGGAGAGGGAGAGGGAAAGAGGAGTATGTACATGGGTGGAGGAGGAATGTAGAGATGGAGACATAAAGGGAAGAGGGTGACCATGCTTTATTTAAAAGTAAGGATGAGGGGAAATATCAAAGTACTAGCTCGGAGGCTTTACAAGAATGAGAGTGTGCCATCAAGGAATAGCCCCCTCATTTTATAGCCAAGAGAGAGGGTCTCTCCTAATAAATGCATCCTCCCATATGCATGGTGTTGTGAAAGAGTCTCCCATGTGGGCTAGGTGGTTACACACTCTCAATTGTGTGCGATAATGCTTGGCCACATTTTTCCACATACATCAACTCCCATATCCCATGTCTATGATACTACCATGGTCTCTTCCCAATTTTATAATACATTCAAACATCTAGGAGGACAAGTGTAGGGTTGGCACAAGGAATCTTGCCACCTCATCCTACTTTCCCCATTATTCAACTTGCACTCTTGGACCTTCTACATCTCCCCCACATGGGCCTATCCTATATGGAGGGAATAACCGAATATAATATCCATCTCCACCTATTTTATATTACTTCTCCCATGGACATATCTCACTAAATGTAGGCATGGGACCAACTAGGTGGAGGGATGGCACATGGGGGAGCCATGCCACCTTAACATTTTATAATATTACTACCATGGATTATGTACAACACACCTTATGGGTCCTCTTATGTGGAAGGGTGGCACATGGTCATGCCTTGCCACCTCAACCCTAGGCCCTATGCACACCATATTTTATTATACTATTGCCACACATACAAGCAGACAAACATATTTATGCCTTTTTCATCGGTCAAATTTTTCCATAACAGTTTTCCCCCCCAGGAAGGGAATGCATAGCATTTCATGCCTGGTTTAAAAACACAAGGAAAAGCTTGAGATCCCTTTTGTTGAACACCTTCCTCTCATGTGGTTTCTGGAAATGACCTTGGACTCAACAGATCCAAGAATCTATGTTCATTTACCGTTATACTTTCCTCGATCAAAAACAATCTGTGGTGTCACTGCCATCTCCTCATGCCCAAGATTAAATACAAACCAGTTACTACTCAAAAGGGCCACAAAACCTGGATGCTGCATTAAAGCACATAGGAGCGGGTCACTCCCCCCAGTTTGGGATGGAAGGAACTCCAAAACATACTCCCCCCATATGGAGGGAAATCTATCATTTGATAGAAAACACCATCCCACATTGACTCTTGCAAGAATAGTTTGGAGCTCCTTTCCAAATTAATCATGGGATCATACCTTGTGAAATCATCAAGAGATACCATCAAGACCTTTTCAACATGCATCACATCCATCAACTTCTTGGCTTCAACTTCATCCTTACTGCTCAACACTTCATCTAACACCATGACTTTCTCATCAATAAGCTCAGCCCATAGTTGGTTACATTGTTCTTCAATATCCATCAAAGCATCTTCTGAGCACATTTCAAACATCTCTACCATGCTATCACCACATATACTCACATCAGGTTCCAAGAGACTCACAACATCAAGGGGAGAAGAAGGGGTGAGTATTTCACCGTTGTCAGCCCCTGCTGTCAAGACTTCGAGCTCATTGATGCTTTTATCATCGAACAGTCCATCAAGACCCTCAAATTCTTTATCATAAGAAAAATTCAAAGGAGGAGAAAGAGAACCTTAAGGATTCAATGCAATCTGGTAGGGTATGTGAAGTCCATATGGCTCATTATCATCTGCGGATTCACTACAGCTTTCAGAGGGAATTGATTCACTATCATTGCCACATTCAATCTCATCATTATCTGACCCCCCAGTAACTGATCTGGAAGTCTCCATGAGATGCACTTGAGGAACATTTGGACACTCTGAGCAGTAGTGCCCCTTTTGATTGCAACCATGACAAACCAACTGGGACTGATCATGTGGAGCAGGAGTAGCCTTACTTTTTAAGTCCATCAATTCAATGCGGAGTTCATCAATAATCTTCACAATATATCGAGTTGGAGGTACACCAATAGGGGTAGGGGATACATATTGCAGAGGAGGGGGAGAAGATGGGGAAGGAAGAGGTTTTGCTAAGATGGATCCACCATGAGACACCTTGGCTGTCATTGCAAAAGGGAAAGGAGGAATGATGACTAAATCACTATACATTCTATCAAACTTCACTGCAATTTCCTTTTCATGCTCCATGGTCTTCAGGTCCTCCCACTTTAACTTGAGACAAAACCCATCAGCTGAACTAGACACCATATGGCTCAACACATACTGAGTCATTCTGGCAACAAACCCCTCATTATCTAGATGCATAGCTACTAGGCAATCCAAGAGCCCAGCCGCTTTTGATCCACATATTGATGCACTGTCTCTCCTTCTTCTTTCCTCAACCTCGCTATCACTAGATGAACATTCTTGGGCTCCTCTTCTTTGCCGAAATACTCGACCAATGCTACAATCAAACGGGGCTAGCTTTCTTGAACTTCATCAGTCTGCCTCTTGTACCACACCTTGGCAAAATCATCTAAGAATGTGGGAAGAACCAACAACCATCTATCTTTAGTAAGAAAGTTGAGAGAAACACAACAGCGCTTAAAGGCCACAAGATACTCACTTGGATTTTCTTCAACCCGTTTTCTTCAACCCGTCCATAGAACACAAGAATGTCTACCACAAAAGCACACATAGGTAGGGTAGGGTGTGATTGGTGTACTGTGAAATACTGTACAGGAAGAATCTTCAGCATAGAATAACTCATAGAAAATCTTGAAAGGACCAATCGTTATTGGTCGAGGCATGATATTGCATCCATCTTTACAAGCGAGGGTTAGAGACACGGCGCTGCATCAGGTTGTTCATCAAGGCAAACAAGAATGCCATCACAAATGTCAACAGTTGGAGAGCTTGCACATCACCTTCAACTTCTTCCAGTTCTTGTAATCGCCATGCTATTTCTTTAAGGGGTGTGTGGTCTGGCATCCTTCTTTTGAGCAATGTCCTTGAGAACCTTCCTGATGATCTTTCGAAGTCGGTAAACTCGTATCAAATATGCCCAACACTTAGTTTCATGATGACCATAATCTTTGCATTCCTTACAAATGATCACCCTCCTTTGTGGCTTGCGGCTTTGTTGGGGTGGCTCTTCCAATCGCGTCATCATGATTGAAGTACAAGCTTCACATGCCAAGAAATCAGCAACTAGATTTTGAGCTCGAGGGATATGCTGAATTTTTACCTCTTCAAATTGGTTGCAAAGTTCCAATGCTTGTTGATGTCGTGGAACCAAGCCTTTGCTCCATACCTTCCATCTTCCACTAACTTGTTCACACTCTAGTTGAGAATCTCCTTGCACCTCAAGTTGCTTGACGTGATGTTCTTGTGCATTTTGTAGCCCAAAAATGAGTACCGAGTACTCAACTTGGTTGCATGTACTTGCAAGTGCAGACTTGCTATAACAATACTCCTCACCACCCAATGAAGTGAGCTTCACACCCATGCCAGTAGCCTTGGTCGAAGGTTTGTAAGCTCCATCAAATTGAAGGATCCAAGATGTCATCACATCAAGACTAAAATTCGGACATCCCAGGTTTCTCGGTAGTCCAAGATAGGTAGAAATAGAGGGTGGGGAGAATTCAATACTTGAGCCAAACATTCTATACCAAATAAACTTGCAATCTTTTGTTGATAGATTATCTTTAGACCAAAAAGAATTACAACTTGAAGCTCAAAATGAGGCACAAAGGGTTGTTAGGTATAAAGGGATTCCTTGGTCGAAACATTACCAACCATAGCCAAGCCCTAGAAACCTTTGTAGTGAGATTGAGAATAAACCATTCAAGATGAGCTTATCCACAGGAATTAATAAGAAGATGTGCCAAATCTCCCCCCAAGCTTGGGGATCATCCCACTCTCCAAAGAAGGACACTCTTTTAATTACCTCCAAAGTAGCAAGTAGCTCGATCACCGCACAATGAGTAGAATTGAAATCAAAATCCTCCCAGCGTATCACTAGTTCTTCACCTTGAATTATCTATGGTGTATCATCCCACCCATCGTCTCCTTGAGCAATGCATTGTACAATCAGTTATTGAAGATCAACATGAAGATCCAGAAAGAGATCTTTCCCATTGGTAGCCCTAAGGCTCGGAGGGCCAGGCACCAAATCCTTAAACTCATCGAGAAGTGACATAAATATCCACCCTCCTCATGTGGCATGCATTCGTGAAGTGAACTTAAAAAAGTTCAAAATCTACAATCTAGTAGGAGATATGAGTAGAGCACAGGAAGTGAAGTACTTTTGCTTTTTACAACACGTGAAAACTCCCTACGGTTAGAGAGTTATGGTTCCTGAGATTTCAATATATAAGCAAAAATCATAACATTTTCATCACTTCTTATCTGTTGGCCCAATTATAAGTCTCCCTTTTGTGAAGGGGGAGGTCTTGGGTTCAAATCCCACTCTTTAATAAAAAGAGAGGAGAGGAGAGGAGAAGGAGAAGAGAAAGAGAGGGAGAAGAGAAGAGGGGGGGCGCGGGATCTGTTACAGTTTTGCAAGAGCCCAAAAAAACTGTTTGCAACCAGAAGACGTAGGAGCCCAGAAAGCCATCGCGACCTATTCGCGATGCACGTCGGTGTGCACGGTAGACACGCAGATGCACGCGCAAGAATTCAGAGGGGGGGCGCGGGATCTGTTACAGTTTTGCAAGAGCCCAAAAAAACTGTTCGCGACCAGAAGATGCAGGAGCCCAGAAAGCCATCGCGACCTATTCGCGATGCACGTGGGTGTGCACGGTAGACACGCAGATGCATGCGCAAGAATTCAGAGGGAGCATGGATGTTTTACAGAAGCAAGGAGGTTTTGCAGCCGTAGAGACAGGGAAGGCACACAGTTTGAAAGTGCAAAAGTAAAGAATTGCACACAAAAGAGGCTGCAAAGCCGCACCCAGTCATAGGAGTAACATATTTTAAACCACTAGCATGGAGATTTTAATCCTAGTAGGCACACCATTTATGTTAGGTGGAAAAGAAATCAAGAGAAGAGGCTAGAGGATAGGTATGGCGATGCTTGAGGGCCATAGAGGAATAGGGAATGTGAGGGGAGAAGCGTTAACCTGAGTGGGGAAAAGGGATTAAGAGGGGAGGGAAAGAAGAGGGAGACTATGGCACAAGGGGAGAGGGAGAGGGAAAGAGGAGTATGTACATGGGTGGAGGAGGAATGTAGATATAGGGACATCAAGGAAAGAGGGTCATGCTTTATTTGAAAGTAAGGATGAGGGGAAATATCAAAGTACTAGCTAGGTGGCTTTACAAGAATGAGCATGTCCCATCAAGGAATAGCCCCCTCATTTTATAGCCAAGAGAGAGGGTCTCTCCCAATAAATGCATCCCCCAACATGCATGGTGTGTGTGGAAGAGTCTTCCATGTGGGCTAGGCAGTTACACACTCTCAATTGTGTGCGATAACGCTTGGCCACGTTTTTCCACATATATCAACTCCCATATCCCAAGTCTATGATACTCCCTTGGTCTCTTCCCAGTTTTATAATACATTCAAACATCTAGGAGGACAAGTGGAGGGTTGGCACAAGGAACCTTGCCACCTCATCCTACTTTCCCCATTATTTAACTTGCACTCTTGGACCTTCTGTACCTCCCCCATATCGGCCTATCCTATATGGAGGGAATAACCCAATATAATATCCATCTCCACCTATTTTATATTACTTCTCCCATGGACTTTGGGCCATATCTCACTAGATGCAGGCATGGGACTGCCTAGGTGGAGGGGTGGCACATGGGGGTGCCATGCCACCTTAACATTTTATAATATTACTACCATGGATTATGTACAACAAACCTTATGGGTCCTCTTATGTGGAAGGGTGGCACATGGTCATGCCCTGCCACCTCAACCCTGGGCCCTATGCACACCATATCTTATTATACTATTGCCACACATACAAGCACACACACATATTCATGCCTTTTTCATTGGTCAAATTTATCCATAACAATACCAAGGGTTTGTATTCCTTTTTGCTAGAAGAGCATCAACAAGGCACTCCCATCCCAAGAGATGAGATGAGTTTCATGGATAGATGGTGTGAATGCTTAGGACAAGAATGATTAGATAGTAGTAGTCTAAATAGTGAAACCACCATAGGCAATGCCTAGTGTAATGACCCTTACACTGTGGTGGTGGGAACACAAAAGTACCGAGAAATTTTTTATCGTGAGGGTTGGGATTCCTTGTTGATAGAAGAGAATCAACATGGCACTCCCATCTAAAGAGTTTGGATGAGTTTCATTTGGAATGACTAGATTGTAGTCATCTAAAATAGCAAAACCACAATGGGCATTGCCTAGAGCAATGACACCTTCCCCATGGTGGTGAGAACCAGGAAGTACTGGGAAATTATGTATCCCAAGGGTTGGGATTCCTTGTTGATAGAAGATCATCAACAAGGCACTCCCAGCCCAAGCATTGGGAAGCGATTTGTGGATATATGGTGTCCATAAATATGACAAGACTGATTAGATTGTAGTAGTCTAAATAGTGAAACCACCACGGGCATTGCCTAGTGCAATCACCCCTACCACTTGGTGGTGTGAACTTAAAAATACCCAAAAGTCTTTATTCCGAGGGTTGGGATTCCTTGTCCATTGAAGAGCATCAACAAGGCACTCCCATCATAAGAGTAGGGATGATCTTTGTCAAGAATTATGAAATTGTAGTCATCAAAAATAGTGAAACCACCATGGTCATTGCCTAGTGCAATGACCCCTACTCCATGGTGGTGGGAACCCAGAAGTATCAGTAAAGTCTTTATCCCAAAGGTTGGGATTCATTGTTGATAGAAGAGCATCAACAAGCCACTCCCATACCAAGATTAGGGACGTGTTTTGCTCGAGGGGGTCACTCATCATATGTAACCCTATCACGTGAGTTCAACAGAAGGATATTTTTTATTCCTAAAATTTACAGAAATAAACATACATAAGGGACTATTTAAAATAGTTTTGGAAAAAATTTACAGATTTGTATAGAAAAGGGGTACATTTTATTAATGAAAAAATTTACAGATAAGGGATTTTAAATATAGGCCTTGAATGCACATGATATAGAGGGTTTATACATAGTGACCCCCCCGAGGTGTTTTGTGGACACATGGCATCCCATGAATCAGATGCATTCTGAGTGCTTTTTGCAGCAACCAAGAAAGATGAATCAGATGCATGCCTTTGTGCATAGGAAAGATGAATCAGATGCATTCTGAGTGCTTTTTGCAGCAACCAAGAAAGATGAATCAGATGCATGCCTTTGTGCATAGGAAAGATGAATCAGATGCATTCTGAGTGCTTTTTGCAGCAACCAGGAAAGGGGCAACATAGTCGTTGATGCTTTGGCAACCTTGTGGGTTTATGCTTTGAGTTGACAGCCCATTATTGGTACAAGTTGTGAATGAAATACAGCTCTTGCTAAGGTATTCCTTTTGGGAAAGCAAAGGCTGAGTGCATCAGTTGCTCTTGCTAAGGTATTCCTTTTGGGAAAGCAAAGGCTGAGTGCATCATTTGCTTACACTGTGTGTGTGAGAGAGTTGCAATTCTCAAATTTTGGTTGCAGAAATGGCTTCGTAGTAGCATGCCCAATCATTGTGGTGGGAACCCAAAAGTATTGGCAAAGTATTTATCCCGAGGCCACCGGTTGGGATTCCTTGTTGATAGTAGATCAACAGGGCATTTCCATCTCTAGAGTTGGGATGAGTTTTGTTTAGAATGATTAGATTATATTCGTCTAAAATAGTGAAACCACCATGGGGTTTGCCTAGTGCAATGACCCCAACCCCATGCTAGTTGGGATTCCTTGTTGATAGAAGAGAATCAATAAGGCACTCCCATCGCAAGAGTTAAGATGAGTTATATGGATAGATGGTGTCCATAAATAGGACAAGACTGATTAAATTATAGTAGTCTAAATAGTGAAACCAACACGGGCATGGCCTAGTGCAATAACCCCTAGGCCATGGTGGTGGGATCCTGGAAGCACTTGCAATGTCTTTATACCGAGGGTTGGGATTCCAAGATATGGGACGAGTTTGGACTAGAATGATTAGATTTTAGTCGTCTAAAATAGCATATCCACCACGACCATTTCCTAGTGCAATGTCTCCTACCCTATGGTGGTGGGAACTCAGAAGTATTGGGAAAGGCTTTATCCAAGAGTTTGAGATTACTTATTCATAGAAGAACATGAACAAGGCACTCTCATCCCAAGAGTTGGGATGAGTTTTGTGGATAGATGGTGTCCATGAATAGAACAAGACTGATTAGATTGTAGTAGTCTAAATAGTGCAACCACCACAATTGCCTATTGCAATGACCCCTACCCCTTGGTGGTGGGAACACAAAAGTACCAGGAAGGTCTTTATACCGAGGGTTCAGATTACTTGCTGATAGAAGGGCATCAACAAGGCACACCCATATCAAGAGGTTGGATACATCTCGTCTCGAATGATTAGATTGTGGGCATCTAAAATAGTGAAACCACCATGGGCATTGCCTAGTGGAATGACTACCCCTCCATGGTGGTGGGACCCTAAAAGTATGGGGAAAGTCTTTATCCCAAGTGTTGGGATTCCTTGTTGATAAAAGGCCATCAACAAGGAACTCCCATCCCAAGATTTGGAATGCATTTCGTGGATAGATGTTGTCCATGAATAGGTCCTACTCTTAATAGTGACACTACCATGGGCATTGCCTAGTGCAATAACCACTACCCCATGGTGGTGGAAGTTTGGAAGTACCTGGAAAGTCTTTACCTCGAGGTTTGGGGTTCCTTGTTGATTGCTATATCAAGTGTTGTGATGAGTTGCAACTAGAATTATTACATTGTCATCGTCTAAAATAGTGAAACCACCATGGTAATTACCTAGTGCAATGACCCCTACCCCTTGGTGGTGGGAACTTGAAAGTACCGAGAAAATATTTATACCAAGTTTTGGGACTCCTTGTTGATAGAAGATCATCAACAAGGAACTCCCATCCCAAGAGTTGGGATGGGTTTCATGGATAAATGCTGTCCATGAATAGGACAAGACTGATTAGATTGTAGTAGTCTAAATAGTGAAACCACCATGGGCATTGCCTAGTGCAACAACCCTTACTACATGGTGGTGGGAGCATGGACGTACCTCAAAAGTCTTTATCTTGAGGGTTGCGATTCCTAGTTAATACAAGGCACTCCCATACCAAGAGTTGGGATGAGTTTTTGCTGGAGTGATTAGATTGTAGTCATCTAAAAAAGCAAAACCTCCACGACCCTTGCCTAGTGCAATGACCCCTACACCATGGTGGTGGGAACCCGAAAACGCATGGAATGCCTTTATCCCGAGGGTTGAGATTCCTTGTTGATAGAAGAGCATCAACAAGGCACACCCATCTCAAGACTTGGGATGAGTTTTGTCCGGAATGATTAGATTGTAGTCTAAAATAATGAAACCACCATGGGCATTGCCTAGTTCAATGACCCCTACCCCATGGTGGTGAGAACGAGGAAGTACCGCAAAGTCTTTATCCCAAGGGTTGAGATGCCTTGTTGATAGAAGAGCATCAATGAGACACTCCCATCCCAAGAGTAGGGATGAGTTTCATGGATAAATGGTGTTCACCAATAGGACAATGCTGATTAGATTTTAGAAGTCTAAACAATGAAACCACCACAAGCATTGCCTAGTGCAATAAACCATATCCCGTGGTTGTGGGATGTATGTCCAACTTGATAACACATCGAGAGAGAACAAGAATCAAGTTGTGTTGGCATACCTTTGCATGCTTGTGGAGAAAGGCATATTTCTGAAAGTGAAATTAGGATTCCTTATGGTGGGTTACACACACGACCATATTGATCAGATGTTTAGCTGGTTATCTAGCAAAGTTGAGAAGGAAAGAAACATGGGATGGGGATGCAATGATCTGCAGTTTACAGGATGCATATGTGCCAAAACCGATAATTGCAAACATGGAAAAAACAACAAATTTCAAATGCTTTGTGTTTGGTGACAACGAGCAAATTGATCAATGTATTGAGAAGCTCAACGAGTTAAGCTTTCAACACCAATTTCAAATGAAGAAATATCAAGAAGAAATGGCATTGTTGTGGGGGAAGTTCTATTCCATATCACCAACTTGGGTTCCAGTCAAAGGATTGAAGTTCTTGAAGTGTGTTCTAGAGTGTGAGTTGTATGTGGCACCCTTTCAACCTTTACAATCAATGAGGGAGGTGCAACAAGCCATGAAGTAGGGGAGAGATGTAAACCCTATGAGTTCAGTCAATGAGATTAGAGAAACAATCCAGCATGCTGCAATGTATTTTGAAGATGTGGTGTGGACATGGTGGAATCCATTCTTTATATCCTAAATACTTTATCAACAATCACCAACTAAATGACCCCCGAGATGTGTCAGATTTTAGTTCGCCACAATGCATTGAACAAGATTTTGTAAATGCACGCATGAATGCTTCTTCAAGTGTGCATTTACATGCACCTTCAAAGAAGAAGAGGGTGGCAGCTAAACTTGCCCAGGTTGACTCAAAGAATTCTCTAGTGGACAGCCTAGAGGAGGAAGGATCTTCAACTTCTACCGCACAAAGCTTAGGCTTTAGTGCATTTGAAGGTGTAGGATCAGAGGATGAGTACTGTTCTTTGTAGGATCACTGGCATGTATGCTTGTGCAACAATGTGATTTGTACCATTTTAGGATTTTGAAATGTGTTTTGCCATGGTCCTTTTATGTGCATTGGTTGGGATGCATAGCCCCTTATTGTATTGGTTTTAAAAATTTAATGAATTTTTTGCAATTTTGGTATTCCAAGTGTAGGTGTTTGTGCCCATTTTCCAAAAAAACTGTGTCGGCAAAATTTCATAAAACCATGGTTTTTATGTATTTTTTCAAAGACCATTGTAAGATTCACATGAAAAAGAGGGAATATTTCAAAGATTCCCCTAGAGTTCTCTTTTTGAGGTTACAGTTCTCAAATTAGATGTTACACTATTTGACTTGGAAAGGTTAGAAGAGATAAGGTTGCATGCAGCCTACTCTCTCTTGGTAGAAAAGGCTCGGTATAAAAAGTGGTTCAACCGCAACCTCAAAAATAAGGACCCAGTAGAGGGATATTTGGCACTTCTATACAATGTTTGGAATACCAAGTGCAAGGTAAAGTATCGAGGTATGGGTCCCTACCGTGTGGTTGAGATCACTCCCCAAGGGTCATGCTGAATAGCCATCCTTGATGGGACATAAATGGATGGCTACTTAATGGGAGAAAATTAAAAAGATACTATGTCCCACTCACACTCTCCACCCTTCAAGCCGTATATAAAGCAAAAGAACTCAAGGCCGACTCAGTGGCCAGGGTGAAATGCCAGGCCATCGAGGAAGCCAAAGCCCATAACACTAAGCTCCAATAGTGTAAGCAAATGACACTACTTAGGCAATGACCGAAGAGATGCAACTAACAGATGAGCTAACAGTGGAGCCAGCTAGGTTTGCTTGTTCAACTATAGGTTTTGGGTATGCGCATCAAAGCACTCGTAGATCCAGGAGTGAGCCACAACATCATCTCCCACGAGGTATGGGAAAAGGTAGAGGTACCCCTGACCCTCACTGTCGCTTCAGTAAGAGCTATAGTTGGCCAACTCCTACAAATGTTCGGTTTTGTGAATTTAAGTCTAACAATTGTTCGCCAAGCAGTAGAAATATGATTTTATGCTCTCCCCATAGGATCAATGGATGAATAGATTATATTGGGAAGAACCTGGTGCTATGCCATGATCTGTCAAATCGACTAGCATGCCTAGACTGCTTCACTCACAAATGGTGGCAGAATGGCGGTAGTCCCGCTATGCGGAACAAGTCCTACTCCTTTAGTTCCACCCTCCCTGGTCCATGACAATGAAGCTACATAAGAGGGAAGACCGGAAGCACCATCCACCTCCAACACCCCAACAAAAGTCCAACCCCAAAGGGAGAAGCAAGCTAGCCATAGTGGTAGACTGGTGCCATTTCCCACTCCACCACCATTACCATCCTCCACTTAGGAAATTTGTGAATATAGCAAGTACAAGCGGCTATCCTTTTTAACCAACACCACTTCGATTGGACCCAAAGTCCAGAGGAAGTCTAAGTAGCAGAGAAGACTCCAGTCTCCCAAGGAATTTCTCTTTCAAAACCATCCGTTACAAGAAGGAGACCACACCACTAGCTTGTGCTTCAAGCCTCAAGCTCCAATCCACCCCATCCACCACCACAACCCCCCCAAAAGCTCGATCGACACAAAACACTTAGGTGCATGAGGCAGGAAGGTTGGCTGGGTCCCGAAGATGAGGGTACAAGCCGCAAAGGCTCCAAAGGTAGCAACACAAGAACCTACATTGACACGAGATGCAGCACCACAAGAACCTACCGACAAACTAAATGTAGCAGACTAGCTCCAAAGTACCGAGTATGTACTATTACCACGAATAGTGTGACTTAACACAAATATCACCAAGGGCAACCAAGGTGCACTGCAAGGACTGAGCCCTCCCCTATAAGGTGTTACAGAACTACCTCCCTCTAATTCTGAAGGCAAGCCCTTAAAAGTAAGTGCGATCATACCACCTCCGACAATACCAATTGAATCACGAAAGCAAGGGTCTACATCAAGGGCGATCACACAAGAACCCGCTTCCTCCAAGCAAATGGACCACACTACAACAACTAGGCCTAACACCAATGTGCCTTTGGCATCCAAGGTAAAACACAAGCTGGACTATTACTCTATGTGGCGTTTGACACGCTATGTAGTAGCACGGCGTCCATCCACACCGCATTCCTCATAATCATCCTAACCATTTCTATGTGAGTCAATACAATAGGCATCTCACCTGACACTCCCACAACCCACAAGTCACTATCGAACACGAACACGAACACACACACACACAAACATCCACGGTTAACACTAGGTGATTAGGGTAAGTACGTCCATTTTTGCATTTGTTCACCATCTTGCACATTGGCCTCATTATCAGTCCCACACCACACAAATGCACTCCACTCAATCCCTCTTCCACTTACCTTCACACCCCCCCCTCTTCCACTTCTCTACATAGTTAAATCTCGCTGGTCGTGGCTATAAAAGTATCTCGCCGATCATCATGATCTAGTATCACACTGGCTGTGACCACCATCGACTACCCCACCGACCATCACTATCAACTTACCCCGCCAACCGTCTCCATCATTAGATCATGCCGATCGTCACCATCAATTTACCCCACCGACCATTGCCATCGTTAGATCACACCGACCATCCCCATCAGGGATCATGCCGATCGTGGCTCTTTCATATCACATCGGCCACTACAACCCACTTGCCGTCACCATCGACTTACCCTGTCAACTGATGCCATCATCATATGGCACCGACCATCGCCAAAGTAGTACCCTGCCAGTCATCACCATTAACTTACCCCACTGACCAATGCCATTGCCACATCACACCGACTGTCCCATCGACTTACCTCACCAGCCATCACCCTTGAAAGATCCCACTGACCGTGGGGATGCAAAATCTATATGATCAGGCCTTAACCGTCGGGCCATCACCATAGCAGTTTCCCCCACTCTTACAAAATGTGCCCAAAATTCTCACAACCTCCTACCCTCTTCCACCGCTATCCAAAACAGCCTGTTTATGTCCTCCTGCTCTTCTGCATCCACCGAATCCCTCATCACTCAACTACCATCACTCTTTTCAATAAACCTGGAACGCGAATTCTTTGAGTTCAAAACAGAGTTGGGACTCCACCCCTACCCTATGCCATAGGCCACTGGCCCCTCAAATTCCCAAAGCACCCCTTCTGCGACAATCTATATGCCTTCCAAGCTCCCCATAGAAGATTTGAAAGGGGAAGAAGAAGTGTCCAATAGACAGGTCACCCATGAGGGTACAACAGTAGCTGGTACACCCCCCTCAAGATCAAGAAAGTGCACTCCGGCTCCAACAACAGGCAAAAACAAGGCCATGCACTCCTAGTCACACTCATCACTGGGAGAATCATGGCTCCAAGAATTGGATGCATTCATCATGCACTCACGCTTCACCTACAAGGGTCACCACTACACCCTCCATTACCATACAGTGGCAACCTATGCAACACTTAAGGAGCGAGAGGTTCAGGATGCACTCAGAGTTGCTAGCTTGAGCAGGGTGGCAAATCGCCTCCCATGCCACTTGGACATGAAGTTGTTGGCAAAGTTCCTCTAGGTATACAATAGCAACACCAATGTTGGCATCCTACGAGATACAGTAGGCAATCTGTGCCACTACCAAATCAATCAGGACATGGTACGGGCAGCCTTTGTCCTTCTGATCATCAGTGATAAGTACTCCACAAAGAAAAATTTGGATGCTCAAAGATTTGATCTTCAGTTTCAGCATTCTCTACCTCTATTTCAAGGTCCCAAGGAAAATCTCAGTCATCATTGGTATGGGTACCTTCTTCAGGTTCATTATCCCACTCGAGGTTAGCCACTATAAAGAATGGTATCTCTAGATCAATTGGTTCTTTATGTGTGAGTGGAGGATCTACCTGTAGTGCCTTAGCATCTATCTGTGAGAAGATGGGGTCTAATGAATGGCAGTTGTCGATGGTTGCCAATGTTTGTATCCAGTTATTGACATTGCTTTGTGAATCGCCCACTATGGCATGCTATTGCAAGGGAGCTAATTTGCTTGAGATTGTCGTTGAAGATGTATCATCCAATTCTCTAGGCACAATTGGTTTTATAGATCTTGTTCCCACATGCACCCTGACTACTATGTCACCAGTCTGGATTGTTAGTCAGTTCCCCGGTCATGGAGGACTGATGCTTCCTATAACCGAGGCCATCCCAGTAAGATTTGATAGGATTTTTTGGGAAGATCCAAGATTGTGAATTGAAGGGAAAAGCAAACTCCTACGATCTTTGTGGACATGCCATTCACTATTTCCAAGGGATTAGCCTATGAATCATCAGCAAGGCATATGTTGAAATTAGCCTTTTGCATTGGTGGGAGACCCCATTCTTCATAGAGCTCCTTTGATAAGACATATACACCTGCTCCACCATCCACTATGGCTTGGACTTTACTATATGCCTTGTGGATCAAAGGCACAATAATGTTGCACAAGGATATCTTCGACGTCGTTAATAGGGGGAGGGGATTGGCAAGTTCAATCGATCCTTTGAAACTCTTTGAGAGATTGGGACAACTTCGTAGGAGGATTCCGATGGGAATTGATAGAGGGAAACTCAAGATGCTAGAGAGTGTGGCTCCTTCAAGTTGACCTGGCGGTACATTATGTTCTGGAGTCTATTTTTGGGATAGAGGCTCAAGTACAGTATCAATACTTTGTGGGACCAAGTCATGGATTGTGTCTTGAGCTTGTTTCTCAGCCTCAAATTGAGCTTGTTCCTTTTGTACCCATTGTTGAAGTGCCTGAAAATGAGCCTTCTTCACCTCTGCATTTGGGTATGGAGCTTCTTTTATTTGAGGCTCAGGAGTTGATGTGGATGAGCTCGGCTGCTCATTGCTTGGCGGAGGTGGAGGCACTTGTGCTTTCTTTTTAAGAAGTCACTTTGGTTGGATTGGAATGTTAGGGTCCTTGGTGGCCTCTTTCTATTGGCATATAATTACATTTACGGGTTGTGATATTACACTTGCCGAACCCAAACTTTGATGGTCCACCCCAATGATGCTGATGGGGACGTCAAGCTTCACCTCTATTTTTTGTGGGACTTTATTTTTCAAGGGACAATCCATATAGGCATGTCCTATGCCACAATCTCTGTAGAGTGGTTGGAATGTAGCGGGGCTACCATGATGAGGGCACTCTGCGATCTGGTGATTTTCTCCACAACCATAGCATTTGATAGGTGCTTGATATGTGTTGGGATGTACTTGATTTGCATAAACTGGTATTAGACCCTCTACACCTTCTACGTAATACACTGGGTACTCTGTTTCATACTTAAATGACGAGTCTACTTCCTCGACTTGCAATTGATGTATTGGAACTGCATGAGGAGCTGGATTTGGTGCTCTTAGATATGGTCATGGATTCGAATTCGTGAGTAGTTGTGGGACTTGTGTCAGAATGGGAATAGGATTTAGCCTCGAAGCTGGGGGCACTTATGCCAGTGCCAGTTGCATGTACACTGGCATGGGTGCCGCTTGGTATTGTTGAGGTCGAGGCGGGTTGTTGCACATGTTGAAGATGCAACTGTTTTCATCATGGCTGCTGATGATGCAAATATGGCACCACAACCTTGGCGGTGGATTTGCTTGTGTAGTGATCCTAGCTCTTAGGACTGTGCACTCATTTGTTGTATGATTGGCCATGCAATGTGGACACCATACATCTTCTCACCGTGGATATATTTGAGTTGGTGGGTGAGACAAGTGAAGTTTTTATTCCATGGCCTACATCATGTCTTCTTTCAGCTACATAGTCATGGCCTCTAGGCGATCTTCATTTGACGTTTTGGTAGTGTACATGGATTTGCCTTTTTTCGAGTGCTTATCTTGTGTACTAGATTTGCCATCATCACTGCTAGTGTCTGAGTCGATCATGCCATCCTTGATGTCAATGGCTGCCACATGAGCAGCGCTGAACGTTTCATAGCTGCTTATCTTTTTCATATCCTTTCGGATTTTCTTTCTTAGTCCTACAATGAACCATGCCATGAGGTACTTTGCATCTAGGTGTGGGTCACATTTGGTAATTAATCTTTTCATTTTACATAGGTATGTGCGTACATCTTCTCAATGGCCTTGTTCAATCTTGCTTAATTGGACAACAGGATCATCTTGTAGCCTCTCCATTTGAAAGTGTCGTTTAAATTCTGTTCGAAGTAGGTTCCATGTGGCGTGCTCTTCAACTAGAAGGTTTAGGTACCATTTAGATGCTTCATTAGTTAAGGCCATGGGAAACCAAGCCACCTTGGTTTCATGGGATTGATCTCCACCTGCACGGCATGTGGCATCAAAATGCTAGAGGAATCGGGCTGGATCTCCCCTACCATTATATTTGGGAAGTTCTAATTTTCCCAAGGGGTGCCTACCTTGAGTGTTATTATTTCTTCGATTAAAGAAATTGTCAGCCTCTGTATCGAGGTCGATATCCCCATCATTGTCGCGACGACGTTCAGCCATGTTGTGGCATGGAGTCAAAGGGAGTGATTGAATTTCAGGGGGGGATTCGGGGTAGAGGATTTTCAGAGGCAGTGGTTGCAGTGGATTTGTATGTGGATTTGGTGAGCGTCAAACTTGGAGGCATTGGCCGGAACATAGCTGCATGTAGATTGGGCGAGATTTGAAAAGGGTGTCTTCGCCTCGCAAGTGTGGGTGTTGATGTAGTTTTGTGTGGAGGGTTAGAGTGGTGTTAGTTTTTGTAGGGACCGTTGTGTCAATAATGTGCCTAAGATTTTCGTACGTGTGTAGGGAATTGTGTCGGTGCAAACGGATCGTTAATCAGAGGTCACAGTGTGAAGATACGGGCGAATTTGTGCAAAACGAGGCCCACACGGGGGTGCAAATGAACGAGTGCTAGGGATGCTGAAATGGTGTGCAACGGGCTGGAAAAATACCCCATAGCGTGGTGTTTTTGTGTATGAAATTTGGGTTCAAACAGGGTCCATTTTGGGTCCCAAACATATGAGTTACGAGGGGTTAAAGTAGGGGTAAATTTGGCTTTTTTTGGGGGGGGTTTGTCTTAAGGGTGGTGTGAATGTACTTTAAGTCCAATTGAGGGGTTTAAGCCAAAATAATTCTAGTTAGATAAACTAACCTATATCCTCCCAGTTATTATAACTGGGAGGTTAATCTAACTACTCTTACCTCTCCTTCAGTTAGTTACTAACTGAAGGCTAGTTGGACTAACCTAGCTATTAGTAACTAACCGAGGTTAAACTAGCCTAACTAAGTTAGACTAACCCAACCTAGGTTATACTAACCTAACATAACCTAATCAATGTTAAACTAACCTAGGGTTAGATTAATAATTAGGTTAGGTTTTTTTTCCTTAATTGTTTGAGGGGGGGTTCACCGTGGCAACCCAAGAGGGTTTTTCGAGCAGCGGCGCAGGGGGGGTTTGAAAAAAGAGGAGGGGAGGGATATGGAGGGTGGAGGGGAGCAGAGGGTGGAGGGGAGGGGTGAGGAGCAAGTGGGGGGGTTGTCGTGGTGGGTGGGGCGACGGGGCGGGGTGGGGCACAGGCGAGAGGGCACGGGCGGGGCGGCATGGGGCATGGGTGGGCGAGGCACGGGCGGGGCAAAGGGGGAGAGCACATAGAGAGAGAGAGAGAGAGAGAGAGAGAGAGAGAGAGAGAGAGAGAGAGAGAGCGAGAGAGAGAGAGAGAGAGAGAGAAGAGGGAGGGGGAGGGAAAGAGAGAGAGAGGGGGAGAGAGAGAGAGGGGGGGAAGAGAGAGAGAGGGGGGAAAAGAGAGAGAGAGAGAGAGAGAGAGAGAGAGAGAGAGGGAGAGAGGAAGAGACAGAAAGAGAGAAAGGGGGAAAAAAGAGAGAGAGGGGGGGAAAGAGACAGAGGGGGAAAGGGAGAGAGGGAGAGAGAAGAGGGAGGGGGAGGGAAGAGAGAGAGAGAGAGAGAGAGAGAGAGAGAGAGAGAGAGAGAGAGAGGGAGAGGGAGAGAGAGAGAGAGAGAGAGAGAGAGGGGGGGAAGAGACACAGAGGGGGATGGGGGGGTGGGAGGGGGGTGGTGGTGGTGGTGGAAGGGCGAAAGTGTGGTGGAGATGGAGGGGGGTGGGGGGGGGAAATTTAGGGAGGGAGGGGGAAAAGGGGTAGTGGAGATGGAAGGGGTGGGGGGAGGGGAGAGGGAGGGAGGGAGGGGGAAAAGGGGTGGTGGAGATTACACTTGAGACAATTGCTTGGAATACCAAAGTAAAACTCAACACAATGCCTCAAAGAGTATGGGCTTCATTCCATTATGGGGTATTTATACAAGCTGGAGAGCTTCTCTCTTTGTAGGAATTATAAGAAATTCTCTCTCTACATGTAGAAGTTGTATACATGTAGGAGTTGCATGTAGAACTCGCATGTAGGAGTTGCATGTAGAACTCACATGTAAGAGTTGCATGTAGAACTCGCATGTAGGAGTTGCATATAGAACTCGCATGTAGAAGTTGCATGTAGGAGTTGCATGTAGAACTCGCATGTTGGAGTTATATGTAGAACTTGCAGGTAGGAGTGGGATGTAGAAGTTCCATGTAGAACTCGCATGTAGGAGTTACATGTAGAAGTCGCATGTAGAACTTGCATGTAGAAGTTGCATGTAGGAGTTGCATGTAGAACTTGCATGTAGAACTCACATGTAGGAGTTGCATGTAGGAGTTGCATGTAGAACTTGCATGTAGGAGTTGCATGTAGGAGTTGCATGTAGGAGTTACATGTAGAACTCGCATGTAGGCATTGCATGTAGAACTCGCATGTAGGAGTTGCATGTAGAACTTGCATATAGAAGTTGCATGTAGGAGTTGCATGTAGGAATCGTATGTACAAATTGCATGTAAAACATGCAAGATGGATTTCTAAGAGGGATTATTTCTAGCCTTATGCAAGTACAAGCAGGGCTTTGCCTACTCTACACACACATTCTGTTCTACCTAAGTCCATGTTGGCATAAAGACAACAATATGACAAGACTTATTATATTGTAGTAGTCTAAATAGTGAAACTACCACAGGCATTTCCTAGTGGAATTATCCCTACCCCATGGTAGTGGGAGCCCAAAAGTACCGAGAAAGTATTTATCCCAAGGGTTGGGATTCCTCGTTGATAGAAGAGCATCAACAAGGCATCCCATCTCAAGAGTAGGGATGATTTTGGGGTGGAATGATTAGATTGTAGTCGTTTAAAATAGTGAAACCACCCCACTAGTATTTCCTAGTGCAATGACCCCTACTCTGTGGTGGTGGGAACTAGGAAGTACCAGGAAAGTCTTTATCCCTAGGGTTGGGAATCCTTGTTGATAAAAGATCATCAACAAGGCACTCCATCCCAAGATTTGGGATGAGTTTCATGGATAAATGGTGTCCATGAATTGGACAAGATTGATTAGATTGTAGTAGTCTAAATAGTGAAACCACCATGGGCGTTGGCTAGTGCAATAACCCCAAGCCTGTGATGGTGGGAGCACAAAAGAGAGAGAGAGAGAGAGAGAGAGAGAGAGAGAGAGAGAGAGAGATAGAGAGAGAGGGAGGGAGGGAGGGAGGGAGGGAGGGAGGGAGGGGGAGAGAGAGAGACAGAGAGAGAGAGAGAGAGAGAGAGAGAGAGAGGGGGGGGGGGGGGAGGGAAGGGGAAGAGGATAGGGAAGGGAGGGTAGTCTAGCTCTCACAAAAGGAAGGGAAAGGGAGAGAGAGAGTGTTTGAGGATCTCCTTGTTGAGTTCTTTAGATCTCTTGTGAGAAATATGTTTGTTTTTATGTTTATGAAATCAGTCATAAACTTCATAAATAGCCACAATGCAAGCTTCAATTACTTAGCAAAACTTAGAAGCAAACTTTAACAAGGTTGCTAGGCCCTTGTTGTTTACCATGCTAAGCTAAAAGCTCAAAATCTCAAACTCACTACTCAAAACTAGTACTCAAAATACAAAACCAAGTGTTGTGGTAGCTCTCCAGTGAGTTGCGAAGATATCTCGTATCTGTGTTTGTCAAGTCATCTCTTGCTATGGTGGGGGGCGTCCAGTGTGCCATGTCAAGAGTGGCACCTCAACTCCTCTGAGAAGAGCTGAGATAGGTTGGACCTCCATCGTGTGTGCTCTGTTCTAAGATCTCCTTGTTAAGCTTCTTAGATCTCATGTGAATAGATTTTTGTACGTGGGAGTTCTAGGATCTCTTTGGTGAGTTCCTTAGATCTCTTGTGATAAATGAGCTTGTTTTTGTGTCTATGAAATTCGATTGTGGTAGTTCTAAGATCTCCTTGTTGAGTTTCTTAGATCTCATGTGAGTATATTTTTGTACGTGGGAGGTCTAGGATCTCTTTGGTGAGTTCCTTAGATCTCTTATGATAAATGAGCTTGTTTTTGTGTCTATGAAATTTGTTTGTGGAAGTTCTAAGATCTCCTTGTTGAGTTTCTTAGATCTCATGTGAATAGATTTTTGTACATGGGAGTTCTAGGACCTCTTTGGTGAGTTCCTTAGATCTCTTATGATAAATGGGCTTGTTTTTGTGTCTATTAAATTGTTTGTGGGAGTTCTAAAATCTCCTTGTTGAGTTTCTTAGATCTCATGTGAATAGATTTTTGTACGTGTGAGGTCTAGGATCTCTTTGGTGAGTTCCTTAGATCTCTTGTATAAAGGTGCTTGTTTTTGCATGTATGAAATTTGTTTGTGGAAGTTCTAAGATCTCCTTTTTTAGTTTCTTAGATCTCATGTGAACAGATTTTGTACGTGGGAGTTCTAGGATCTCTTTGATGAGCTCCTTGGATCTCTTTTGAGCTGGTAGGTATGGAAGTAAGCAAGAGGTAGCAGGTAGGCAACCAAGAGGTGGCAGGCAAGCAAGTAGGTGGCTCAAGAATACAACTGGATGTATTCATATGAATACCAAAAATAATATTTATACCTTGTTTATTCATACGAATAACCTCGTTTATTTGTACGAATAACCTCATTTATTTGTACGAATATGTTTATTCATATGAATAACCTATTCGTATGAATAAATCAGGAAAAATCATTGGATTCGTTTTAATTCGAGAAAATCGCGATTTCTCACGTTTTTCCGAATCGAAAAAAACATTCGAGCAAATTAATGCAACTTAGGCTATAGTTGTTGATGAAAGTCAAGTAGTAAAGTGAACCATTGATGTTGCAGGTCTGGGCATATACATCTTGATGAATTAAATCAAGAATACCTCTAGCTCGAGAGGTGCTTTTGCAAAAGTTGGTTCGCTTTCATTTTCCAAAGAAGCATGCTTCATAAACTTTTCCAAGAAACTATAGCTTAGGAATCCTAATTGCCATATTTTAATTCCTAAGCTCTATCAAGCCTTTGAAATTGACATGTCCATATCTCTTGTACCATTTTGCAAAAAGTGGCATCTGTTGCAGCGGTTGACCTCACACAACATGCAAATTTGGTACTGTTGCTAGCATTTTGAACAAGCATCCTTCCTTGACTGCTTTTCCTACTAGATAGCTGAAATCCTCTGAATTTGTCTCTGATAGCACATTCATCTTCGTCAAAGATGACTTGATAGTTGTGTTTCATCATTTGACCTACTGAAAAGAGGTTCTTTCTAAGCTTTGAAACATATAGTACATCTTTCATCCATCCTTTCATACCAATGAAATTGTTCATAGGGACAATGCCTATCCCTTGAACTAGATTTGGTATATTATCTGCTGCGTAGATGGCTTTTTTATGACCTTCTAATGGTTTCATCTCTGTGAACCATTCTTGATGCTTTGTCATATGAGATGATGCAGTGCTATTGATGTACCAAGGATCTTGATCTGCTTGGTCATAATTGAAATTAGTGTCTAGATACACTATATTAGTCTTCTGCATTCCCTCATTTGCAAGGAACATATTCCTGAATTCATTTGCATAATGACTGTGACTAGAATATCCACCACAATGATTTCCTCTTCTGTCGAAATTACCTCGATTGCTCTTGGATTGACCTCCTTGGTCATACTGCTTCTTGCAGCAATCTCTTTCATAGCGTCCAAACTTATGACAATAGTTGCACTGAATGTTTGACACATATTTGGATGCATTCCCTCATCCTTGGAATCCTCTTCATAAAGAGATGTGAAGGACCAAGTGTCAAATCCATTACTAGCATCTTGCAAGGCATTAACAATGCAGAAAGTAGAATCACCCATGTACAAATTGAAGATGTAAATGAGTGAATATTTACTATGTTAGCCATGGTGGGATATTGTAATTTATCAAAACTATAGGCCATGTCGACCAAGATGTCCAGCATAACCCAAAAGGGTTCACACCGTCCATGGCAACCCCAAGATGTAAGTTGCATGGCTCCCTCGCAAAGTCCGGCCATCTATGTGCTTCTAAGCAGCACAATCTATAATAATCCTCAATGTGTCATTAGTGGACCGAGGTGTAGCATGCCAAGTCAGCAACTCTGCTATGGATTTGCATCCGAATATGTGCCATATTCTAGCAATGATGGGAAAGTATCTCAAGACCTTCACTGGGACCTTCTCACCTTGCAAATAATCTCTATATCATTGTTTCCCACACTCTGGACAACTAGCCAAATCTCCATGCTCATGACGAAAGATAATACAATCATTACGATAAGCATGGATGATGTCATAATCCATACCCACCATTGTCAACATCTTCTTCGCTTCATCCCTTGATGCGGGCATGGTATTTGGTGCAGGCAACATCTTTGGAGCAACCTATTGCAATTCAAACATACATAGGCTTCAAATAATGAGAAACTAAGATGAATCTCAAAACAAACAATATCAAAATTATGAGATAAATTAATGCATGACCTAATCTCAATAAGGCCAAGACACTTGTACTTTGCTTACAGATTCAAGATTGAGAAACAAGCCCATAGTTTTGACATCCTAGCACCATCGTACAACCGTATTAATTGCAACTCTCACATATTGGCCTCAGACTCGGACATCATGTGTACATGTGATGTAGTGTCCCTAAAAATAGAATCCATCATTTCCACCATACCCTCGTCATCATGAGGCACATCCGAGAGACTATCTTCCTACTCAAAGTGTGAAGGTATATGTGCACCCTTGCCATCCTCCTCATCCTATCTCAAGGTTTCGTGTAAGGATAAGATCATGTCTCAAGGTTTCATGTACAATATACATGCAGTATTAATCATGAACTCAAATGGCACTGACTTACCAAATGATCCATTACCACGTGCATCACCAATGGTTTGTACTGTTTCGGGCTCCTCCCCATACATTCACAAGTGGTGCATCACAATACGGTGTTGATGTCGTACTTCTCACTTGCAATGAGTGCAATGATAATACAACCTCTTCGTAAGCCACTTCGTGCTCTCGGGGATTGGCACATCATTTGACAAGCTTCCCTTCCATCTGCACACCTCCGAAATCACAACACAAAATGCAAGAAAATCCATTCAAGATTCAAAAAATAGCCACCCATGAGCTTTTATTCCTATCACTCGATTTTGTGCCCTGTACCATTGGTATATAGCGACATTATACCCTATTCCATCAATATATACCAACGCTTGTAGGATATATAGAGTCGATATATATTAACGGAACAACATCAATATATATTAACAGAGCAGCATTGGTATATAGTAACACTAGGAGCTAAAACCTGAAACCCATGCATCGCCGCCCCTCACAACTCTATTGTGGAAAAAGCAAAAAACTCTTCTCCTTCATTATATTTAGTGACCTCACTTTCCTCCAACCTCTTACAGACACTCCTTAACCCTACCCAGCCCCTCTCTCAACACTTGTGCTCCCTCTCCACCCTTCTCCCTCTCTACTTGTATGAAAGGATGTTTTTCAAGAAGGTGTGTCTATTTAAGCAATGTAGGTTTTTTTTTGTGAGTATTGAAGCATGTTTCTCCTTGCATTGCTAAGCCCATGTGCTAATTTTTATCTCGGGGGGGTCACTCATCATATGTAACCCTATCACATGAGTTCAACAGAATGATTTTTTTTATTTCTAAAATTTACATAAATAAATATACATAAGGGACTATTTAAAATAGTTTTGGAAAAATTTTACATATTTGTATAGAAAAGGGTACATTTTATTAATGAAATTTTTTACAGATAAGGGAATTTAAATATAGGCCTTGAATGCACGTGATATAGAGGGTTTATACATAGTGACCCCCCCGAGATTTTTATGCTTGATTTTCAGAGTTGAAGGACCAAAATCGAGATTTGGTGAAAGAAAGAAGGCTCACCTCTTCTTTTTTTAGTATTTCTCTACTTTCAAAGTTGCCTTCCTTTCGTGCTTTCTCCTTGTTTGTAGGCTTCTCTTTGTCCCCTCAATCCAAGCCCTTTGGAAAGTTGCTTCCCCAACTCCCCCTTTCACTAATTAGTTATCTAAAGAATGGTATGTTTCCTATCTTTTGTAGGGCCAATACTCGAAACACATCCTCTTCCAAGCGGCATTTTTCCAGGTAAGAAGTGCTTCCCCTCTTTTCCTATTTTTCTTTTCATGATTGCATTGGCTTATAGCTAGTGCGTTAGCGCTAGCTGCAATGATGGGTGTGGAAACCCTCTCTTCCCCTCTCTTCTCTTATTTCCTCTCTTATTTCCTCTCTTATTTTCTCTTCTCAAATTTCCTCTCTTATTTCCTCTCTTTTCCTTCTCTTTTCTCCTCTCTTTTCCTTCCACTCTTTCATCCTCTCTTCCTCTCCTTCATCCTCTTTTCTCTCTTTTTATAAGCATATGCATTTGCGTATGCTTATGCTTATATGCATATGCATGAGCATATGCTCATATTCTCATAGGCTCATGCATAAGCATAGTCATATGCTTTCTCCCTTTCCCCTCTCTTTTTCCTTTATTCTTATTTCCTCTCTCTCTCCCCACTCTTCTTTCTCGCTTTTTCCTCTCTTTTCCTCTCTCTTCTCCTCTTGTTTTCCTCCCCTCTCTTATTTCCTCATCTTTCTCCCCTCTCTTTTCCTCTCTTTCGCATATGCTTATGCTTATATGCTTATATGCTTATGCTTTCCTCCCCTCTCTTTTGCCTCTCTTCTCCTCTCTTTCCCCTCTCTTTTTCTCTCTTTTCCTTCTCTTTACTCTTCTCTTTTCCTTCCACTCTTTCATCCTCTCTTCCTCCCTTTCATCCGCTTTTCTCTCTTCTCATAAGCATATGCATTTGTGTATGCTTATGCATGAGCATATGCTCATATGCTCATGCATAAGCATAATCATATGCTTTGATCTCTCTTTCCCTCTCTTTCCCCTCTCTTTTTTCTCCTCTTTTCTTATTTCCTCTCTCTCTGCCCTCTCTTCTCTCTCTCTTTTCCTTCTCTCTTCTCCTCTCTTTTTCCTCCCCTCTCTTTTCCTCTCTTTTGTGTATGCTTATGCTTATATGCTTATATGCTTATGCTTTCCTCCCCTCTCTTTTTCCTCTCTCCCTCTCTTTTTCCTCTCTTTCCCTTCTCTTTTCTGCTCTCTTTTCCTTCCACTCTTTCATCCTCTCTTTCTCTCTTTCATCCTATTTTCTCTCTTTTCATAAGCATATGCATTTGTGTATGCTTATGCTTATATGCTTATGCATGAGCATATGCACATATGCTCATATGCTCATATACTCATGCAAAAGCATAATCATATGATTTCTCTATTTTCCTCTCTTTCCCCTCTCTTTTTTCCGCTCTTTTCTTCTTTTCCCCTCTCTTTTTTCTTCTCTCTTCCTCTCTTTCATCCTCTTCCTTCTCTTCTTTTCCCCTCTGTTTTTCCTCTCTTTTCCTTCTCTCTTTCCTTCTATCTTTTCTCCTCTCTTTCCTTCTCTTTTCTCCTTTCTCCTCTCTTTTTATAAGCATATGCATTTGTGTATGCTTATGCATGAGCATATGCTCATATGCTTATGCATAAGCATAATCCCTCCCTTTCTCTCTTTTCCTCTCTTCCTCCTCTTGTTTAACAATAGTAATTTTTTGCGATATTTTTTATATATGAAAACCTTATTGGATTCCACTTGTCTTAAGTAAATATTTGTCCTTTCATAATTGGCTTTTTATAATTATCTTAAGTAAATAATTGTCCTTTTTATGTTGATGCCTTTTCATAATTATCTTAAGTACTTAATTGTCTTTTCATTGTTTTATTAAATTGAATTTGAGTTTTAAGTAATAAATTGTCTTTTCGCTTCTTAGCTACTCTTGTATTTGTCTTGTTTTTAGCATTTGTGTCTGCATTTGCCCAATCCCCCCAATCTTAAAGCCATTAGGGGAGAATTGGAGTCTCAAAAGGGCTTCATTAGGAATTGATTAAGAGATGGCACCTTTTCATGTGAACCCTTGATCTAAATCCAAGATCAATGACCAAGATGGAGGCACCTGTATGGAGGGCTAGGATGAAGGCACATTTTGCATGGTGGAGATGAAGATCTAAGATCAAGGGCCCAAATTGAATCGCATGTTTGGATGGCTCGGATTGAAGCGCCATTTGCTCTCACCTCCTCCTTTGGATCTAATTTAGATCTATGGACTAGATTGAAGCACCTTTTGCACGCATCCCCTCCCTTGGATCCACACCTTGATTTATGGCCCAAATTGGAGTGCATTTTACTGTCATCTCCTCCCTGGGATCCACCCTTGATCCATGGACCAAATTGAAGCACACTTCCCCCTCCATTGGATCTACCCATTGATCTAATGGCTAGGAGTGCCCTACCACTCACCAACCATAAATGCTCAACATGTCCTTTTGTACAACACAATATACTAGTGTCCCATATAAAGAAGCATTGTCATTGGTACACCTCAAATCCCTCTCTAATCTATCAATTAAGAAGCACTAATTGGAGGCCCATTTGAGACCCCATTTCTCCCCTAATAGTCATAGATCAATCTTGCAAACTACCATTGCCAGCAAATAATCTTAAACCCAGCTAGGTGGATAAAGCTAACTACAAGCTTTTGAAGAAGGAGTACAGGGACAACCCCCAAAAGTTCTACAATCAAAGGAGGGCTATGAGGAGATGGCTGGACACTATAGATACTTCGCACCTCGATAGTGGTAGAACATTCGCATTCGAGGCAAAGGTGGTAAGTCTACTTCTTCTCATTTATTTTATTATTCTATTTGTTTTATTACATATTGCATGCACTTTATCTAACTCTCGTAATTTAGATCCACAGCAATCTATGATTGGTTGCCTTCCCACAAATGAAGACACGAGACACACATTCCGCATAGGAGTAAATCCATGGTTTATTGAGATGGAGGTGCAAGGAATGGTAGTTGATTGGGCTATGGTGTGGCTGCTCGCTCAGTATAAGCCTACTCCAACTTGTAATCTCACTTTTTAAATTGCTTTATTCTTTAAGTTCCAATCTAATTTCAAATTAATATGGTTTCACTCTTAGGGTGCAAGCTCAAACATCCCATCAGTGGAGGCAAGTGGTGGAGGAGGCAGGTCTTGAGGGATTTGGCTTAGATGTCTTCAACAATGGCCAAGGATCAGACAAAGGTCACAAGGGCCAGGGCGACCACGACAACAATTCTGATGACTACGATGATTTGGATGAGCAGTAGTAGTAGTATTCGAAGTAGTTTGTATATACTTTGGCATGTATATGCTTTTGTCTGTCAGCTCGTTTGAGCGATTTTGTATCATCCTTTTCGAAAGGGAAATTTTGTAACAAACAAGATTATATATACTTTGGCATGTATATGCTTTTGGTTGTCGGCTCGTTTGAGCAATTTTGTATCAACCTTTTCACAAGGAAAATTTTGTAACAAACAAGGTTTGAGAGTTTTATCTCGCCTATTTGCTTGTTAACATTCTTTTGTAATGCAAAAAATAAACATTTGTGGGGCAAAAAGGCCCACAGTAGGCCCTGTTTTGCCCCACTAATTGTTTTTATAAGTTCTATTAAGGGGAAGTAGCAAGCTAAGGGTGTCAACTTTTTGTTCACTCCCCAATCCTTAGGTGGAAAATCAAGCTTTTTGGCACACAAAAATGCAAATCTCACCTACTTCCCTATAGATCTAGTCTTTGAAGTCTTCAGACACAACATCACACATGCTATTGTGCACACAATGGTAGGGTCTGATTGAAAATTTGATGCATGCACAAAAAAATTCTTTGTGTCACATGGCATGGTTCCAAGGCGGTCACACCTTTGTCACGAACAGAGTGTCACATTAAATTCTAAATTTCTTACTTATTTTAGATTAAATGTTATTGAAACTTTGTAGGTGGTCTCTTTACATTATGTAGAGCCTAACTTGATTTATTGGTGATTATTTGAATGATTTATCCAATTATAAATCATTATTTACAATAAATAAAGTCATAAAATACATGCATTTTAGTAGCACACCACATTTTTTTAGTATTTTGAATAATTAAGCAAATACAATTCAGTGGAAGGTTAGTAGGCACATAAGGTGTGTGGTTCAATCATCAAATCCCAAATCCAATGGCTAGATATAGGGAGATTGAAGTTTAATTTTTACTTTTACTCATTAGAGGATCAACAAAGAATATTAAAAATAAATCTAATAATTCTTAAACATGACCAAACATTTCAAAAATTTTAATATTTTTAGTCCTCCACATGATGAATAAGAGGAAAAAAATTTGGTTAAATTTGAGTTTATGGCCTCCACAAGTGAAATCTCCCTTTTGTGTGGGAAAAAGGGCCACCCAAGCCTAATACCAAGACAAGGTAGGCTTGGTATTAGGCTTGGTGAGGTAGGTTAGGAGCATCACTGACCCTAGTGGCAAGCCTTTGGAGTGTGCATGCTACCCATGTGGAAGGTTTCAAGAGTCATATATCTATTTTTGCCTTGCCACCATGCCACGTTGTTAGATCGCATGGTGCCATGTCATCAAGGAGATGTGACATCACTCATTGCCATGTCACCTTAGATTGCCACACATGCTACCACATCAGCCACATGTGCCACCTCATCATTCCACATCATAAGAACTCTTGGAGCCATGTCATCACACCTTGCCACCTTGGCGTACCTTGTCAACATTGCCACATCACCAATCCCTCCACCTCAATTTGCCATGTCAATCTACCACCTCATGAATGCCAACTCATCATGCCACATCACATTTCCATGTCATGGAAGAGCCTCATATATTCTACACCATATTGCGACATCATCACCATGCATGGTGCCACATCAGCCACATGTATACACATCATGATGATGGTGAGCCACATCATCAACATGCATGGTAAGTTATACATGCATGTGATTTGAATGCGTGAAGCATAGAATACCACGATCAAGGTATTTGGAGGTATTTGGAAGTGGCAAAATAATCAAATTGTCATGGTTTATGACCACGATCAAGGTATTTGGAGGTATCCAAAAGTGGCAAAATAATCAAATTGTCATGGTTTATGACCATGATCGAGGTATTTGGAGATATTTGGAAGTGGCAAAATAATCAAATTATCATGGTTTATCACATAGGTTATTCTCAAATTGCATTAACAAAAATATTAATCAAGATAGGCACATATGTTCTGTGAATATTAAACTGAAATAAAATCAAACGATGAGAATATTCAAAATTAGCATTGGATTCCATGTATATATAATATGATTAAAATCAACTTATTTGAGTAGACCACAAAAATTAGTTTCAAAACAAAATCAAACAAAATTTTAGCAGCCAATTATTCTCAATCTTAGCACCTTCTCCACTAATAATAATCAAGAGCAATCTAGTGGATGAGTTCAGGCTATCTATAAGACAGCACGTTTCGGTTCATTTCACCCATTCTTAGCCATTCTTGCCTCCCCATCACTTTCTCACACCTTCCATCCTACTTTCATTAAGAATGGGTTCTCAAAGCCATAGAGTTAGTAGATGTGAAAGATGTAGGAAACCCCCCCCCCCCAAATATCATTGAAGAGGAGCGCAAGTGGAAGGCTCGCGAGCGCAAGAGAGCCTCTAGAGCTAGAGCTCATGCTGCCACCACCGATCCACTTCCACCTCTAGATCCCACCTCCACCTCCACCCCCACCCCTACCCCCAGCTCCATTGTCCCCCCCTCTACATCCTCATCTGCTCCCCTACCTCCAGCCTCTGCCCTTTCCCTAGCCACTGATATTTTGCCCTCCACCTCTACCTCTTCCCCCTGCACCCTCCCCACTCCCCCTCCCCCTCCCCCCCTTCCCCTTGGTGCCTCCCTTCCCCCCTCCACCCTACCATCTCCCATTGATCCCCTTGCTCCACCTTGCAGTAGCAGTGTTGCTTCATGATGATGCGACTTGCCGAAGTCTACTATCCGTCGTCGTACTAGCAAGATTGTGCAGTATTTTTTTGATGACCTTATGCCAGCTTCGTAGTTTGCTCTTCTCACATCCGTGATTGATCACCCTGACTTAGTAGAGTGTAAGGCTTGCTGGTCTTGGTGCATGTAGAGATAGAGTTGTATGTAGTGAGGTCCTTAGTTCCTATGCTTTTATTAAGCATAGGAACTCCAATGATGCTTTGGTAGCACGTCATGCTATTTTTATGGCCTCATTATATTGAATTATTTCAATAGTCATTTTTTTTTTCAATGCCATATTGCAGGTTGCTATATTTGTGCACATTAGCTATCGTCATGCATAGGCTCACATGGATGGCATTGATAGCACCATGGACTCACATGTCATTGTATCACATCTACATTAGCGATGATCGACCACATGATGCCCATTTTGTGCAGCATTGCTTCACTTTGCATGATAGTTTCTTAAGGGATTGTGGTGTCACATGGCAGCGGTGCTGGATCTAGTCAAATGGTTGTGGTGGTCAGTTTAAATTTGCTAGACAGTTTTATTGGTTCTACAGATGACACCAAGAGATTGGCATTCTGATCACATGGAGCTACTTTGAGACAGGGCACGGTAAGGGAGAGCATGATGGTGCAGGTGGTTGCGTGAAGTGTGCTTTGTGTTGATACCAATTGCATCACAGTGCCGATTGCTTCAAGGATGCACATGATGTGGTGTGGTGGTGCAACTAGCACTTATCCACTGGTGCTATCTCCTCATTTTAGTCGCATGATGATAGGGTGGTGAGTCGGTATTTTTGGTGCATGGACATTGGGAGTATTGATCAATCTAGGCCTTTTTTAACATGTGACTAAGAAAATTTGTGATATACCAATGCTTAACGAGTGTCGGTATAAAGTGATTTTTACGAGTGTCATTATATACTAAAGCTTATATAGTGACACATGTTTTTCGATATTAATAGCAATGTAAATAATGACCTTTGTGCACATCAAAAAAAACTTCTTAGTGTAAAAAAGGACGGTATTTTCATCAAAAAATGGCCGGTGCCTTGTAGTGTATCATCATGTTCTTTCTGTTGGCGTGGCTGATTTTCTAAAAGCTTCCCATTATTGCCTAGCATGTGCGAGCTGGTCCGTGTATGGGGACCCCCTCATAGTTTTAGCATGTGCACTATTTATTGTCCTTGAGCACTCAACTAGCTCCATATTTGGATAGTTTATTATTATTCTAGCTTGGCAAAATCTATTAACATTGGACAAAAAATCAACAACTCATTTCAAAGGTACATATCGAACATTTCAAGCAAGGATATAATATTCAATAAAATGAAATATTTTTATTTTAGCTGTACAAGGCTTTTCTAGGTTCAAGGACTTCCTTGATATCTTGAAGTATTTTTGCAGCTTCAATTGAGTATTGCCCAAAAATAACAATGTAGTCATCAATACGATGAATGTCATCTTTTTTCAAAGTCTTTAATGGGCATTTATTCTTTCTATCAAAGGGTACTAAGTCTGTAGTTGTATCCATTGGATGTGGTGCTTTACAAAATCCATAACCAATCATATCACCATGTTTTCATTACGTGGCCTGTTGACATAATTAACTCTTGGCTCATAACACCTTTTGACATCAATTTGAAAAGTTGTCCCATATCCAAATGGATAGTAAGCTTTTTATCACATTAAGGATGCTGCACCTGCCATAAATTCCATCTCATGAATCTTTTTTTAGTCTCTTGGTATCAGGTAGCATCGTGTCAAGAGGATCTACCAATGGTGGACCAAGAGGCAAGTCCTCTTTATCTATTTTACTCTTCTTTTGCCTTTGAGGAATTTTCTATATTTTTTATCTTTTGGTTCCTTCTTTTATCTTCATGTTTTCTTACACATTTGTTGACCCTATTATTATGTCTGCCATGCAATTGATTCCATAATTGCTCAATGTGCTTCCAAGTTGCACCTCCCAAACAAAGATTTTTCATTGAATCTATATTATTACTGAAACTTGCTACCATCCTTGTAACCTAAAATTTATCAAGTGTTACTCTGAAGATTACCTCTTCACCTTTCTTTGTCTTTATCATAGAGGCAATGCATGGATTTGCTTTACTATCCACACCCTCTTTCATATCAACTACCTTGCCAAGACTATGCCATCCCTTTCCTATCCCTCCTTTAGTGAACATGGTAATCTCCCCCAAGCATTTACCATAGTCCATTCCATAAGTATCCACATACCATTCAGCTATATCAATGACTTTTAAAATCTTTGTCCCCTTTGATGTGCTAACATTTTTATCTGAACCTTCCATCTTGTCTGTTTTCTCATATGTTGGCTTTTCTTTCTTGTCTAATGGGTTTGGTGTCTTCTTTTTTGGGTTTGCCATCTCCTTCCAAGTACGCATTTAATTCCTACACATTAATACAATATGAGCACTACTAAAATTTAATTACATCAAGCATAGATATGCAATACATCAATCCATTCATATTATTAATATAGAACATAACAAAGAAAGAAATTAATTGCAATATCTAAAAATATGCATGGAGCATGTAATCCATAGATTGTTACAACTATGCACACATGTAATGACTAGGAATTTGTGTTTGTGTATGGTACAATGTTTGTGTGTTTGTATATGTTCTATAACATCTGTATGAGTGCATTATTTATATCACCTATTAAATTGACCCAAGCATGTTCTAAATGTCTTTGGTCATCCAATCAACCTGTGGCAATTGTGTTAAACAATTTCTTCTTAAATCGACCCCAGATCCATTAGAAGTGTGCATGGGTGTGTCTTGGAAGATGTTTGTGTGTATACATCTATGAGTGATCATCTACATAGGTATGTTTGGAGTGTGTGGAGAATGTTTTAGAATATATTTGTCTTAGAATGTATATTTGTATGTATGCAAATTATCACCAAAAGTCCATAACATGGAAATTGACCTTAGGTCGATTTTCATTGTGTATGGGTGTGCTACTTGTGATTGTGTGTGATGATTTTGAAGGATCTCAACATGTTATTAGATGTTTAAGTCATCATCTAATCAACCTAGGCTTGATTTGCATTTTGTTCAACACCATATTCTAGCACTTCTTAAATCGACCCAAGGTCGATTTGAAGCATGTTTTAGTATGTCTTAGGACATGTGTGTGCGTGTGCATGTGTGTGCATGAGTGATCATCTAAATAGATGTGCATGAGTGCTCATTGAATCAACCCAAGGTTGATTTGATGACCGTGGCCATTGTGAAAAACAAGCTTTGCAAATTGACCCAAGGTCGATTTGCAGTGTGCATGGGTATTTTTGAACAATCTTGTGTGTTTATGTAATGAATTATATTGTATCGTATGTATGTATGAATCATAAAAAACATCCTTGAAGTGAACAAATTGGTGTATTTGCATTGTGTGTAGGTATGCCATTCATGTTTGTGTGGGTGAGTGATCATCAAATCGACCAAAGGTCAATTTGAAAAGCCTACCCATTATGATAAACTCTCAACATGTTTTTGTGTATCTAAGTGATCATCTAAGTAAACAAGCTTCTCAAATTGACCCAAGGTTGATTTGCTTTGTGTGTGTGTGTGTGCGCGCGCGCATGCATGCATGCATGTTTTTGTGTGTGTGTGTGTGTGTGTATGGTCATCTGAGTCAGTGCGTGAGTAGTAATCAAATTGAGCCAAGGTCGATTTGAAAATCTTAACTCATTTGTTGTGTTGCTTTGGGAAAACTCTCAAAATGTTTCTGTGTATGAGTGATCATCAAATCGACCTAAGGTTGATTTGCATAGCATGTCCATTGTGTTCAATGCCCTTTGCTACCACATCTCAAATTGACCTGAGGTCAATTTGAAGTGTGTGTGGGTGCTCGGGGGGGTAACTCATCTTATGTAACCCTATCACGTGAGTTCAACAGAAGGATATTTTTAATTGCTAAAATTTACAGAATTTAACTTACATAAGGGATTATTTTAAATGATTTTAGAAAAAAATTATAGATTTCTATATAAAAAGTGTAGATTTTATTAATGAAAAATCTACTGGTAGAGCGGGTAGATAGTAGCTTGCTCTATGTAGATGGGTAGACAGGAGTGGAGAGAGGGCATAAAGTTGATAAGGAGCTGGAAAGTGAGGGAGGGATGGCAATGCGGGAGGGAGGCGATAGGTAAGATAGGGGCAGGGAGGCGGTGGGTAGGAGGAAGAAACTCTTTAGGGTAGGCGTGTCAAGGATTAGGGTAGGCCAGCAGTAGGTGTGAGTATTAGGGTAGGAGGTGAGTTAGGGATTGGTAAGAGGTAGGCTAGGTATGTTGAGCTAGGGTAGGGATTTTCTCCCCCCTCTTGCTTCTCTCCTCCCCTCTTGCTTTTCTCCCACCCTATGAAATTTTAACATTACTTTTCTCCCCTCCTATGAAATTTTATCCCCCACCCTATTAAAATGTAATCTCTAGCCCCTTAAATTTGATCTCCCCCCTTTTAAATTTCACCCCATATTGCACCTCCCATAAAAATTTAGGGTTCAATACATTATAGCCCCGCCCACCTTTGACCTTGGCACTTTTGAATTTTTAGGTTGCATGCTTCCTTCTTTAATTTTTAAGTTGCTTTAATTTAGGTTTCTGATTTTAAGGCGTTCATAAAACCCAAGGTCAAAAATCAATGACTGGAAATGGTTTTTATTTTTCAAATGGACCTAAGGTCGATTCGAAATACAAAAGAGATCTAAGGAAGGTGCACAACCCCACACCCAAACATAAACACACACAAGCACCCACATGCCATTGATTGAAAATGAATCTTGGGTCAATTTCATAGCTCAAGGGATGTGATGATGACAATGATATCTTGCACACATCATATGCGCGAGTGCACACACACACATGAGAATTTGTTGTGAAGACAATAAGAGGACCAATCTACCTTGGGTTGATTTAAAACTTTGACCATGTGATCTAGGTATTTCCAATGATATGAAGAGCACTAGATAATGCACACAACCCCACACACTGACATAGACACACACATGGATAGGGATTGGAAATTGACCTTGGGTCGATTTCAAATCTGCAACAAGAATGTGGCAATGAGAATAATGGCACTACTCAAATCGACCCAAGGTCGATTTGCAATACATCTTAGAATGTGTGGGGGTGAGAGAAAGAGAGAGAGAGAGAGAGAGAGAGAGAGAGAGACACACACACACACACACACACACACACACACACACAGAGCATCAATATATGTGTGTGTGAGTGATCATCAAATTGACCTTAGATTGATTTGTAAAGCCTAGCCATTTTGTTCACCACCTTATGTTGTCATTTCTAAAATTGATCCAAGGTCAATTTCTAGTGTGTATGCAAGGGTTTTAGAGTGTGTTTGTGTGTCTGTTCAATGTCCAAGAACGTGTTTGTGTGCCATGTCTATGTGTATGAGTGATCACTAATCTCCATGAAGTAAAAATCGACCTAGAGTCCATTTGGAAACTCAAAAAATTTTTGAATGTGTGTGAGTGAACACCAAAGTCAATTTGGAAAGCACAGCCATTGTGTCAACATCCTACTTCTCAAGTTCCAAATTGAGCTTGGGTCGTTTTGTAAAGTCTAGCCATTGTGTTTGACACCCTATGCAACCATCTCTTCTCAAATGAATCCAAGGTTAATTTTTGGGGATTTGTTGAACAATATCCATGAAGTGCAAATCGACCAAAGGTCGATTTGGAAACTCAAAAACGTATTCTCGATGTGTTTGTGTGTGTATGAGTGAACACCAAATGGATTAAAGATTTGGAAACTCAAAATATATTCTGAATGTACTTGTGTATGTTCAAATTTAATAGTCCCATCAATAAATGAGCCATATAATTAATTTCACAATTTGAATAAAACGTTATATATGAGACAAGTATAAAAATATTTACTGTAAGAAAACAATACAACGAATGTGCTCATCAGATAATAGGATATCGTATGTAAGAGAGAAAATAGATAGCATGGAGAATCAAAAATTTGATTACTATAGAACTGATACAATAGATGGTACTACCTCCCAGCCGTGCGCTCCTATGAGAGAAGCTTTGATGGCATGCTAGAAATAGTAGAGGATGGAGGCTGGATGCTATGGAATCAGGGTTGCTATAGCCAGTGATGAAATGGGCTTCATGGGCTCGCTCTTATATAGCCATCAGTCGTAGTTGGTTAGACCCAATTTGGTGACTGACTCAGTCCGCCCAAACCAGCTGGCTAGGAGTCAGTACCGAAATAGGCCACCAATCGAACCGGTGCACAAAATAGAGCAACTAGCCTACAGTCACTGTTGGGCCCATCCGGTATCATCTAGGGCTCCAAAGAGGCCCTGCAACCTGAGAGTGGGCTACCTCGAATGAATCTGGAGACTTAACTCGCGAACGAGAAATTGTCCGGGTCTAAAGCGGCAGAGTTCATCACTAGGGTGAATAATTTGTGTGATCAGATGACTACAATTGGCATCACCATCACCAGCAAGAATCTAGCACGAAGGTGCATACGGATTCTCCCACCAAAGTACGACGGTCTTGTTATGGCACTGAATATGCAAAATAGAAATCCTCCCCTCGACTTTGAGGATTTCAGCGCGATGCTTCATGAGGAGGAGATGCGTCAAAAGATGAGGACTGGAGAAGATTCGGCTTTCTATGCTGGATCAAAGAAAGGTAAGGGTAAGGACTCTGGTAACCCATCTTCTACTGATGATAAAAAGAGAAAGAAGAAGATCAAGTTCTTCTATTGCAACAAGGTAGGGCACAAGCAGAATGAGTGCCAAAAGAAGATTACAGATGAGAAGAATGGAGTAAAGAAAGAGTCCAGCAATAGTGCGTAGGCAGTACCAGTACAACTATTTGTAGCAATTGAGGAGATTTGCATGAAGGCAGTTCATGTACCATCAACAGTAACAATGAAGGGTTATGAAGCAATTAACAGTTTTATTTAACAAGGGAAGGCCTGATAGTAACTAGAAACCAAAGAGAACAGAGAAATGGAGCACATAGTCAAAAGCTATCCATCCATAGTGTAAGAAGCAAAGAAGCCATCCAAGACCATCTGCTACTAACAAGCCACAAGGGAGGAGCCAGCGAAGTGATCAATGAAGGGAGCACAAAATTAAGTTGATGAATCATCCAATGCCAAGTAAGGGGAGCAAGGGAGGCTGGAAGGATACTTGTGAAAGAAAGGTGGCATACAAAGCAAAATGGGTAAGGCGACAAAGCTTCTAGTTGAAGAAAAAGCCTACATAGAAGGTTGTGCAAGTTGGGGATGAAGCAAAGGAATCTTGTGAGTTGATAAAGGGCATGTAAACAAGGGCATGCAAGGGCAATGGCATCTTGTATAACAAACTCGGTGAGGAACTATAAGGCAAGAAGAAAATAGTGATTAGGTAGGGTGGTGGAGGAAGCCAGTGGGTTAGGTACGGGTAGTTAGTTGGGATAAGAAATGAGGCATCAACTCAATCACTAGAGCTAATAGCAGCAAGGGGTATGAGTGAGAGGCCAAGGTAGTGCAGATTCTTAAAGAGAAGTGTAACTTAAGAGTACGTAAGCATGAAAAGAGGTCGAGCGAGAAGAACTCCAAAGGGACATAAATAAGGAAGGAGGGGGAGAAAAAACTGTTACAAAGAATACAATGTGGGCAGTGGTAAGGGGTTAGGGTTTAAGTTGGGAAGGTAACACTAGTTTAGTGCAGTTAGGGGGATTAGGGGTAACAATTATTTACTAGACCACCCACATAACCCCCCGCCATGCATGGTCATGGAGCAAATATATATAAGGGCCTAGATAGTATAAATTAAAAGCTAGCCATCTAAGAGTAGCTTAGGACAGGTTTACCCTAAGCCACAAATCAATAAAAGTAAAAAACATGATCACAATTGAAGCTTTAAATCTTAAAACTAGGTAAAATTAGAGTGTTGTAAAATTTTTAATGCATGTCATACAGGTAAAAAAACACCATGTTCAAACTACACAAGAAATTAAATTGCCAAGGTGGAAACATGAGCCAACATCAAAAAATTATAGAAGGTATCATGATATAATTGAAGTCCCTGATGTAGTTAAAGTCAATGTGGTTGTGTTATTGGGAGGAAGGGGGGTTTAGTGTCATAGTGAAAGTGTGTAACATGGAAATGTATGCGTGCATCTATGTGTATGTGTGGGGGGGAAATGCCAAGGGAAGAATGTGTGTGTGTGAATTTTTTTTGAGAAAAATGTGTGTGTGTGTGTGTGTGTGTGTGTGTAGGGGGGGTTTAGCATCATAGTGAAAGTGTGTAACATGGAAGTGTATGTGTGCATCTATGTGTGTGTGTGGGGGGGATGCCAGGGGAAGAATGTGTGCGTGTGATTTTTTTTTTTGAGAAATATGTGTGTGTGTGTGTGTGTGTATGTGATCACCTATTTTTTATCTCTCAGATTTCCAGCACATAGGTCCTTGAGGTTTTTTTGGTTGTTTGGAAGATTACCATCTTCTTTGTCCCAGTACTCTCTTTTCTTCCATTGGATCAGATACTAGGTATTTTGGACCCTTTGGCTTTAGAAAAATCATGCATTTCTGAATTCATCTCTTCAGCACCCTTATGAGTTTTTCCAGGCCCATTGTGATAGTCCTTATATGATGCCTTGCATGAGGAGGATTTGGATGGCTCTTGCATTGAGCTTTTCTTTTACTATTTTCGATGGATAGGGCATTGGCTCTTTTCTGGAGCACTACCCTATTGTAAAATGTTTGTTTCTATAGCTATCCTTATCGACTCTAGTTTGTGGCTCAGTTAGTATGCCACCTTAGTTAGTTGAGTTTGGTTTGAGACCCACATATAGGGTTCTTCTATTTTCTTTGTACTAGAGTTCTTTTGGCTTTCACAACTAAGAAGAGGAAAACTGTTTTCAGCCTCCACCTTTGTGTGTATTCCCCCATTTGTGCATGTGAGAAAGTCGCAAGTGAGACTCCTTCCCTCTCTCCCACTATCTTCACATGGTATCAGAGCCTTGTTCGTGGTAAGGAGCTTAAGAAAGCAAACCAAGTTCGTGGTGTCCTGGTAAGAGGACCAGTGTTGCTTTCCTATTTTGAGTTTGGGAGCAAATCTCTGCAGGTAGCATAGCCAGAAGTGCAAGAGTGCACTGTCTCAAATTGAGACGCCCTTCGCGGTGTGGCGAGAGCGCAATATATGTTGCAGGACAAGGGCGAAGCCCTTAGTGACTTTATTTTTCTGATTCGAGGCCATTTCGGGGCCCGTTTCGAAGCCGGAAGTTCTTCGCAAGTACTAAGAAAAAGGCCCTATTTTTGCTGTGCGACCACTGCTCGACTAGTCGGTGAAAAGTTGCCACAGAAATTGCATCGTATGCCTGTGTGCAGAGATATTGGGAGTTGCAAAATCATGCTTGTTGCCTGTTGATGCAAAATCATCACTCGAAAGTGACTGTGTGGTGAAATACCACTTTCGCTAGTTTTGTAGATCTGCCCGTTTGAGGCAAAAGCTATGTTTTTTTACAGTGACAGAATATTTTGCGGTGTTCTGTAATGGCATCTGATTCTCTTTCACAGATTGTCACTAAAAAGCTTTACAAGAACAACTTCCAGGCATGGAGTTTTAGAATGACAAATTTCCTGATGGGAAAAGGCTATTGGGAGTTCATTACAGGAAATGAAGAAGAACTGTTCTTCCTAATGTTCCCAATCAACAAGAAATGCAGGCATTCAAAGGATGGCATGAGAGAGCCAGGAAAGTTATGTACTGGCTGTCTATCAGTATTTCGGACTCCATGATTGTGCATATTCAGGATGCAAGTACGCTAAAGGAGGCATGGGATACTTTGGCAAAAATGTACAGTACAAATACGCAAGCCAAGAAAATGCAACTCAAACAGGAGTTGCACAATATGCAGAGAGAAAATTTGAGCATAAATGACTACCACATGAAGATGAAGACACATCAGAGTGGATTAATTCCAATGGCTTTTTACTCTCTTGAACATGCCTAGGAAAAGTTTTCCTTGCCTGTTTCCCAAATTGACAGGCTTCACAAACCTTGTGCATTTCTGCAACCTTGAATTTAGGCAATCTTGCAATAATATTTTGGGCTTTCATTGATTTAAGTCACTGTATATTAACATGACCAATGCGTTTGTGCCAGATATCAATATCTGCAACTACACCGGTCCCATGTGCAAACATTGCTGCACTCAATTAAGGCATGTCCACATCCAACGTAAACATCCTGCCCTTCTTCTTTCCTTTTGCTATCAAGCGACCGTTATTTTTCATATCCTCAACAAAGCATCCATGAGGATTAAATCTGACCTGCAAGCCCTGCTCAACCATTTGACCAACAGAAACCAAGTTCTTGGTGATGTTCGGAACATGAAACACATCGGACAGGTATTTCTTTTTCCCATCCTGCATAGACAAAGGAATTTTACCAAGTTGCACAATAGGATGTGCAGTATCATCACCAGTCTCCACAAATCCTGGCTTTTCCATTTTCCTTGCATCTTGCATCCATTCTGCATGACCTGTCATGTGGTTTGATGCACCTGAGTCAACATACCACACATCATTTCGTTCTTCTGCACTTGTCACAGAATTGGTCCTATGCTGCACCATAAATAGATGCTCATTTCTGTCATCACCCTATCTACTAGAAGATGCATAATTGCCTTGCTGCAATTTTCTATTCATAATGTCATTCTGCTTTTTGTAGCAGTCCTTAGCCATATGACCCATTTTACCACAATAGTAGAATTCAATATTGCTGTTTGCATTTTGGCCTCTCTGCCATCCACCACGGCCTCTTTGGCTCCCCCTGCCTCTAGAGTTACCACGTCCTCCTGCATAGGACTGGTTTTCTTGAGTTTGCTGCATAATCTAATTTCTACCATGGCCTACAGATCGACCTCCTCTACCTCTACCTCTACCTCTACCAGCATTTGAGTAGAAGACAGTTTCTTTTGAAGTTCCTGCTGAAGAAGATGCACCCCCATTTCTCTGCTCTTCAGAAATTAGAAGAGCAAACAACTCTTCAAAATCAGGAAATTTTTCACGGACGGCAATGGATGTCCGAAACTATGCATAATCCTTTCCTAGACCATTCAAGGTCACAGAAACTAGATCATCATCTTCCACTGGCGACCCAATGGAAGCAAGTGCACTTGCATGGACTACTAAAGCTGCATCTATTGGAGGCTGTCACTATTTTTTCACATTTATTGATGACTTCAGCAGAAAACTTTGGGTGTATTTTATGAAAAAGAAAAGTGAAGTGTTTGGGCACTTCAAAGCTTTCAAAGCTATGGTTGAAAAAGAAACAGGCCTGCAAATAAAATGCCTAAGGTCAGATGGAGGGGGAGAGTACCTGTCAAATGAGTTTGCAAGGTTCTTGCAGGAGCATGGTATAATGCAGCAATATTCATGCAGTCATACCCCACAGCAAAATGGAATTGCAGAAAGGAAAAACAGGCATATTGGAGAGGTATCTCGGGCCATGCTAAGTGAAAAAGATCTACCAGATTATTATTGGGCTGAAGCAGTTGCTACAGCAGTTTATATAATGAACAGGACTCCCACTGCAGCAATACATGGCATGATGCCAGAGGAGATGTATACTGGTAGGAAACCAGACATTTCTCATTTGAAAATTTTTGGTTGCATTGCTTATGTCCATGTACCAGATGAGTTGAGGTCCAAGTTGGATCCAAAAGCTGACAAGTGCATCTTTATTGGTTATTCTCTGCAGCAGAAAGGGTATAGATGCTATAACCCTTCTACTCGTAAGTTTACAGTGAGCAGAGATGTTGTTTTTGATGAAATGAGCAGCTGGTATAAACCAGTAAATGTGATGATTGATGTAGATGCACAAAATGGTAATGCTGCATAGAATTTATAACAGTAATCACAAAATATTAGTGGACCTGCAGTGTCGTCTAGCAGTGGTTCACATACTTTGCCATGGACAGGCAGATTGAGATCAGGAGAATCTCCTCAAAGCAATGTAGAGAGTGGTATGCAGGTATCACAAAAAGGAAAAGAGAAGGTAGATCAGTCCATGTTTGATGTGAATGCAGGTCACTCTTGTGTGGATGGTGAATCTAGTGGCTCAGAACAGAGCATTGATGATGAGTTGGGTATTCCTTCTGTTGTTACACCTAGAGTAAGGAAGACCAGGGATGTTTTGAGAGCACCTAGAAGTGAGCCTATTTTGTGCAGGTCTACCAGGGTTAGGTATCCTGTGGATAGGCTGAAATATGATGGATTTACAACCATTCACTATGCCTATATGGTCAAAGTGATACAGGAACCAGAACCCACTTCTTTTGAGCAAGCCATGGGAAATGAAAAATGGGAGAAAGCCATGGATGAAGAAATGGATGCCTTGGATGCAAATGCTACATGGGAATTGGTGCCTTTGTCTAAAGACAAGAATGCAATTGGCTGTAAGTGGGTTTATAAGATCAAGCACAATGCAGATGGTTCTGTGAATAGATACAAGGCAAGATTAGTTGTCAAGGGCTATGCACAGACATATGGCATTGATTATGAAGAAACTTTCAGTCCGGTTGCAAGGATGGCAACTGTAAGAGCAGCCATTGCTATGGCTGCATCAAAGGGATGGTCTTTACATCAGATGGATGTAAAGAATGCCTTCTTTCATGGTGATTTGCAAGAAGAGGTCTTTATGGAGCAGCCAGCAGGTTATGTTCATGCTATTCATCTTGAGTTTGTTTGCAGGTTGAAGAAAGCCTTGTATGGCTTGAAGCAAGCACCTACAGCATGGTCAGACAAGATAGGACAGTATCTTGTCACTATTGGCTTTTAGATTTCCAAGGCAGATTTCTCACTCTATGTGAGAAAAACAGAGAAAGGGATTATGCTGCTGGTCATTTATGTTGATGATTTGATCATCACAGGTGATAGTGATGAAGATATCCTTCATGTGAAAATGCTATTGAGGCAGAAGTTTGAGATGAAGGATTTGGGAGAGCTACGTTATTTCTTGGGCATTGAGGTGATTAGATCACCAAGTGGGATACAACTCTTGTAGAGGCAGTATGGATTGGACATGCTATCCAAATATGGGATGACAGGCTGTAAGCCTATTTGAGTTCCTTTCGAGCAGAATGTGAAGCTGAGCATAGATGCAGGTGAGCTTTTGGAAGACCCTACTATGTACAGACGCATAGTAGGAAGTTTGATTTATATGACTATTACCAGGCCAGATCTAAGCTATGTTGTTGGATTGGTAAGTCAGTTTATGCAGGCTCCAAGGAAACCGCATTTGGATGCGGCTAGATGCATACTCAGGTATGTGAAGTCCACATTGCAGTATGGACTATTTTATGAGGCTGGGGTTCAGATACAAATGCATGGATACACTGATGCTGATTGGGCTGGTAGTATTTCTGATAGATGATCTACCAATGGATATGTGTTCTCTTTTGGGAGTGCTGCAGTCACTTGGAGTAGCAAGAAACAGCCTACAGTTGCCTTGTCGAGCACAGAGGCTAAGTACAGGGGTGCAGCAATGGCTGCCTATGAGGTAGCTTGGTTGCATAAGCTACTCTATGATATGCATCAGTCTACAGATGGGCCAGTTGTCATTTATTGTGAAACATCCATATAAGATGAATAGGAAAAAGAAGGAAAAGAATGAAAGTGAAACATGGTTGGCATACATGGAGTCTTTCAAATGATCCAACTATGGTTCTTGATGGTGGGACATACCCATGAGGACATTGATGCATTGTTTAGTATATTCTCAGAGAAACTAAGAACGAGTTGTACTTTCACATTTCCTCGTCTGATGTGATCCTTCAATGAATGACAATCCTCTCTTCCATACCCATTTGTAATTAAAGAGGTTCTTGATCTCAAAACATTTGTAAAGGGATACTTGTGTGAAGGAAAAGAGGCATTAGTGGGTCATTCAAAACCATTGCAGTTTCGGTTTTTCATGCGTGATGGTGATCCAATGTTCCGATATATGATGCATCCTAAATCAAGTCAATGGAATCCACTAGAGGAAATTCAATTATGGAAATGTGATGCAAAAGGTAATGCAATGCTACCATCAGGAATTCCCAGTGCTATTCCTATAAGAACATACTTGAATGATAAAGATGTTATAATTTTGGGAATCAAGAAGCATCTGGAATATTGGAGATCTCATCTTGGTAACAACATAGGCAGGGATTCATACTCATAGTGGATAGCACCTATCATTTAGTATTGGGAGACATTGATTTCTTACATGGAGAAGCCCATTGTATAGCATGAGAAACTTAGTCATGACTTTTGGCAAAGAGCCAATGGAAAGATAGCTTGGTTAATGATGGAGTTAACATAGAAGATGGTGAGGCTATGGGCCCAGAAGACCTAGAGGACCATTACTATGGCAATGCATGTAATAAGCCTAGAGAAGAATTCAAACTAGATGTGGATGTGAAACAAAATGATTTCATTTTGGTCAAGCCGAGTGACAATATATACCCCATTTGGTTAGGTGCTGCATTGTCAGATGTGGACACATCCAAGTCATCCACTAATTATAGTAAGGTATTTGTACAATATTGGAATCCTATCCATAGAAGAAGATGTAGTGATGCAGTACGATATGCTAATTGTTGGAACAAAGAGTGGCGATATATGGGATATAAGGACCCTTGGGAGCATGTGGATTCAATAGTATGGTGTTGGAGCACAACAAAAGTTCCAAATAAACGAAGTAAGATTAGGATACCACAAAATGAAATCTTGAAAGCACAAGGGAATCTTCAAATTCCTATGAACAATAGTGGGAAGGACGTTTTATCTATTGATGATTTCTTGGATGATTTAATTTAGAGAAATATAAAGTCCATTTTGAGCAAAGACAAATTGTAAAGATTGGATGAGTTTCTTTCATGAATGTTAATTATACTCAGCCTTTGGAATCTATATTTTTCTACTCGGTCTTATTTTATGAAGCAATTTTTAAATTTACACTCATTTTTGTACTACTTCATTCAAACTCAATCTTGTTTTATGGACTTTAACTAGAATCCATCTTTATATTCTGCTTATCTATATTCATTCATTCAAACTTAGTTTTGCTTTATATTAGGTCAATTTTTGAGTAAAAATTGCATTGAATTAAAACATATTATTAATTATGCTAATTAATAATAATCAACTTAATTAACTAAAATTATTATAAATTATCTTGATTAAACAAATCAATATATAGCAACTTTGTAGGGTCAACTATGTTAACAAAGTTTCTTAGAACTTTAAAAAGCTAGGACTCTTTGTAATCATCACATGGTAATAATTACATGCATGTGCAATGTTTTGTAATGGAAGTACCTATCATATATACATTGAACATACAACACATCATAAACATGGAAGCTAATCCCAAAAGGATATACAACAGCAAGTAGCAAGCAAATCAAATCAAGCTTAGCTCATATAATGGGGACACGAAAGCCTTTAGTCCTATTCAATTGTAAATATTCCACAAATCATGCCACTAATATAAAAGAAACAAAACTTGAAAGCTTTAAGCAAGCTCAATGAAAAAAAAAGAGCTCATTTTCTTCCTTCAAAACCAATTTTGAGAGTTCCAATTTCATGGGATTTTCCCACTTTTCCTAATACAGTATTTTTGTAAAGACCCTCCTTTATGGCTCTCTGATCTTCAAGGTCCTTTCACATCATTGCTAGCTCCTTGTCTGTGATGTCCCCATCACTTCACTTCTTCAAGCCTATCTTGGAGCTCCTTGATGGGCTTGTCTGCTTCTTCTCTTCTATGCCTTTCCATGATTACCATTCTTGCAGCAGAATTAGCTTGCTCTTGTGCCTACAAGGCCCTCACTTGTGCCTCCTCTACCTTGGCTTCTGCACCTTCCCTAAGAATTTTCTCAAGTTACGCTACCTTTGCTGCATTGGTGGCTTTCTCTTGTAGAAAGGTCACCTTTTGAAACATCTTCTTATCGTATTGCTCAAAAATCCCTTTGAGGGTAGATGTCATTAGGTATATTCCAACTCGAGCAGATTGAGATGACAAGTGAGATTTGCCATCCACGCAATTCTTTAGGTTGGTTATCATGCTCTTGCAGATTGCTCTTGAGAAAGATACATTTGAGAAATAATGTAAGATCATGCTAAACCTAGTGCACACAAGATCAACAGAAGAACTAAGGAGGCTCAAAGCACACTAAATAAGACATGAGAGGGAGATAGCAAATCTATATCTGTTCCAATATGTTTTCAACAATACATGATAGGCCTCTTATATAGAGAGTCCCCTTTGAATAGTCAACACTTGTGGGATCCCCTGATCCACATCTCTCCTTGCGGATATCCTTGATTTACATGTCCACATCATGTAGTCCACATCCTAGGGTGGCTACTTTAATGCATTCCTTATCACATACTTCTGCCATTTAATCTATTTGCCCATTGCACCATATCTCAACACCTCCCCTTGGTGCCATGATCCTTTGGCTAGTGCAAGGTGGTCAGATGTGAGTCTACATTCCATCACCTCCTGTTAGTGCATGCATTGCTACTTAAAGTGGTCGTGTGGCTTTTACATGTCAATACTTCCCCTGGGTGCTTTCATAGCTACTCTCAGGTGGTTAGGTTTGATTTACAAAAATTTAGTACATGTCCTTGGTTCATCAATGGAAGGCCATTGATACATATGGTGGGACTGGTGCAATGCACTTGTCCACATGGCATAGGCATGCCCGCAAGGCTTTTAGTTGATCTATGTCCATGTGGGATTCACACTGCGATTGTTGATGGAGGGGAGGGAGGGGGAAAGAGAGAAAGGGAGGGAGGTAAGAAAGCTAGGAAAAGAAAGGGAAAAGGGGAGGGGAGGGAGAAAGGAAGGGAAGGGAAGGAGAAGGGGCAGGGAAGAGGAGGGAGAGAGAGAGAGAGAGAGAGAGAAGGGAAGGGAAGGGTAGGGTGAGGAATAGGGAAAGGGGAAAGGGGAAAGGAGGGGAGGGAGGAAGGGGAGGGGAATGGGGAGGGGGGAGGTAGTCAATAGAGTGAGCAAGAAAAAGCGAGCAGGCTGAATGAAGTGAGCGAGTTTTTCCACAATTCCTCTGATGAGAACAAATTTGAAATCAAACTTACTATAGCAAGATGTTGTCATAATAAGTATACCAATATTCATATTTAGAATTCACCCTATCTTTCAATTGAAGAACATAAACATCACTCATTCTGATAGCATTGAACAATATCTTTTGACTAAACAATATCACTTCATCCATATGTCTAGAAAACCCTAGTCTCATTATATAGCATTTATGGATATCATCATACATAGAACAATGGTACCATATTCAAAACTAATTACCAAACTCATAGCATAAATGAGTGCTGAAACACCACTTCACCCGCAAAATGTACCAAATCAACACTACCACTTTCCATGTTTCTAGGGATCACTAATAATTATTAATTTATGAAAAAATTGGTCTTTTAAACCATGTTCTAATCCTCCTGACATTCATCATCAAGAAAGTAGTTGCCTACACATGGATTATCTAATTGGCACTCATCATATCTCCTGTCAGGGCTGACATGAATCTTGCCATTTTTTCTGCATAGCATGGTAACAAACTACAACAAAACATACATTTTAAAGCAAAGTAAGTCAAAGTGGAACAATGAAAATAATTTCCAATAAGAAGAACATGCCATCCTAATAATTCGCAACCAACAAAAAGAAAAAAAAAATTGCTAGATCAAGGCCTTACAAACAATATCCAAAGGATCAAAATTTGTACTTTATTGATTTAAGGGCACCCATAAATGTTCACTATCTACCATATTATAAAGATGCTGAATAACATTTTCAAAGTTCTCAATTTCAGCATTCAAAATATATAGCAAGAAACCTAGGGCCAATAGCATACTACTCATCAAATGGATTTGTGACAGGGTCCACTTTCTCTTCTTCCCCCTCCCCATCATGCTCTGACCTGATCCATTTTCCAAAATGATGTACCACAAGTGGCTCAACAATGCTAGCCACAATACTACTATCTGAATCAAATGAAAAATGAGGCCTTCTAGTGGCTTGACAAGCACACATAAGAGGGGTTGTACCACAACCCATGTCTAGAACCAGCCCCCCAGGAACACAAAGAAGAGACATAATGCAACCTACAAAAAAACTACTCCTCTCTAGTCCACCTCATGCTAGTTGAGAAGACATCAGCATGATTGTCCCTATAGAGGGAGGTATGTAGTTAGTTCAAATATCTTCACGTGGATCAATCAATAGCTGTTGGAAAAGTGGAAAGCTCTCCTCCCAAAAAATTGTTGGATTCTTCTTTGCTCTACGTATGAGAGCTAATACTGAAGATTTCATCTGGGAACCACATGGAGAAAAACATGTATAGTATATTGACTTCAACTAGCAAGCATTATAGCATGAAAGAAGGCACTTGGCAATCACACATAAACAAACTATAAAGAAACGATGACTTATCCTTCCAAACATAGCATGCACAGGACTCACGAGGAGACATTTATCAAAGACCCCAAAGGAGAAACAAAAAAGGACTCAATACAACTGACAACATAGAATGCATGGAATGGTAGCTTACCTTAACACTTTTACCATGTTCTCTACAAAATCCAAATGGAAGCTTGTCTCATGAATGATCACCTGTCTGATAACCTCCAAGCCCTGGACATATGCAAACCGTTCCATCCAACCAATACATTGTCTTGCAAGAAATTACTTTTATTTAATACTAGCAAAATGGAAACACAAAATGTGAAATGTCACTTATGGTATTGTGCCTTACCTACTGCCAAAGGACATATGCATGCCAACCAACCACTATTAGACAAAGAAGCTGATGCAACTACAAGCCCATGCCACACATGTTCCTCGAGCAAGACATTCCAAGTAGGAGTCGGTTCTCTTCTGAAGAGAGTGGGAGAGAAGTAAGGAGTCTCACTTGCAGCTTTCTCACATACACAATGGGGGAATACACACAAAGGTGGAGGCTAAAAATAGTTTTCCTCTTCTTAGTTGTGAAAGCCAAAAGAACTCTCTCTAAGTACAAAAGGAATAGGTGAACCTTATGTTAGATATCAATGCTCCACCCTCATGTAACTACGTGGGAACCAGCTAACTCTACATGTAAGCCCCCCATACGAGGAGAAGGCATTTGAGTAGCTCGGTTATCTGGTGGGTCCTGATTTGGACACCAGATGGACCTGCCATGTGTGGCTTGATGGCTGGACGGCTTTAGATAGATTCGCACACCGCCAACTAGGCTACATGCAAGTGTGGGAAGGCATCCCTTGACTGACTGCACAGAGGGTAGATGGAACATTTCCCAGGCAACCCACTCTCAGGTTGTGGGGCCCGTTTGGAGCCTTAGATGATCTCGGATGGCTCTATTTTATCCACCGGTTCTATCGTATGGTCGGTGGCCTATTTTGGGACTGACCCCTAGTCGACGGTTTTGGGCGGACTAGGTCGGTCACCCAATTGAGCCTAACTGACTATGACTGGTGGCTATATAAGAGCAAGCCCGTGAAGCCCATTTCATCACTCGCTATAACAACCCTGATTCCTTAGCATCTAGCCTCCGTCTTCTACTATTTCCAGCATGCCATCGAAGCTTCTTTCACAGGAGCGCACGGTTGGGATGCAGCGCCATCTATTAGATCAGTTCTACGGTAATCAAATTTTTGCTTCTCCATACTATCTTGTTTTCTCTCTTGCATACGAGATCCTATTATCTGTTGAGCATAGATGTTGTATTATTTTCTTACACCCTATATGTGGGTCTCAAACCAAACTCAGCTAACCTAGGTGGCATACTAATTGAGCCACTAACTAGAGTACATAAAGATAGTTGTCATCCAGCTATTATTCATGGGCGGTGTACCAATTGCATCTGCAGCTAACAAGTCGATGACATAAATGTGCAATGGTCACCCTGGCATATCTTCAGTGGAGCTCGATATCTCAACACTCCCCCTCGAGCTCAATCCCAATTCTTGCACACCAAGTAGGTCTCTGAACTTGCACAGCTTCTCTGCACCCAATGCCTTCACGAATATGTCAGCTACCTAATCCTCTGTGCTGACATAAACTAGATCAATAAAACCTACTAGAACATTCCCCTGCACATAGTGATAATGCACCTCAATGTGCTTTGTTCTAGCATGATAGACTGTAGCATGATAGACTGGGTTATTTACCAAGTGTATACTACTCGTGTTGTCACAATAAATGACAACTGGCCCATCTGTATACTGATGCATATCATATGAAGTAGCTTATGCAACCAAGCTACCTCACATGCAACCATTGCTGCACCCCTATACTCAGCCTTTGTAATTGACAAGGCAATTGTAGGCTATTTCTTGCTGCTCCAAGTGACTGCAACACTCCCAAAAGAGAACACATATCCACTGGTAGATCATCTATAAGAAATACTACCAGCCCAATCAGCATCAGTGTATCCATGCAATTGTATTTGAACCCCAGTCTCATAAAATAGTTCATACTGCAATGTGGACTTCACATACCTCAGCATGCGTCTAGCCGCATCCAAATGAGGTTTCCTTGAAGCCTGCATAAACTGACTTACGACTTAATAGCATAGCTCTGGCCTAGTAATAGTGACCATATAAATCAAGCTTCCTACTATGTGTTTGTACATAGTAGGGTCTTCTAGAAGCTCACCTGCATCTGCCCTCAACTTCACATTCTACTCCAAAGGAGCTGAAATAGGCTTATAGCCTGTCATCTCATATTTGGGCAGCATGTCCAATCCATACTGCCTCTACAAGAGCCATATCCCACTTGTGTATCTAATCACCTCAATGCCCAAGAAGTAATGCAGCTCTCCCAAATCCTTCATCTCAAACTTCTGCTTCAATAGCATTTTCACATTAAACACCTATTTCATTAATTTTGGACTTTTTCTGTTGTTTTTGGACGAAGCCCAAAAATCCTTCCCAAATGAAAACTTTACTATATGAAAATATCCTTTTCAAATCAAAATTTTACTTTCTAAAAAGTTTCTTCCCAAATCAAAAGTTCACTTTGTGGCACTGTCATATTCACATAAAAATATTGTTTTTTCAATCTATACTTTTGCACCAACATGCAAGAATTTGAAATAATCCTATATTAGAAATTCTAGCTATATCTAAGTTATTTGTTAATTTAATTATTTTTAATATTTTTCCTTGACGTTTCTCCTTCCCAAATCAAAAGTTCACTTTGTGGCTCTATCATATTCACATACAAATATTGTTTTTTCAATCTATACTTTTGCACCAACATGAAAGAATTTGAAATAATCCTATATTAGAAATTCTAACTATATCTAAGTTATTTGTTAATTTAATTATTTTTAATATTTTTCCTTGACGTTTTTCGTTGACGTGATAAATTTATAAATCCATGAAAGGAGACTTAAATATTTCATGAAAATAACATTGTCACTCGGCAATATGCACAAAATTTAACAAAACTTTTAATAAATAGAAAGAAGACATGATGCCATAAGACCAAAGAGGGATAATAGCAATTGTAGCTTTATGTACTATATGATTACATTGAGAGACGTTGCTCTTAGCTAGAGTCTTTATATCCAAAATGATATAGATTGAACATATGTTTACAATTTAAATTGTTGCTCTTAAAGAGCCTCAATTCGTGCCATCTGCATAATTTGACACCCCATTGTCTTATTGCTCAATGTCACGACAGTCCCTTGCCAGTTGCCATCTGCATAATTTGACCTAGGCTTGTCTTGCCAAGCCTTGCCCCTTGGGTGCATTGACTCCCCATTGTCTTATTGCTCAATGCGATAGTCCCTTGCCAGGTGCCATCTGCATTAACTCCCTTTTGTCTTGCCAAGCCTTGACCCTTGGGTGACATCCAGTGCAAAATATAGGTGCCATCTGCATTAAATCCCACAAGTTATCTTGCCAAGCCATGCCCCTTGGGTGCATTGACTCCCCATTGTCTTATTGCTCAATGTGATAGTCCCTTGCCAGGTGCCATCTGCATTAACTCCCTATTGTCTTGGCAAGCCTTGACCCTTGGGTGACATCCAGTGCATATTTTGACTCTCATTTGACATACGAGGTGATGACTCTGATTATAATTGTCTTGGATTGGCTCCTTGCCTAGTACCCAAATAAAATCCTTCTGAATCAATGGACTTCAATACAAAGCTTTAATCATGGACATTCTTCATTTGCGCTGTCTCCTTCTACTTCCTCCATGGCGAGCATCCTTAAAAATTCGTGTATATGCAAAATAGTTTGCTGTGGTATTTTTATTTTTCCTTCTACCTCATATCCCATGTGCTTCTTTGATTTCTTTGCCCTTGAATGCCAAGACACTATGATTGTCTCCGTCGAAACTTGAGAGACTGCTTCATCATTTGGGACCCACTCCTTCATCATACAATTAGTATATAATGTGTTGTTATCCATATTCTCCTTCCTGCCCTTTGGCTCATACCATACCGCTGTAAATGTTGTAGCTCTCCCTTGGTCATCTCTTTGCACATCAACTACTTTTGCAACCCAAAACTTCACATTCTCATATTCATCATCCGATGGCCGAACCACAACAAAACAATCGATCTCTATATCTACTTTTGGCATAAACTCTCTCTTCTTTGGTCCACAATATGGACGTGGGAGTAATGATACAAATTCATTTTCAAAGACTGGAGCTGGGCGCAAATCGTTATGAACATTTAGCCAAAACATATTGCATTCTTCCTTGACATCCTTTGAGCCTCGCATTCTCTCAAGGTCCTTTATTAAATTTCGTGTCTTGTTAATTACAGTGGTAGTGTGTTCTCTCCAAGTAGGCTTCGAATCAGGATATTTCTAGAGCATTTCCTCTTTGTATGTAATAAATGCTTTTAATCCATCTATTTCACAATTAGACCTCTCATTAAATTCTTGTATAGGAGCCCATGTTGGATACCTTTCCTTGCTGGGAATTGAAGTTAAGAGACTGTAAGGTTCTTCAGGTTCCCATTTTGTATCATGAGAATACTGTTGCCATTGCATTACGGGTTTTTCATCTTAAAAAAAAAAACGAAAGTAGTGTGGATTGGTATGACCTGTCAATGCATCACCACCCATTTGTATGAAAGGTAGAATGAAGCTCTTCCAATCATACATTCTTTCGAGCCTCTCACATACTGTACTTTCCTTACGACCACCAACTTGCCTGCCACATCTTCTTAGCAAGTCATCTATTGTCTCCACATCCTTGCATTTAAGCTCCCTTGAGACTGTGCTAAAAACCTGATCGATATCCTCATGTGTATGCCCAACATACAAAAATCCACATTCGACCTCATTGAAGATTCGATGAGCAACTAGCATGGAGCAGAATGCAAACATGAGTACATTCTTATTTTCTCGCCAGCAATTATCAGCTTGTATTCTCAAAGTCAGTGGCAGGCGACCTTTTTCTGCATGTACATTGCGAATTGCCTTCATAATAGATGTTACAACTTTATTGCTATCATGTAGATGCAAGGAATCAATCCATATATCTGCAAAGAACTTAATTCCATGCACTAACACTCCACATAGATGTGTCTTTAGAAAGTGCTTTCCTTGTAATTTAGGTGGAGTGGCAACAAAACGAGGCAATGTTGTTGTATTCTGATCCATGCCATCTACAATAAGGCACATGTAGTCATCAGGATGCGAAATAGCTTGCTCCTTCCAAAATGCATATTTTTGTCTGGAATGTCGAATAAGGTCATGATGAGATTTTCGATTTTTTTTGTATAATTCCCTTTGATTTGGACATGTTGCACTCTCAATCGCTCGCTTTAAACCATCGCAGACATTGCACTTTGACATTTTTTGCCTCCTTGGGATTTTAACATATCCAAAGTTCTTCTTCCAAAGAGTATACAAAGTATGAGAAGAAGCTACGGCATCCCCTCTTTGCCTTTGCTTTTCTGCAATAGAGTCAAATACTTCGAGCTTGTCAAGCCCATTGAAAGGTGCATTTCAGTGATCGCGTCACCGTTAGGGAGTTTGGTAGATATATGGGGTTGAGGCAAAGCATTTTCATGTATGAAGTCTTGCAAAATTGCTGCTGCCTTGACAGTTGAGATTCTTGATTTGGACCTTCCTCTATTACCGTGAATGCTAAATTTGTTGCCGCCCTTTGCCTTGGTGACTAAATCCCAATATGTACCATGGGATAATCCAGTAATATTGCGATATGCCTTATTGCAAATCCTTTTTCCATTTACGAGAGGTTTTACCTTTTGTCTTGAACTTAGCCTTTTATTGCCATTCTGAAGAAAGCAAGAGAGACTTGTGAGAAGGTATTCATTTCTTTCGCTTCCCCTTCTTTGCCACATGTGTCCTCTACATTCCCTGATGTCTGCAAGATCAATGAAGCGCATACATCTTCGCTTGCAACATAGATATCCCAATTCATTTAACATGTTCTCCTCCTTCATTACTCTCTTCCTCTTTGGTTGCTTTTGTGGATCTGCCTGGATTCTCTTTCTCTTCATGCATATGTATGACCGTTTTCGTTCCTCGTGCACATTGTTATCTGTATTTATGCACTTCTTCTCCTCACATTTGTTTGTAACCAAGCATCCATGATTGGTCGTTGCATCCTTGTTCATATCACAATCAAAGTTAAATACTGAATAATCCTCTGTTGACCTCATCCTCGTTTTTAACATACTCTTAGGACCATTCAATGAATTCAATATTCTACGAGAGTATTGAGAACCTTCAAACTCTTCCACTCCTGAGAGAACATCACTCATTGGGACATCTTGCATGGCTTTCACAAATCCAAAACCTTGATTGACACCAGGTTTGTTAATATGCATGAACTCATCCACACTTGACAAGACATCGCTATTGAAACCTTTGCCCTTCTCACTGTGCAAGAATTCATCCACCCCAGATAAGGCTTCGCTTCTAAAATCATTTTGTTTCTTGGAACCAATGAACTCATCCACTCCAGATAAGATGTCACTTCTATAATTGAGTATATTGAAATCATCCACATTTGAAGTGATAGAGCCTGGCACATGGGCACGCTTTTTAGGTCCTTTGATATTGTAGTATATGTTGTCTTTATCATTGAAAACCACGTGCCTCTTTCTCATGTTTAAAAATTGCATGCTCCATCTCATATTCTTGCCTACCTCATAGTAGGGATCACATAAGATGTTATGTTATCAACCATACCATCATCAATGACTTTTAGAATCCTCATCTGTGTAAATGACCATTGCTCCACTTGTTCAAATCCTAATACTTCACCTTCTGCTACAATCTTATTTGCAAATGATCTCATTTGTAAAATGTCCCCTATAGTAAAATCCAAGGTGGTGCACTTTGTATTCTTGATAATGTCTGTTGCACAAGTCTCATCTTTGTCCCATGCTATAAATGATTTGTTGGATGTATTGTAGGGCATAACATCTCCAAGTGTTTCCATATCTCCACATTTATACTTTAGCTCAACATGTGCGCTAAGAATCTTTGATACAGTAACTGCTACCTTATCTTCGCCAAGTCTTCGAAAGTGGCAAAGTGAATTAGGATCACTATCATGGATTGTAGCAAATGCAACTACTTCTCTTTTGCTACATAAAATCACATCCATCCCTGGAACAAAATCTATAGCCATCTCCTTTGTGAGAGTCCTTCGCAAGCAATCTGCAGTGGCAACAATTACATAAATATTAGTCTCTTTTTAATAATCTACTTATTTATTATAATTTTTAATTAGTACTTAATTTATTAGTGGGAGAAGTTATCCGATCAAGTACTCATCAAATGGACATGCCAAGTTATCCTTTGCATGGTCAATCAAGCATTAAATACTATTTTTGCTCTAGTGTCATGCACATCCGTAAAAAAACATGAGCCTACTAGGTACGTTATCCAATCAAGCACTAATGGGATGCGGGTGCCACTTTGCATGTAAGTCAATTCCACCTAGTTGAGGTGTACAAAAAGTGTTGTGCCCATCGGATATGCTTTGCATGGTCCATCGAGCATTAAATACTATTTTTGCTCCTGTCATGCACATCCATAAAAAAAACACGCTGCTAGGTGTGTTATCCAATCAAGTACTTATGCGATGGGAATGCCACTTTGCATGTAAGTCAATTCCACCTAGTTGAAGGTGTGTGCAAAGTATTGTGCCCATCCAATATGCTTTGCATTGTCGATCAAGCATAACACACTGTTTCTGCCTTACTGTCATGCACAACCATATAAAAACACGGCCATAGGTGTGTTATTCAAATAAGTACTTATCAGATGCAGGCTCCACTTTGCACGCAAGTCTGTTTTGACTACGTTGAGGTGCGTGCAAAGTATTGTCACCATCAGATATGATTTGCATGGTCGATCACGCATTATACACCATTTTTTCCCTAATGATATGCACATTCGCACAAAAACACGCCATTAGGTGTGTTATTTGACCAAGTACTTATCGGATGGGTGTGCCTCATTGAGAACATTTCAATACCACCTAGGTTGAGGCATACAAAAATTTTTGTGCCCATTGGATATCTTTTGCATGGTCAATCGAGCATTAAATACTATTTTTATTCTAGTGTCATGCACATCCGTCAAAAAACACGCTGCTAGGTATGTTATATGATCAAGCACTTATGGGATGGGCGTGCCACTTTGCATGTAAGTTTATTCTACCTAGTTGAAGGTGTGTGCAAAGTATTGTGCCCATCGGATATGCTTTGCATTGTCGATCAAGCATAAAACACCGTTTTTGTCTTAGTGTCATGCACATTCGTCAAAAAACACAGTCCTAGATGTGTTATTCAAACTAGTACTTATCGGATGGGGGCTCCAGTTTGCACGCAAGTCTGTTTCAACTAGGTTGAGGTGTGTGCAAAGTATTATCACCATAGGATATGATTTGCATGGTCGATCACGCATTATACACCGTTTTTTCCCTAGTGGTATGCACATCCACAAAAAAACACGCCCATAGGTATGTTATCTGACCAAGTACTTATCGGATGGGTGTACCTCTTTGAAAACATTTTAATACCACCTAGGTTGAGGTATAAGAAAAGTATTATGCCCATCGGATATGCTTTGCATGGTCGATCGAGCATTAAATACCATTTTTGCCTTAGTGCCATGCACATCCGTAAAAAAACACACTGCTAGGTGTGTTATCCGATCAAGAACTTATGCGATGGGAATGCCACTTTGCATGTAAGTCAATTACACCTAGTTGAAGGTGCGTGCAAAGTATCATTCCCATCCGATATGCTTTGCATGGTTGATCGAGCATTAAATACCATTTTTGCCTTAGTGCCATGCACATCCATAAAAAAACACGTTGCTAGGTGTGTTATCTGATCAAGCACTTATGCGATGGGCCTGCCACTTTGCATGTAAGTCAATTACACCTAGTTGAAGGTGTGTGCAAAGTATTGTGTTCATCGGATATGCTTTGCATTGTCGATCAAGCATAACACACCGTTTCTCCCTTAGTGTCATGCACAACCATATAAAAACACGGCCATAGGTGTGATATTCAAATAAGTACTTATCAGATGGGGGATCCGCTTCGGTTGGTTTAGCATAGTTTAGCATAGGTTATATTGCCTTAGAGGAGAGACAATTCTCCAAGTTGCCAATCGAAGCCATGCTCAAATTTTTCTAACTAGTTCCTAATCGTTGTCAGTCCCTTCGCTCACATGCGGTTTAACACTCATAACATGCTATTAAATAAGACCTTTTACCATTTACCAAGAAGTTTATCAGTGGGCAGATTGCATGAGTAGATATCAGTGGACAGATTACATATATCAGTGGACAGATTACATGTCATGGGACATATTGGAGCTTGATGATTATTGGTTATTTTTATTGCATTTGTATAAATATTTAAGCTCATTTATTGTCATAAAAATCCTTGTAAAGCCTTTTATGCTATTTTTTACATTTATTGTCATATGAAGCGCCTTGTAATAAACCCGACCATCCTAGCCATTCACTAATTAACGAGTATCAGTGGGATGCATAAGTGGATATCATGTGGGCTGCATAAGTGGATATCAGTGGAACAGCTTTTAATGGATAGATTGCACCAATTGGGTATCAGTGCTCAGATATCAATGGATGGACAGATTACATGAATCTTCACGAAGATTGAAGCTTTATCACTAGACGACATTTTATATTACTTGTAAAGCTTTATTGGCTAATTCTTTTACATTTGTACAAATATTTAAGCCTTGTAAAGCCTTTTAGGCTATTTCACACATTTATTGCCATATGAAGCCTTGTAAAGCCTTTTGGGCTATTTTCCACATTTATTGTATCAAGGGTTGTATATTGTACTTTACTGGTATGTATCTAAATTCTTCATTATCTTTTCTTGTAGGATTATGGAGCAATCAGCTAATGTGATGGCTATGCTAAATGACTCTGAGATCAGAGAATGGGTTTCTGATGTCACTTTGAATTTCAAAGGAAAGGAATATAGCCCCAATGGATTTGGTAGGTGGACTCGATATCACATGGGTAGAAGAGCTTGGTTTCTTCATCAAAAGGAAAAGAGACTCTTTCTACTTATGTCAAAAAGGGAGTTCAATGGTGTTGAAGATCCATGGGATGCTACTTTCTTCAAAAAAGATATGACTTCAAGCCTTGTAGTAGGCATAATAATTTAGCGAAAAGACACCTTTGTGGATATTTTAACAAAGAGTTCAGATCCTGAAGTTGGCGGTATGCATTTTATTGTGTCAAGGAGAGACGCAAAGACCTTTGTGATGCCTCCTCCTCAACCATCAAAGTTGCCAGAGCTGCAAAGGGCATTGGAGACTCTTTCATATACTTGGGAGCAATTTCCTAGTGTGGTGGCAAAAAGGATGCATGCAAAGATAATGTTTGAATACTTTCAGGATGCAGAATATGCTCCCCATATGCAAGAATCATCACATGAAGGAGATCAAAAAGCTCAAACTTCAATGCAGGGACAAGAAGAACAGGCACATTGTCACAAACCTGTAGAACATGAGCGCAAACTTCTAGAGCCAGAAATGGTGGATGTAACTAAGGATGATGAAAAACAAGCCTTGAGTGCACGGGAATTAGCAAAAATTGAAGAAGATCAAGGTCGATCCACTGCAGTTATGCTAAAAGCTCTTGCTAGCAAACCACGACGTGAAATGCAAAAGGCTAGTACTGCAAGAGCCATGGTTCCAAGCAGTAAGAAAAGACATCGTCCCACTGTAGAGAAAGATAATGTGGATGAAAAACGGTCAAAAAAAGAGAAAGATGAAGAAGACTCAGAATCCGAGACTGAAGATGATCAAGATGAACTCACATCAATCAAAAATCTTAATCTGCGTCTTAATGAAGCAGTTACAGATGATGATGTGGGATATATCTGGGGTCAAAGGACGTGGTTTGTGAATGCCAAAGATGTGGAAGCTGCAACTCTGTTTACTAATAGCCGAAGCCTTGATATATCCTATGCAATTCAAATATACGAGGCTTTGAGAGATGGTAAGAAACTTGTGGCAAGTAATGTGGTCTTGCGCCCAATAATGTTTTGTCCAACCAAAAATAGTTTTCTGGATCAAATAACATTTATAGGGCCTACACATTTCGAGGAGATCTTCAGTCAATTCTTTAAAAACACTCTAAAAAATATTCCATATGAACAAGGCGAATAGGCACAAGGAGAGAATATGCTAAAGGAAGTCAAGAAGGAATTTCTCCTTCATTGTAGATTCCAGCCCATTGATGGTCAACATTGGGCTTATGCTTGTAATCAGATCGCAAGGGAAGCAAAGGAGGGCAAAAGACTCACTCCAGAACAATTTGTAAAGATAAGCTCATTCCATTATTATCCTGCAACGATCTGTATATTCAAGCATGAGATTAAGTATTTGATTGAGTCCGAAGGACTTAATCATTATGTCCATGAAAAGCGTAAGATATCCTCGACATCAGAGGTCTTACAGAAGGCAAGGGTGATATGGACAACATTTGGTTCTCCAAATCCTGATTGGAAGTGAAAGGGCACAAAAGCAGACGCCAACACACTCACAAACTTTTATACTTCTTTGAGTGCAGTTGTGCCTAGGGGAACCCAAGAGCGGGAAGAAAGTATGACAAGCCTCAAGGTGGTGAGGGACAGATATGCCGACTACAATTCTATCATATTTCATCCTGTTGAAGTATTCAATGAGATGCTTGAAATGTGCATTGCTTGTGAGCGTGGATAGCTGACCTATGAAGCTCCTTTGTTTATCTCCGGCAAGTCAAAGGTAATGGATAAGAAGGAGTTGACGGCAAGGATGTGGAGGCCTGTAAAGTACTTACCTGATAAGTATGCATCCATGGCAGCACAAAAAATTTTAAAGAAAGAATGGTTTTTTGGAAAAAAAGACAAAGACCACTGCATGGAAGAATGCATCAATGTAGAGGTGAGGCGTGATGCAGTGCATAGTGCCATCAAGTATTTGCTGTCAGAGAAACAAATTCCACTTACTCATTGTAACATTGACTATAATGTGGTGAAGCATATAGCTTCTTTGTCAACACCCAAGGTAAAGCTATGGGCAAACAGGTGGATTAAAAAGGATGAAGATAGGTCGGAAATAGTAACCTCTTATATGAGAAAAGAGATCCCACAACAGGTGGTTGCATATGTGGAAAGATTAATCAGCGAGATAAGAATGCCGACAGATATGCACCAAAGCTTTCAATTCAATGTAGAGGTTACGGCAGAGTCTAGAAAGCTTGTCAACTTCAGGGGAGTCTCAGAAGATGACTTCTTCAAGAATGAGTCAGCATGGGATAAGCCACAACTATTCTTTATCAATGAAGTTTCTAGTGATGATATCCATAACTTCATTGATAGAATAGTATATACCACCATTAGCAAAGTGGCGATTTGTAACATTGTCATATTTGTTGATAAAAAAGACAAAGAAGCCATGCAGGTTACTCTAGAGAGAGCATATTCATCAGATTTGAAGATCTATAGTGGTGTTTATGCAGCAAAGAGAGGCAAGAGAGAATGTGGCATAGCGATTCAAACTCTTGAATCATTCTTTCTGTGTATGCGGAGTCCCAACCCTGATCACTCCTTACAAAAGAACATAAGAGGGAATTCAAATAATTTGAGATTGATGCTAGAAGAGCAAGATATTCCCAGGTCCATACATTATCAAAAAAACAACTATGGAAGTCCTGCAAAAAGTGGGAGAGTCTTGCTTACCATGATGGAGAATTTGCTGCCAGCAGGTTGGGAGGTCACCTTGTGCAGGATGGGATATTTATTTGAGGATCTCCTAAGAAAAGGCAACTCCACCAATATTATTGAAAATAAGCATTTCATGGCCTATTTCCAACTTCAAGCAGATCTAACCAGAGGAGAACCAGAGGCTATGAAAAAGAGATAAACCACAAGGACACTGATGACATGGATGATTACCTTGAAGATCATAATGTCCCAGTCGTTGATGATGAAAAGATGGACTTACATGACCCATTCACAGAGAGGTTGGTGGATGAAGACAAATATGATGATGCCTTCTTTGATAATTATGGCTCGCAGGGTTATGAAAAAAGGTCACTATGACAATACTTAGCGGTATGAACTCTCTTTTTCTCAACTAAATACAATTTTTTAAATAAGATTTAAATTTAAAGATAATGAATCTAATCTCTCATATTTGTTTACAGGCAATAGAGGGAGAAGAAATGGATGAAGTCAATACGGAGGCACTCCCTTCTACTTCAACAATGCAACCACCTCTAAATTTGATTGAAAAATCAAATTTAGCTGCATTAGATAAAATGGAGAGCTCATTTCAAGTTAAGATCGTTTTGAAACGAGAACCTCAGTATTTAAGCTTTGGTAGAGAGGAGGTTTCAATCCTCTCCAATGCTTTAAAAGAGGTTAATGACAATGTTATCTTGGCCATTCTCAGGTAATGTTTATTTATTTATTGCTACTTCAATAAGCTAACATTTGTTTATTTATTCACAGTTCAGTTATATATAAGTTTCCTAGTGCAGAATGCAAATCAATTCTATGAGCTAATGTTTGTTTATTTCTTGGTGCAGTGTAGTTATTTCTCAGCTTCCTACTACAGTGCAGCATCGTGTCTACATGCTCGATGCTCTCCTTTCTTCTATTCTTAGCTCTCCTCAAAAGACTATAGAAGATGTTTGTACCTGGTTAAGCCCTTTGAATTTAGATGGGGTGCGAGTCATCTTAATTGTGGTTAAATGCCACTTTTGTCAGTTTTGCAGATTTGCCCTTGTGAGGCAAAAGCTGTGTTTTTTGCAGTGACAGAATATTTTACAGTGTTTTTAATGGCATCTAATTCTCTTTCACAAATTGTCATTGAAAAACTTGACAAGAACAACTTCTAAGCATGGAAGTTTAGAATGATGAATTTCCTTATGGGAAAAGGCTATTGGGAGTTCATTATAGGAAATGAAGAAGAACCAGTTCTTCCTAATGTTCCCAATCAATAGGAAATGTAGGCATTTAAAGGATGGGATGAGAGAGCCAGAAAAGTTATGTACTGGCTATCTATCAGTATTTCAGATTCTATGATTGTGCATATTCAAGATGCAAGTACGCCAAAGGAGGCATGGGATACTTTGGCAAAAATGTACAGCACAAATATGTAAGCCAAGAAAATGCAGCTCAAGTAGGAGTTGCACAATGTGCAGAGAGAAAATATGAGCATCGATGACTACCACATGAAGGTGAAGAAAATTGCAGATGCACTTGCTTCCATTGGGTCGCCAGTGGAAGACTATGATTTAGTTTCTGTGACCTTGAATGGTCTAGGAAAGGATTATGCATAGTTCTGAACATCCATTGCCATCTGTAAAAAATTTCTTGATTTTGAGGAGTTGTTTGCTCTTCTAATTTCTGAAGAGCAGAGAAATGGTGGTGCATCTTCTTCAAGAGGAACTTCAAAAGAAATTGTCTTCTACTCAAATGCTAGAAGAGGTAGAGGTAGAGGTAGAGGAGGCCAATCTGGAGGCCATGGTAGAACTCAGAATATGTAGCAAACTCAAGAAAACTAGTCCTATGGAGGAGGATGTGGTAACTCTAGAGGCAGGGGGAGGCAAAGAGGTCGTGGTGGATGGCAGAGAGGCCAAAATGCAAACAACAATGTTGAATGCTACTATTGTGGTAAAATGGGTCATATGGCTAAAGACTGCTACAAAAAGTAGAATGATATTATGAATGGAAAATTGCAGCAAGGCAATTATGCATCCTCTAGTAGACACGGTGATGACAGAAATGAGCATTTATTTGCGGTGCAGCACATGACCAATTCTGTGACAAGTGCAGAAGAAAGCAATGATGTGTGGTGTGTTGACTTAGGTGCATCAAAACACATGACAGGTCATGCAGAATGGATGCAAGATGCAAGGAAAATGGAAAAACCAGGATTTGTGGAGACTAGTGATGATACTGTGCATCCTATTGTGCAGATTGGTAAAATTCCTTTGTCTATGTAGGATGGGAAAAAGAAATACCTGTCTAACGTATTTCATGTCCCGAATATCACCAAGAACCTGGTTTCTATTGGTCAAATGGTTGAGTAGGGCTTGCAGGTCAGATTTAATCCTCATGGATTCTTTGTTGAGGATATGAAAAATAATGGTTGCTTGATATCAAAAGGAAAGAAGAAGGGCAGGATGTTTACGTTGGATGTGGACATGCCTGAATTGAGTGCAGCAATGTTCGCACATGGGACTGGTGTAGTTGTAGATATTAATATCTAGCATAAACGCATTGGTCATGTTAATGTACAACCACTTAAATCCATGCAGGCCCAAAATATTGTTGCAGGATTGCCTAAATTCAAGGTTGCAGAAATGCATAAGTTATGTGAAGCCTGTCAATTTGGAAAACAGGCAAAGAAACCATTTCCTAGACATGTTCAAGAGAGTAAGAAGCCATTGGAATTAATCCACTCTGATGTGTGGACTACTAAAGTGGCATCTATTGGAGGCTGTCATTATTTTGTCACTTTTATTGATGACTACAGCAGAAAAGTTTGGGTGTATTTTATGAAAAAGAAAAGTGAAGTGTTTGGGCACTTCAAAGCTTTCAAAGCTATGGTTGAAAAAGAAACAGGCCTGCAAATAAAATGCCTAAGGTCAGATGGAGGGGGAGAGTACCTCTCAAAATGAGTTTGCGAGGTTCCTACAAGAGCATGGCATAAAGCAGCAATATTCATGTAGTCATACCCCACAGCAAAATGGACTTGCAGAAAGGAAAAGCAGGCATATTGGAGAGGTATTTTGGGCCATGCTAAATGGAAAAGACCTATCAGATTATTATTGGGCTGAAGCAGTTGCTACAGTAGTTTACATAATGAACAGGACTCCCACTGCAGCAATACATGGCATGATGCCAGAGGAGATGTATACTGGTAGGAAACTAGATATTTCTCATTTGAAAAATTTTGGTTGCATTGCCTATGTTCATGTGCCAGATGAGTTGAGGTCCAAGTTGGATCCAAAAGCTGAGAAGTGCATCTTTATTGGTTATTCTTTGTAGCAGAAAGGATATAGATGCTATAACCCTTCTACTCATAACTTTACAGTGAGCAGAGATGGTGTTTTTGGTGAGATGAGCAGCTGGTATAAACCAGTAAATGTGATTGATGATGTAGATGCACAAAATGGTAATGCTACACAGAATTCACAACAACAATCACAAAATATTAGTGGACTTGCAGTGTCCTCTAGCAGTGGTTCACATGCTTCACCATGGATAGGCAGATTGAGATCAAGAGAATCTCCTCAAAGCAATGCAGATAGTGGTATGCAGGTATCACGAAAAGGAAAAGAGAAGGTAGATCAGCCCATGTTTGATGTGAATGCAGGTCACTCTTATGTGGATGGTGAATCCAATGGCTCAGAACAGAGCATTGATGATGAGTTGGGTATTCCTTCTATTGTTACACTTGGAGTAAGGAAGACCAGGGATGTTTTGAGAGCACCTGGTAGTGAGCCTATTTTGCATAGGTCTACCAGAGTCAAGTATCCTATGGATAGGCTGAAATATGATTTTGTTGTGCGACCACTATTCTGCAGGTTGGTGAAAAGTTGTTGTAGAAATTGCATCGTATGCTTGTGCACAGAGATATTGGGAGTGACATAATCATTCTTATTGTCTGTTGATGCAAAATCATCACTAAGAAGTGACTGTGTGGTCAAATACCACTTTCATCAGTTTTGCAAATTTGCCCTTGTGAGGCAAAAGTTGTTTTTTTTGCAGTGACAGAATATTTTTACAGTGTTCTGTAATGGCATCTGATGCTCTTTCACAGATAGTCACTGAAAATCTTAAGAAGAAGAACTTCCAAGCATGGAAGTTTAGAATGACGAATTTCCTTAAGGGAAAAGGCTATTGGGAGTTCATTACTAGAGCTGAAGAAGAACCAGTTATTCCTAATGTTCCCAATCAATAGGAGTTGCACACATTTAAAGGATGGCATGAGAGTGCCAAAAAAGTTATGTACTAGTATATCAGTATTTCAGATTCTATGATTGTGCATATTCAGGATGCAAGCACACTGAAGGAGGCATGGGATACTTTAACAAAAATGTATAGCACAAATATGCAAGCCAGGAAAATGAAGCTCAAGCAAGGGTTGCATAATGTGCAGAGAGAGAATATGAGAATCAATGACTACCATATGAAGGTGAAGAAGATTGCAGATGCACTTGCTTCCATTAGGTTGCCAGTGGAAGATGATGATTTAGTTTCTGTGACCTTGAATGGTCTAGGAAAGGATTATGCATAGTTCTAGACATCCATTGCCATCCATGAAAAATTTCTTGATTTTGAGGAGTTGATTGCTCTTCTAATTTCTAAAGAGCAGAGAAATGGTGGTGCATCTTCTTCAAGAGGAACTTCAAAAGAAGTTGTCTTCTACTCAAATGCTGGAAGAGGTAGAGGCAGAGGTAGAGCAGGCCGATCTAGAGGCCATGACAGAAATCAGAATATGCAACAAATTCAAGAAAACCAGTTTTATGAAGGAGGACGTGGTAACTTTAGAGGCACGGGGAGCCAAAGAGGTCGTGGTGGATGACAGAGAGGCCAAAATGCAAACAAAAATATTGAATCCTAGTACTGTGGTAAAATGGTTCATATGGTTAAAGATTGCTATAAAAAGCAGAATGACATCATGACTGGAAAATTGCAGCAAGGCAATTATGCATCCTCTAGTAGACAGGGGGATGACAGAAATGAGCATTTGTTTATGGTGCAGAAGAAAGCAATGATGTGTGGTATGTTGACTCAGGTGCGTCAAACCACATGATAGGTCATGCAGAATGGATGCAGGATGTAAGGAAAATGGAAAGACCAGGATTTGTGGAGACTGGTGATGATACTGCACATCCTATTGTGCAGATTGGTAAAATTCATTTGTCTATGCAAGATGGGGAAAAGAAATACTTGTCTGATGTATTTCATGTCCTGAATATCACTAAGAATCTAGTTTTTGTTGGCCAAATGGTTGAGTAGGGCTTGCAAGTTAGATTTAATCCTCATGGATGCTTTGTTTAGGATATGGAAAATAAAGATTGCTTGATAGCAAAAGGGAAGAAGAAGGGCAAGATGTTTACGTTGGATGTGGACATGCCTGAATTGAGTGCAACAATGTTTGCACATGGGACTAGTGTAGTTGCAGATATTGATATCTAGCATAAATGCATTGGTCATGTTAATGTATAGTGACTTAAATTAATGCAGGCCCAAAATATTGTTGTGGGATTGCCTAAGTTCAAGGTTGTAGAAACGCATAAGGTATGTGAAGCCTACCAATTTGGAAAATAGGCAAGGAAACCATTTCCTAGACATGTTTAAGAGAGTAACAGGCCATTGGAATTAATTCACTCTGATGTGTGGACTACTAAAGCTGCATCTATTGGAGGCTATCATTATTTTGTCACTTTTATTGATGACTACAGCAGAAAAGTTTGGGTGTATTTTATGAAAAAGAAAAGTGAAGTGTTTGGGCATTTCAAAGCTTTTAAAGCTATGGTTGAAAAAGAAATAGGCCTACAAATAAAAGGCCTAAGGTTAGATGGAGGGGAGATTACCTCTCAAATGAGTTTGCAAGGTCCCTATAGGAGCATGGCATAAAGTAGCAATATTCATGCAGTCATACCCCACAGCAAAATGGACTTGCAAAAAGGAAAAATAGGCATATTGGAGAGGTATCTCGTGCCATGCTCAATGAAAAAGACCTACCAGATATTTACTGGGCTGAAGCAGTTACTACAGCAGTCTACATAATGAACAAGACTCCCACTATAGCAATACATGGCATGACACTAGAGGAGAGGTATACTAGTAGGAAACCAGATATTTCTCATTTAAAAGTTTTTGGTTGCATTGCCTATGTTCATGTGCCCGATGAGTTGAGATCCAAGTTGGATCCAAAAGCTGAGAAGTGCATCTTTATTAGTTATTCTCTGTAGCAGAAAGGGTATAGATGCTACACACACAGAGATTAATAGAGAAGTGAGAGACATAGAGAGAGAGAGAGGGAGAGAAGTGAGAGATAGATAGGTAGGTTTCTCCCTCATAGATTGGTGGCAATATTTTTTGATGGGCCACCATCCATGTAAGTCATCGCTGGAGTCCCAAACTAATCCATTGCAATGAGGATGCCATGGTGAAAGAGAGAGAGTGAAAATAATAACCATGCCAATAATGCATGAGTGACATGGTGTTGAAACATTTAATTATAACATAATTATTCAAATTACAAGATGTAATAATTTATCTAACTATTTTAATTGTGGATTAAAAATGATCAATTTAATTGAACAAGATGTGTTGCTTGAATTTTTAGCTATTGTAGAGTGTGCAAAGTGAGATGCTTGTGCCAGTTGAAGGATGTAAATAAAACAAACAAACCCTTGCAAACCGTTACAATCAAGTTGAAGAGCACACTTCCTTCATTGAAAAACAGAGTGATGATCCAAAGCTCTTGGGTGTGTGAGTACCCTAATATGCAACATACAGCTCTATGGGCCACTATCATTGCTAGCTCATTCTTTAGTGCTACATGAGCGTGGGCATCATCTCTATTACTCCTCTTGCCACATACCACAATGTTGGTCTAAGACCTGGGACAACCATAACCTATATCTGAAATAACTTTCCTCCTTCTCCCTTTCCCATTAGTTCATGCAAGGTTAGTGCTTGCAATGGAAAGTGCACTGTGTGAAAGCACATGTTAGCAAATAATGTGCATAGTTCTATCTGTGCTCTCCTTTCATCTTGGGATGTATTGACATTTACATCTGGCCCACTAGAAATCTTGGTCATATGACTAGGGCACTGGCTATTGCCTTTCTTCCTACATCCCCTTTCTCCTTTATTTTTTTTCTTTGAGTAGAAATTCATTCCATTTAGACACCCACAATACAAGCTTTTCCTCTCCATTGATAGGCAAGGTGACATTGTTTGTCTTCACATATATTCTCCATTGACCTATAGGGTCTTCAACACTCAAGGGAAATATTGCTCAACTATGAATTTAACATCAAACTGTGACATTCAGCCACGTCCTTTCTAGTTCATGTACAAAAACTCAAATACTTGAGTTTGCATTTGCTCTTGTAGGTATTTTGAGGATGCATTGGCCCAAATCTCTCTGTCTCTCAATCCTACCAAGTGTTCAATCATCATTAACTTATGACAAGCATCAAGACCTTAGTCTTCAACTAGGATGCCTCGTGATCTTGTGTTTCCATGATCAAGGATCCGCATGTAGTAGTGATCTAATGCATACAACAATCATTTTGCAAGTGCTAAAATTACTTTAAAATAAAGAACACATGAATTATGCGTGCAATGTAAATTAAGCCACTCACAGTCGACATGCAACACAATTGACTGTCATGTTCCAAAATAATTTTCACAGAAGTTTCGATCCCTAGAATGAGAAACTACTAAATACGTGTTGCTTTCTAAAACAATGGATATTACGTCAAGTAATTTTCAACTCACTACATCATCCATTATTATAATGTGAAGTATTTGTTTAAACATATGAGAAATTTCATAAAGTCACTATCGAGTGTCAACCTATCAGCTGGTGGAGGCTAGAACAGGAAACATCCAATTGGGAAGGGTTTTTATCAAGATTAATTGAGTTGCAAAAGTGGGCCATCATGCAGATACTTGGCTCTACTGCCACCTATGTATATAAATAATACATAAATAGATGTGATATATAAGAAGATCAAACGGAGGGAAATCGAATATAGCAGATGCACTCTAGTACTTTCTTGAGCATGCAATCCTGGTGATTGGTAATTTATTGCACTTGTAGTAATCATGCATGCAAGCTCGGTGGTTGGTAACTAGAAGCTGAGTAATTACGGGCCACTGGAGTGGCTTGTAATTAACTATTAGCCCGAGCTGCCAACATAGACGTGGCTTGGAATCTTAGATGCCACCACATCTAATCACTCATTACCGTCGTGAAAGTCAGTATTATCACCCTTAATTAATCAAAATTTGGTCCAACCACCACAGTGGCTCTCACGTTGATAGTGTAGTCAGGCTACAACCACTGTGGTGGCTCTCACCTTGATAGTATAGTCGGGCTACAAACTGCTATTACATCCCCTTAACTGTTTTGTCTTGTATCCCTCTCTTCCATTTTGTTCTCTTTTGCAATGAAATTGCAAAATGAACCCTCAACTATTCCATTTCCTTCACTATTTCATCTTCTATCCCTCTTGACCATTTCTTTCTCCCTTGCAATCAAACTGCAAACTCAAGCTTCCACTATTCCACTTCCTTCAGTGTTTCATCTTCTATCCCCCTTGACCATTCCTATCTCCCTTGCACTCTTCCTCCAACTTCTATCCCCTCTGGTAATGGACCCTGCATAGTCCGGGGTCTCAATCTTTCCTCCCCCTCTGTAGCATAGTGCGAGAGCTCCTCCTCCCCTGACCTTGAGATCGTGACATATGGGAGCCCCCCCTTGCTCTAGAAAATCCCAATTTTGATTCTCTCCAAAACTTCACCAGGTTGATACAAGAGGTGAACGTGAAGGAGGGGCAACTAGTCTGTCAAGGTCAAAAGATTACCATCATTGAAAGCGTGATTGAAAATGCTCTAGGAATTTTTGGAGGCAGTTTTCAAGCACTTTTTTTTTGAGAAGCAGGAGAAGAGACAGGATATTCTAGATGTATAGCCCAATGCTCAGATTAGTAAATATGGTGGAGTCAAGATTTTGAGCTTGCCAAGAGACCTCCAAGATGTATTGAAGAAGACCATTCACTTCTTTCTTGATACGAGAGGAACCCGCAAGTTCTGGCAGGCTGAAGTAGAAATAGAGCAGCTGAAAGGACGTGATGTTTCTTTCTCAAGGGCGATATCCAAGAATGTGTTAACCTACCTAAAGAATTATGTTGATGGAAAATCACAATTGTCATCTCAGTCCGGTGGAGTTGGAATGCAGCTAATGGCATCTACTCTCAAAGGGATTTTTGAGCAATACGATAAGTAGATGTCTTAGAACGTGACTTTTCTACAAGGGAAAGCCACTGATGCAGCAAAGGTAGCTTGAGAAAATTCTCAGGGAAGGTGCAGAAGCCAAGGTAGAGGAGGCATAAGCAAGGGCCTTGCAAGAACAAGAGCAAGCTAAGGCCACTACAAAAATGGTCAACATGGAAAGGCATAGAAAAGAAGAAGCAGAAAAGCACATGAAGGAGCTCCCAGATAGGCTCAAAGAAACGAGAAATGACGGGGACATGGCGAACAAGGAGCTAGAAAAGATGCAAAAGGATCTTGAAGATCAAAGAGCCAAAAAGGAGGGTCTTTACAAATGGCTCTGCAACATGCAAAATGCATTAAACATTGAAAAAGACTGGATGATAGAGGAGCTAAAAAGGGAGAATGCAAAGAGCAAGCTAAGGCCGCTACAAAAATGGTCAACATGGAAATGCATAGAATAAAAGAAGCAGAGAAGTGTATGAAGGAGCTCCCAAATAGGATCAAAGAAGCGAGGAATGATGGGGACATGGCGGACAAGGAGTTAGAAAGGATGCAAAAGGATCTTGAAGATTAAAGAGCTAAAAAGGAGGGTCTTTACAAATGGCTCTGCAACATGCAAAACACATTGAATGTTGAAAAAGACTAGATGATGGAGGAGCTGAAAAGGGAGAATGTAGAAACTAGAAAGGTGATGCCGGAATTGTGAGCGAGTCAAGGCCAAGAAGGATGGGGTAGAGAGTAGCCAGGGTGGAGAAGATAATAAGGAAGCTCTCCAGGCTAAGAAGGATGTAGAGAGTAGCCATAATGGAGCAAGTTGCAATAGCCACAGTCAAGCAATTTGTAGCAGCCACAGTGAGGGTTGTTTTTTGAAACACTATTGGAAGTCCAAAGAGTAAGCTACAGGACCCTGTAAGAAGATTACGATATGGTTGTGCACAAGCTTTCCATGGCTTTCAGTAGTTATGAAAAGCACTCCGTCATCTCGAGAGATTTCCAAAATAGAGTGAAAGTCTTGGAAATGGCCCATGAAGATGTTTTTGAGCAATTTAAGCAGCTTCAACAGACGATGAGGGATTCATATGAAATTGTTGCACAAAGTGAGCAAAAAGTGGAGGAGATGAAGGAGAACATCCGCATCCTTAGGATGAGGGAGGAAGTAATCAAAAAGCAACTTCGTCATGTATAGAAAAAGACTATGGTATTAACGACTGCAATAGTTAAATCAAATGCCTATCCTACTATGTTTGAGGTTGGGCCTTAAGGTCCTTTAGTCTGTCAGAGGGTCCTCATCCTACTATTGAGTGAGCTCCTCCATCAATTTTGAGCTCTATTCCTGATCTAATTTCTTGAAGCTTTCCTCTTCCCTTCTTTTCTCTTGTGGTAATGAGGAGGTAGTATTAAACGAGATCTACGATCATCCTAGCTCTAAAGTTTAATACAAATTGGTCATCATAGTTTTCTTCTATCATCTGCAAAAACATAAACAAAACTTTAGTTTCAAGTTGAGTGTTAAGATTAATGTTATGTGTAAATTTTAAATTCATCAATAATGGTACTTATGAGACCCGATGAATCCTATGACAAATAAGCCTCAAAAATTTACTTGGTGTTTATTAGGACCCTCCATCCACAAGAGTGGGCATGGTATTGTTTTGGTGTCTATGAACCATCCAGTCACTTGTAAGCCTAAAACTATTTTAATTAATTTTAAAAGAGTATTGTGAGGGTAAAGGATTTTATGTCTTACGTTCAAGTGTAGTGGTTCAATTTCACCCAACTTAGATGAATTTTTTTCGAGACCACTGTAAGTTGCATATGTGAGTGTGAACAACTTTCGACAAAATAAATCAATAGTTATTTTTTAAAATTGTGATACTTATTTAAGGCAATGCAAGTTCACTTATAAATCAATCTCTCGATGAGTATGTGTAACTGAAATGAAGTAGAAGCATCCTGTATTATAGCTAAACTCCAATGTCAACTTCATTTGACAATTGTTGTCTTTTATTTACACACACACACACACACACACATGGAGAGAGAGAGAGAGAGAGAGAGAGAGAGAGAGAGAAAGAGAGAGAGAGAGAGAGAGGCAGAGAGAGAAAGAGAGAGAGAGAGAGAGCGAGAGAGAGAGAGAGAGAGAGAGAGAGAGAGAGAGAGAGAGTGAGAGAGAGAGAGAGAGAGAGATTCCTCCAATGCAATTGAAATGGTAGACACAAAAGCATCCCTTTAAACTACCTATGCCTCTCTCATCGATGCTCCTCCATTTATAGCTACATATTCCTATTGTTTTGGAGAGACCTAAGTGCTCCTTTTATTACCTTGGAAATTGTTTCTATTTTCTTTTGGTTTCTTTTGTAATGTGTGTCTGTGTGTCTGTGTGTTTGTGTTCTCTCTCCCTCTCTATCTCTCAGTTCTCTCCCTCTCTCTCTCTCTATCTTTCGCTTAGTTCTCTCCATGTGCAAATTTGAAGCTCTCCATGAGCAAGTCGGAGATCTATAGGGTTCTGTAGGGGCTAGCTCATGCACAGCAAGGCTAGGGCAATCAAGGCAAAAAAGGGGCATATAAAAGGGAAGGATAGAGAAAAAGCTGGACCAAAAGGTTCTTTCAATTAGTAATTTCCTGACCACTCTCACATAGCATGCATTTTAACAAGGTAGCACATACAGTCCCCCCCCCCTCTCTCTGTCTCTCCTAGTTCTCTCTTCCTATGTCTATCGGTCTCTCTCCCTCCCTCCCTCTCTCTCTCTCTCTCTCTCTCTCTCTCTCTCTCTCTCTCTCAGTCCTTTCCCTCTCTCTCTCTCTCTCTCTCTCTCTCTCTCTCTCTCTCTGTGTTATCTCTCCTCTCTCTTCACTGTCTCTTAGTTCTCTTTCTCTCTCTCTCTCTCTCTCTCTCTCTCTCTCTCTCTCTCTCTCTCTCTTAGTTATCTCTCCCTCTCTCTCTCTGTCTCTTAGTTCTCTCTCCATCTCTCTCTCTATCTCTGTCTCTCTCTCTCTCTCTCTCTCTCTCTCTATCTATCTATCTATCTATCTATCTACCTATCTATCTCTCACTTCTCTCCCTCTCTCTGTGTGTGTGTCTCACTTCTCTCTCAATCTCTCTCTATGTGTGTCTCTCACCTCTCTCTCTCTCTCTTTCTCTCTCTATCTAGCCCCCACCCCTCCCTCTCTCTCTCTCTCTCTCTCTCTCTCTCTCTCTCTCTCTCTCTCTCTCTCTCTCTCCTCTCCATCTCCATCTCTCTCAGTCTATCTCTCACTTCACTCTCTCCCTCTCTCAGTCTATCTCTTAGTTTTCTCTCTCTCTCTCTCTCTCTCTCTCTCTCTCTCTCTCTCTCTCTCTCTCTCTCTCTATCTATCTATCTATCTATCTATCTACCTACCTACCTATCTATCTCTCACTTCTCTCCCTCTCTCTCTCTCTGTGTCTCTCACTTCTCTCTTAATCTCTGTGTGTGTCTCTCACCCTCTCTGAGTCTGTCTGTTAGTTCTCTCTCTCTCCTTTCTCTATCTCTGTCTCTCTCTCTCTCTCTATATATATATATATATATATCTACGTATCTACCTATCTATCTCTCACTTCTCTCCCTCCCTCTCTCTCTCTGTCTTCCACTTCTCTCTCGATCTCTCTCTGTGTGTGTCTCTCACCTCTCTCTCTTCTCTCTCTCTCTCTCTCTCCCCCCTCTCTCTCTTCTCTCTCCCTATGTTTGTTTGTCTCTCTCCCCATTCTCTGTGTGTGTGTGTGTGTTATCTCTCCCTCTCTCTTTCTCTCTCTTTTAGTTCCCTCTCTCTCTCTCTCTCCCCCCCTCCCTTCCCCCCCCCCCCTCTCTCTCTCTCTCTCTCCTCTCTCTCTCTCTCTCTCTGTTATCTTCTCCCTCCCTCTGTGTCTCTCTTAGCTCCCTCCCGCCCTCCCTCTCTCTA